>NW_025336087.1:15681392-16041813 GCF_004798865.1 Varanus komodoensis | reverse complement strand
GGGTGGCATCAGTGGTCCCAATTTTCAAAAAGGGTAGTAGAAGGGACATGGGGAATTATAGACCTGTTAGCCTTACGTCCATTGTAGGAAAAACAATGGAAAGGCTCATTATAGAGAGAGATCTATTGATGCTAGATAGGGAAGGGAGGCTGACAGCCATACAACATGGCTTCCGCAAAAACAGGTCCTGCCAGACAAACCTTATGGAATTCTACGACAAGGTTTTGAGATGGCTAGATGGAGGGGATGCAGTGGATGTGGTGTACCTGGATTTCAGCAAGGCCTTTGACAAAGTGCCCCATGATATCCTGGTGGAGAAACTGAGGAGTTTTGGGATACACCAAAGCACTGTCCAGTGGATTAGGGCATGGTTGACTTGACTGAAAGCAGAAGCTAACCATTAGCAGGGAATCATCGGGATGGCAGCCAGTGACAAGCGGGGTCCCCCAGGGCTCTGTCCTGGGGCCGATCCTGTTTAATCTTTTCATTAATGACATGGAAGAAGGGGTGAACAGTATGCTGATCAAATTCGCAGACAACACTAAAACTGGAGCAGTGACCACAACTGAGGAGCAGGTACTCCACATCCAAAAGGATCTGGACAGACTATGGAAGTAGGCAGGAGACAACAAGATGGGGTTCAATGTGGATAAGTGCAAGGTCTTGCACTTGGGGCATAGGAATAGCTGTCATAAGTACAGGTTAGATGACAAGTGGCTGGAGAGCAGCACTTGTGAAAGGGACCTCGGGTACTGGTTGACTGCAGGCTAAACATGAGTCAGCAGTGTGATGCAGTGGTCAAGAGGGTGAACGCCACCCTTGGTTGCATAGCCAGAAGTGTGGCTTCCAGATCAAGAAAGGTATTACTACCACTGTACGACTCTGGTGCGCCCGCAACTGGAGTATTGTGCTCAGTTTTGGGCCCCTCATTACAGAAAGGATATAGCCAGGTTAGAGTCAGTGCAGCGTAGGGCCACAAGGTTGGTGGCCGGTTTGCAGGGGATAGGGTATGAGGTGAGACTGAGGGAACTGGGTCTCTTCAGCCTGGAGAAGAGGAGACTCAGAGGGGATATGTTGGCGACATACAGGTATGTGAGGGGATGTCACATGGAGATGGGTAGAGACCTGTTCTCCCCTGCAGAGGAAGGCAGGACGCGCTCCAGCGAAGCAAAGCTCAGGGAGCCAAGGTTCCGTTTGGATGCCAGGAAGCATTTCCTGACAGGACCCCGAGGGTGTGGAATGGGCTTCCACGAGAGGCCATTGAGGCCCCATCGGTGTGGGTGTTCAAGGATAGGCTGGTCGTCCACATGATGGGCATGTCATGAGTGGAGCTGGTTGGTGCCGGAGGTCAGACTAGATAGCCTGGGAGAACCCTTCTTACTCGCTCTGTTTCTATGTTTCTATGTATGTTAATTAAACAAGAGATTTCTTCCATGAAGAAATCAAGCAAAGTGAATTGGATCAGTTCTTTTTGAGGGTAGCAAATTGAGGGAGATCAGAGGGGGAGAGCAAGACCATGCCATCAGCCCTGCTGAAGCCCTCCCTCCTGATGGTTCATCCTCCCTTCATAGCTGTTCCTATGGAAACCTTTCCAGCAAGATATGTGGAGAGAGATGAGAGAGGGAAGCAGAGCCATTTGATCAGAAATTTGGCTTCAGTGTTTTGTCTTCTCATGGTGGCTTTGTAGTCTGGGCCAGGCCATCCTGGGTGTCTGCACCTTGGTAAAGTGTAGCACCACCCATGCTTTGGCCCCCAGATATATCAAAATCAGCTCAGAGAGGAAAGCATGGATCTAGCATGCTCAGTGTGCTTTTAGTATTATCCACCCACCCTCTTTTAAAGACGCTTCTCTTATATCATTCCAAATAATGAGGTTAAAGGAAAAATGAACACTTCTTCCCATCTCATAATTCAAGAGACATCTTACAAAGCAGAGGCAATGATATAAATAAAGGCCATTCATGCTTCTGATAGAGTGGAAGAAGCCAAATTTAAACCTTCCTCTTGGCATCCTGCCTGTGGAAGCTACAAACTGTGCCCCCACCTCTTGTCTCTCTTGCCATGGAAACTCTTAACAATGACTTGAACAGCTGTTACTTTATTCATAATGTTATAGAAGGGCATTGTGTGCCATTTTAAAAGTGCCTTTTTCAGTTAAACCCTTGCTAGAACTCAAGAAATATTTCCCTATCACAACTTGTAGAATCAATTAGGAACCCAGAGACATTTTTTCCCCTCTCCCCCACTTGGTGTGAACTCAGACAATAGTGTTTTGAGAAATCTCCATTCTTCAATTTCTCCTCTGTTTGCTGCTTCAGTGATTCTCAATAGGCAACTTATTTTTTCATTGATCTGACACACTGTCACTTATCTCGCTTCTTGTATTCACATATGCGAACACCTCTCTTATCAAAAATCAAAGGCCAGGCAGCTCCTGTCTGTACAGGCCCAGGAACCCTGGCAATAATAATCCTATGGAAAGGTACATAACAAATGACAACATACTGTTCTTTATGCTTATGTTTTTCCGAGCTGCAAGTGTAGCTGATGTCTGGATCACAACTAAATGTGGGAGGGAAAGAACTATTAAAAATTGTACATCTTTTGAACTGGAACTCGGCAAAGGTTGAAAAGCAGACAGTAAGAATGTACAGATAAGGGAATGGAGAAAAGTTTTAGAGGGAGATTTTGTGGGATTTTGTCCACAGGACTGGGAACCCTGAGTGCAGAGAGAATTGTAAGTATTTCCAGCCAAGTGCAGTTAAAGCCTCCACTCAGACTTTCCCCATTACCAAGATGGAGGGTGGGGATAAAGGGGTGGGACTGGAATGTGTGAGGGTGGTCAGAAGCTCTACTTTACTGAAGACACCCTGTTGTTTGAAATGCTGACATAGGACAGTCCTCTATTTGAAGATATCCTTTATTTAAAGGGCTGCCTAATACAAGCCTGGTTTAAAATAAGGATAAGAAATAATGCCCTGCTGAAAATTTCCCCTACTTTTTTGATCATACTCATTTAATTTTATAGAAAAGAATTTGGTTTTGAAAAGAAAATCAGTGATGAGGAAAATTTTAGAGATATTTAGGATTGTGATTTGGGTTTCTTGAAAGGTGGCCAAGGAAAAAGCACAAGTGTCACGTTTTTCACTGTGCAATCATCTCTCCAGCAGTCTGTAGCCTTTCAAGCTTGTCAGCTAAAGGCCATCATGGGGCAAATCCTCTCATAGGACTTTTTCAGGACAGGTAGGACAGGTAACATGGGAGGCTACCGAGCAATAATAAGATGTTTAAAGGAAAGAAAATATACACACAAGACTCCTAGGCAAGCTCAAATAATAATAAAAAACCACAAATCACATTTATAACTTCAGCACTGAGAACGGGAAAGAACATTGGGGGTATCTTTCATGGGAAGGAAACATTCAGGAAATTAGATGGCAGATTAGTTTCAACACTAGCTCCATCTCTTCTCAGTCCTCCCTTGCACCTGCATTGTGGTGGATGCAAGATGGGGGCCATCTTGCCAAATAATGATGCTGCCACCACTTGCAATGGCAGTATTAAACAAAAAACAAAAAACCCTGCCTTTTCATAAAAGGAAAGATGCTGTGCCAGAAACCCTGCCAATGGTGGGTCCTACCTGTAAGAAACTGTTGAGAAATTCTCCTTTGCATGAAGACATTTATACTGAAACTCTTTGCCCAATTTCTCTCCTCACAAATAGGGCAAGAATTTCCAGCTTCTTGCACAGCTCTGGTAAGAAGGGAGATCCCAGAGACTTGAAGTTGTCCATTCACAGTGAGCACCTGGAAATCAGACTCAGCTGGCAGCCAAGACTCCTGGGTACAATCTTCCCCACTGTGTTGAGATGAATTTCAATTCTATGTTAATTATAGTCATTATTTCCACATTTGTATTTCTCTCTATAAATTAGCATATTTAAATGTTATATAGATTGGTATCTTCTTTTTCCTTGATGTGTATGTGTCCATCTCCATATTCTCTCCATGCTTAAACTTCTAAATACCTGAAAAAGGTCAGTAGCATGCTATTTAAGCCCTATCCTATTGTAGATTATATATAGAGAGATGGCTGCATTGGCAGCTGGTTAGCATAACAAAGCATATTTGATAAATGCTGACCTTTCATTTCATGTAGTTGACAATAAAAGCACAGTAACGATTAATGATTATGGTTATGGGTTCTCTATTAATGCCCAAAGCTTCTCCTTTTCTATGCCACTTATCATAGAGATGACTGTGTAGAAAAATGTGAAACATTTAGGCAGTCTGAAAGGAACTCATGGATGTAACAAATCCAGTTTCCATTCTGCCTTCTGTTCACAGAAAGTATGTTGGTTCATTGTGAGAATATGATCTGAGAGTAGTTTCAACCTATGTTACATCCATACCCTTTGCTAGTTGGGATCAGGTTCAGAACAAAATTATTCAGCTGTTAGCAAATGCTAGGCAGAAAAAAGTCCCACAACTTCCAGCATCCCCCAGCCAGCCTTGCATGGACTCACACCCACAGGACCGCTCCTTTTCTCCGCTCCTTGCCCCAATCTCTACACATCTATCATAACTTCTGCATTGAGACCAACACACATAAAACTCAATGCACGTAGGTTATGTAGAGCTTTGGCAATGCTAGAAGGTGCAACAGATCATGATGTGTTGGAAAAGAAGAGCAGAAAAGGGAAGCTATTTTGTTCCCTTGCTACTTTTCTCAATGTTCAAGGCATTTCTGGTAGGTCTTTGTTTATGTGTACAATAAGCCATCATTAATCTTAATCCAACTGATGACTGATAGGTTCCTTCTGACAAAGATTAAATCCTTTCTGTCACTATTGAACTAGAAAAGTTTTCTTTCAGATCACTGCATCATTCATTTGCTCAGTATGTGTGATAAGCCGTGTGCTCTTCAGTGCTTACCTAACGTTTCCTGCAAAGACTTTGAAGCAGAGTCCAACTCATTTAGGTAGCTTGGTGAGATTTCTGTAGCATATTGGTTTCGCTGGGATAATGTTATGACTGGTACGCTGAAGACTTCTGAGTTTGTTTTTGCTTTTTTTTTTTTTTTTTTTTAAGGCAACTTGTTTCAGCCACTTGAGACAGCAGGAGACTGTTTTGTCTGCCTACCTAAATCACACCAAGCAAGCAGGAAAAGCTGATTGGCGTGGCATGGTTTCAAGTGACAACAAGCTACCTTATCATTTTCCAGATAAAGTCTGGTCTGCATTTTATATTGCTGCATTAATTCAAGGTCTTGTCTATCAGCATGTATCAATTTATTTAAAAGTTCTTTGATCACCTCTATTATCGGTCCAGAAACGGACATTAAAAGACGCATGCACACAAACACACACACAGTTCTTTTATGGCTTGCTCCAGGAAAAATGAATTGCTAGAGGGAAACTAAAACCATAATATTGTGGGCATAGACATATGACAACATTTGGACCGCTAGCTCCTGCTTTGTAAAAATGACTGTGACCTATTATGTGTAACTATCAGCCCAACCCAACCCCTTTACAGCAAAACCCAATCAATTTTAATAGAGTTTCTTTTCTACAGAATGTTTTCTGAAGCATGTCTTAAATGCAACTAAGAAAATTATATAATTGCTTCAGTTTGGTATCTGCTTTTTATGTGGCAATTTATAGGAAGTGGTAACTATGGATTTAACTTTGGGAATGGGGGACATAATCTTAAGAACACCTGCTGAATAAGCCTATATGGCAGTTATGGGGAGAGGGATGCTACAGCTAAACCAATGGAAAAGACACCGTTTCTTATACATGGAATGGAAGGAAAATACACAACCAGACTTCTGGAAATAAAACAAACCATGGCAGTCATGTGACCATGGAAACACCATCAAGACCCACCAGTCAGAGACTGTGGCTTGTATTCAGTAGTGATACTATATCAGCAAAAGGGAACTGCTAGATAAACAGATTTCTCCTTCTCCCATGTGCCCCCACAAAACTGCCCAACCACTGGTGAACTCTCTGGAGATGATCTGCCCACATGTGGGGGACTGTACTGAGGACAAGAGGGTAGGAAAGTCCCACTGTGCAAGCAGAATTCCACTTGCATGAAGGTTCAGTCAAATCCTGCATCAGAAATAGTCACTATGTGCCACATATGCACAACCCTATTTATTTATTGCTATTATTTTATTGTTGCACGATGATCTTGCTTGAGCCTTCATTGTGTTTGTGTCTGGAATGAAACAGCCCCAAGTTCTAACATTGATTGAGTGCCACTGTGATGTAGTGGTTAAGAGTGTGGGGCTCAGGATATCTGGGTTCTAGTCCCTACACAGCCATGGAAGTGGGTGACTGAAGTCAGTCACAGATGCTCAGCCCAACGTACCTCACATAGTTGTGAGGATAAGTTTGAGAGGAGGAGAAGAATTATGTAAGCTACTTTGAGTTCCTTGAAAGGAAAAAAGGCAGGATTTAATTCAGTAAATAAATTCATGCTGCGCCTTTAAGAATGCAAGGCAGCTGGCATGGTCCTTCTCTTCTTCTCCATTTGATCTTTAGCTACAGTCTTTCCTAGCAGTGTTGTGTATCCACCCCAGATATTACTCTGAACTTTAATGGCACTTTCCTACTGTCGAACCCTAGTTCAAAAATAGGTTTTACAGCCTGGATAGGTTCTCACAAGTTCAGCATAAAATTCAGAGTGGATACACAGCACCATGGACATTGGAGTCACTAGTCTCCACTGAATTTTACCATGCAAAAATGGGCATGGTGAATTACGATTTTCATCTTTCAAAGTTAGATACAGAATATTCCCCAACTTACTGAGATAAAGCTGAATGGTTTTATATATTATCCCCATGGTCCATGGATTCTAGTAGATGAATGATAACATGAAGGATGGACTCAGATTACAGCATGGGCTTATAAGAATATATCAGTGTCTAATGTGTATATTTAGCAACTTGCATCTGAATTGTGAATGTGAAGACAGACTCAAGGAACCTATCCTTAAAGGCTGTTTGTGTCAATCTTTCTTTCCAGAATTTTCAGAGGGGTAGCTGTGTTAGTCTCTTCCCGCAAAAATAACATGTTTACACATGGCTGCAGCTCAGGGTGATACTTAATGGATCTGATGAAGGGGAATTCGGACCATGATACATTTGCTAGAATAAACTTTATTTTAAAGACATAGCTAGCCTCTACATATTCTTTAAAGTATTTATTCACTTTAAAGTAAGTGCAATGGTAAGTGCAGAGCACTAGATTAGAGAGTAAGGGGCTACTAATTTTTCCTACCCTTCCCCACCCCCCCCACACACACACACTGTGTCCCAACTGGGGAGGCCATGCCTGCTTTATGCATTGCAAAATAATGATTCCTTCAAACAAATGTCACTGTAGTCAGATCTGGATTGAAACTGCAGTAGTGTAGAGAAGGGGTGGCTAAGCTCCTATCTCTCTCATATCAAAGTCCCAATTCAGATCAGACTAGTTCACTTACTCTAGAGTAAGAGGACATCTCTCCTAGGGACATATTTAAAGTAGTGTGTGCTTTAGCCCCCGGTATTTATGGAGCTAAGACCTCTTTACTATTTCTTTGTATAAATTTTAAAATTGGTAAATGGATGTACTATTGTTTGTCATTTGTTTTGTTAATTTGCATACTTTTTCAACAGAGACTGAGGCATTCATTACAGGAAAGGAATTCATCTTGCTTTAATTATTCTTAATTAGTCATACTTCAAGCTAGAGCAGAGAGTAAAGGCTCTATAGAAATGAAAATGAAATAGATTATCAAAAGTGCCTATGTCACTGAAGCCCAACCTAGTGTATTCCAGATGTTTTTGGACCACCGCTCTCAGAATTCTTGTCTTTTGGTGGTGATGGCTGGGGTTGATGCAAAGGAATGTCCAAATAATTTCAAACGCACCCCTTTGAATAACCCTGCTCTAGGGGCAACTTATGTATGCACTAAAATCAAAGAAGACATACTCAGAAGAAATGAATCCTAATTCAGGAATGGATTGGGCTTCAGGGAACTCAGGAACTTGTAAGAATCCATTGTCCTTTCAATTTTTCACTGTTCAAGTTGAAAGTTAGGTTTACAACATAATCATTTTTTCATAGCAAGTTCTATAGTTCTTAATTCCAAGAACTTGTTGGAGCCCTGCATTGAGTTGTACAGCTTGCAAAACTTAACCCATGTCCTTATTGCAACAGTGACCAAAGAAGTTCCACTTGGTAAAATTATCTCTGCTATTTAACAGGTACAGATTTGGGACCTTCCCTGTGATGGGATTCAGTAACCCTGCAGGATTCTTGCAACTGCATTTCCACACCTTGAGCACAAAGCTGATGGGATGGCATGATGCTAGCAGGGCAATTTTAGTGAAATTCTGTGTACAAGCAATTGAATGCACCCTCAAAAAAGATAGCTCAAGGAGGCAATTTTCATTGATCTACTGAAAACCAATATCAGGTTGGGATTACAAAAAGCCATGATGGTTATGGACATGACTTGATTGGCTATTTGATATAGGTGCTGGCAATTAAACTTTGTTTCCCCTATTGAGGATTGGCCTGTTTTGGACTGGTATTGGCTGAATTTATAAGTGGCATTGTTGCATGCTCATACTTATGACACAGGCTGGCATTTTATGTTAAAATCTTCCAAATTTTAATAATATTATTACATTTTTAAAACTCTACAGATTTATAAACTGGATATGCTATTGTTGGTTTGTTTCTTTGTTTTTGGAGTGTACATTGCATTGCCTACATGTTGACTGGGTTCACAAGACACAATAAGCCACTATGGTTTAAAAACCAGAGGTGGCTTGTTGTGTTGTCTGAACTTAGCAACATGGTTGGCTGATTACTCTGGCTGGGTTCAGACAACACAAGCCCCTCATTCATTGTTGTGTGAACCTGAGTTTTATGGAAATTCATAGAAAATCTGTTACCGATTAGAATCAGTGAGTACAGATGTTGGGAACTCAAAAGTACATGCTTTGAAGTCCTGTGCATTTATTCTCAGTGCGAAGGTTTCTGCAATAATGCCTGCAATTAGCAACATGAAATATTTTAATGATATTCTTTTTACTCCAAGTGTTCCATGCTCATCTAATCAGTATCTGCTTTTCATAGCAGCAGCCTTAAACTTTCCATCCATATGACTCCCATTACAAGATGTACAGCTGGCTTATGATCCATCAACACCTCACCTTCATGAGGTGCTGATGGATCAGAACAACATGTTAACACCTTTTAGGCATTCCACCAGGAAAACCAATGATATAAAAATAGACAGTGCACCACCAACTGTGCTAACAAATTCTAATTATAATGGTACCAGCTGTTAGAAACCCAAGGCTATAATGGCTTTGTGTTGTTGCAACTAAAATGAAAATTGCATTAGCATGTGATTTGTCTACTTATAATGATCATGCTAACTTACTGGTACATTGACACTTCCCACAGTAGCCTGCACATGCTGTATCAATAAAGACAATTTGTCTCCTTTTGCAAATGCTACGTATTTTTCCTAGCACTTTTAACATTCACAGTGGGAAAACTGTGCTTTTCAGAAGAAGGTTCTCTTTACAGTCTCTGTTAGTCCTTAATACAGAGTTGATTTGAAAAAAGTAATCTTTCAAAAGATGATGTTTCAGAAAAATATACAAATTCAAGATAGAAGACAAAGTTAATATAAAAACCTAAATAGTGGTTGTGGCCTTCTTTTGGAAAAAACAAATCAAAATTTCCTTACACAAACATTATATTCATGACATTCAAGAATCTTTGTCCTAACTTTGTGCAACAGTTATACCACTATAAGGCATAATCCAAAGAAAATCAGATTTGCTAGAAAATATTATATAGCATATTTACAGGGTAACCATGACTGCCTTCCCCATTCATTTTGAACACATTGTATAAAAGTAATACAATAAAACCATTCTAAAAGCCTGCAGCCAAAGAACTGACTGTTTCAAATAAAGTTGAATTTAACCCTTACATCGACTAGAGCTTAGCGCTTACTACTTTGCATTCTTCCTTTAGCCTTTGGCTCTCTAACCATTATCTTTTCTACTTCTTGGGCCCTCTTCATGATCATTGTCTGCTCCACAAAGGCTCTTCTTTCCAAAGGAGCTATGCAGTGTTTTACTTTTCCCACACTGAAAACGTTCTATTTCCCCTGCAAAGCTGGAATGCAAACATCTGTTTATTGCCTGAGCATTTAAACTGAACATGTATGAACATGCTATCTCATCATGTCAGTTCATCCACCTGGTGTCAAAAAGCTCTTCTAACACCTGTACAACGGAAATTATATCTTATAAATCTATTTAAAACCAAGATTTTAAAGAAGGAAATAAAGAAAAGTGATATAATAATGAAAACTCTCTAAACACAGACGGATAGAAAGAAATGAAAGGCAAATATTTAGAGGAAGGATGTTGCAAACTGGACCTGGCATCACTGCATAGACTCAGTTGTCCAGGGAACAAGTGGTATCTAAACAAGCTATCAGAATAAACTTGCCTTGCTATTCTGAAAGATCTGACTTAGTGCTGCAGCCAGGGTAAAGCAGACTAAAGATGGTTCACTTCCAGATATTGCCTGCATATTGTACCTAGAAATGGAATGCCCTTGAAAGTTGGAAAACAGCTGTAACTCTCTTGCAACAGTACTAGGGGGATCCCATTAGAACCACTAAGGTCAATGACCAATATTTTGGGGTAAATTTGCATATCATTTGAATATGTACCAGTTCTACATTCCTGAAGAATCTTCACTGTGTTCTTATTGTTTTATTGTTTTATTGTATTTTGTATATTGTTTTTATTATTTTATTGTATTTTGTATATTTTTATTATTTTATCAGTTTTATGTTTTATTGTTGTATGCTACGTTGGGAGTGCTTCTGCTTTGGAATATGGCCAAGAAATTACAACAATAATGACATTAATTTCACAGCTACTGCTTTTGACACCAAGAACTGTTGCCAAGTGTAAATACAATATCGCAGCCAAGGTTCTCACAAAGACGTGGATGAGGGTGAAATATTGCAGTTCCATTGGTGCTAATGCCTTGAAAATCCAAGCTTTTGGAGACTATCATCAATGAGTTAGACTAGGTTTAATAATGTGAAAGCAGGAGCTTAATTATGCAGTCAGGAATAAGATTATGTAGGTTACAAATAAACATGTTCTGTATGGCAACAATCTGTTCACTGACTACTGAACAAAAATGATTTGAGTCAAAGTATCTTCAGTATTTTATTTTAGCCTGTATGCCAAGGCTGGACAACTTGCAGTCATCCAAATGCTTTGGTCCACAAGTCCTGTTTGCCCAGTGAGGAATGATGTGAGCAGTAAGCCAAAACATCTGGAGTTCCTACAACTGTCCTGTCTCTGAAATCCTTACATTGCAGTTCTTATGCAATCCTTACATTGCCAGTTCTTGTAGTTTACATGGGCTGGGTCTTGGAGGGCCGGTTGTCTAAATGTAAGATACATTCCAATCCAGGAGAAGATGGGGAGAGTGCTTCCAGAAGGGGGAAGTAGAAATATCCTTTATGTGAGTGGAAGTGCCCTCCTGCTACATTGGAGACATCATGAGTGATGAAATGCATATATGAACCAGCCATTCATCCATTCAGTGCTTCTAAAATATAAGATTGTCCTTTAACAAAACCTCCAAAAACTAAGGCAGGGGGGGTGAAATCATCTGAAGGTATCTGCCCTGTATTTCTCCACATCACTGGAATACAGCTAAGAAAGAACCATACAAAGAAGGCAGAGCAGCTGTGGTACCTGGAAGCCTAATAGTCTGAGTCAATGACTGTGTAATTGCTTTCCCCAAGATATAACACAAACATTAGAATTTCTGGCTGCATTTCAAGATGTTATCCTGGTGAGCAGCTTGCCGAATGCATTGATTATAACTATTCCCTCTTTTTCTATCCTCTTCTGGCTCAAAGAGATGTTCTATTCATTGTGAAGATTTCATCTGCTCCAGCTGCTTATTCCCTCACCAGGTGACTTGTTGTAATTCAGTGTTTGTAACATCACAGTTGGCTGCTACAACAACCATTTGGGGCTTAGAGATTTGAGAATCAAGGGCCTCACTCCTGCTGAGCGCAGGTGTGGAGAGCTTCATGCATAAGCCCAAGGTAGGAAGAGATGAGGTCATGGAAACATGACCTTCATTGATGAAAATGCGGGGTGAGAGAGCCAGAAAACAATTTCAAAAACATGCTACACCTAATGGACCTGAAAGCAGGCATGGATAAAAGACTGCTCCAATAGTGTAATCCAGTACTTGGGCAAAGCCTGATTAGAAGCACAGGAAGTGGCCTGAGCCATCTGACCAGTATTGCCTCCCCTCTCTGGTAGAGGGTTTCCAGATTTTTCAGTAGAGATTCAACTATTACCTAATCCTTGTTTACATATTAAACTATTGTTCCTCTTCGAAAAGAAAAGCTCTGTCAAAGGTTCATTCTTGTTTCCCACAGTGGCTATTCAGATGCCTCTAGAAAATTAGACGTGAAAGCCTTCTCCAGTGTTGTTCCCCAGCAAACGATATTTCTTGGGGGAGTTCCACACTTATGACTACTGACTATTGGCAACCTTGTCCTCCACTTGTCTAATCCCCCTTTAAAGCCATCTAAGAAAGTTGGAATCAACATATCTTGCATCAGAAAATTCCATAGTTTAACTATGTGTCCTTTCTTCTGTTGGTCCTGAATCTCCTTTGTATCTCTGTATCCACTTTCTCCATCTCGTAACCATGGATAATTTTATAAACCAGCTGTAATCATGTCCTCAATATATTCAGTTTCTCTCAGGCATAAATATTCCTTCCTGGAAGGTGTCCTTACATTTCTAGGCATAAAACACTCATAATGAATGCAATTTATTTTTTTAAAGAAATAAATAATTGAAAGAAGGAAGAGAGTCACTGCCTTGCTTTCTTTTGCAACCTATACAGAGGCTTATTGTTTAATCTGTACTTGCTTGTGGATAGCCTAAATCAGAAAAGGCTGGGCAAGTCCTAGATCAGTGTCAGTCTGGTTGAGGGCCAACAAACTGCAGCTGAGTCCTGGAAGACAAAAGCCCTGTGGGAGAGTGATTTCTAATTCTGAAAAATAAGCTCACTGCCTGTTCTGGATGAGGTTGCAATTCCTCTGAAAGATCAGGTTCATCGTCTAGGGGTACCCCTAGATCCATCACTGTTGGTAGAGTGCCAAGTGCTTGAGGCAGCTTGGAGTGCCTTCACCACATCTGATTGCTTCTCTAGCTACAGTCTTTCCTGGACAGGGAGAGCTCGTCCAAAGGTAACCTCAATAGTGGGTTACTAATTACAATGTGTTCTGTGTGGGGCTGCCCTTAAGCTAGCTCCAGAAGTTGGAGCTAGTGCAGATCAACAGCTGCACTGTTGGGAGCCGCCCCTTTTCAGCATTCAATCCCTTTGCTGAAGGAACGGCACTGGCTTCCCATTTGCTGCCAGGCCAGGTCTAGGTTCTAATAGCAGAAAATGCTGAACAACCTGGGACCAGGATAACTGAAAGAGTTCCTTCTTTACCAACCTGCCCAGTCATTTGGGTTATCAGAGGACTTTCTTCTGATGCTTTCACAGAGACACATGGCCCAACTCGAGTCCACTAGGACAAAAGCCTTCAGTGTGGCAGTCCATTTCTATGGAGGTCAGGCAGGCCCCAATATTGTGATGTTTTTGTGCCTGCCAGAACAGCCTTGTTCCAGGAAGTCTTTCTTGCTTTTTTAATGGAAACTTGTTTTTAATGTTTTGTTTTAATTACTTTAACTATTTTAAGTTTAGATTCCACTTTGGAATCTGCTTAGCTATGCAGCAGTGCAGAAATATTGTAAATGAATAATAAATCAGCTGTGTTGGAATACAAAACAATTGCCATCAGTAAGGTCAGATGTGTACACTGAATTCAATAGACTTCCTGGTATTTAGCAGACCCAGATTAGTTTACTGAATCAGTATTCATTGCCACCTCCAGGCAACAGGCATTTTTATCTTGCATTGGCCTCCAGCCCACCCTACTGCTGGAATGCAGACCCTGACATGTATCCATGGAGGCAAAGAAGCTGGCAGGCTGAAGAATCATAATCCCCAGTCCTGGTTTACATGGGTCGATATCAGTCTGCAAGTTTGCTCATTCAAATTCCTATTCCGATGATCATAAGTATAAGATATCAAAGATAGAAGATGTCAAAGTATAAGATATCAGAATGAAAGCTCTTTAGCTGTTAAGCAAGAATCACCCTGCATATTCTTTATGTCATTCTTATATCCAATGAGCCTCATACAAAAGTGTCATTCTACAAATAGTGCAAACTGAGCTTCATCAGATCTTGCCATTGTGTCTCATTTGCCCAGCATGTATGTACAACTGGTTGCACAATTGTACTCGCTGACCATGGTTTCCTTAGCAGGACTCTTCCCCCAGCAACCCTCTGGGGCCTTTCCTCCAGAGAATCCCCTTGCTCTCACGAAAAGTCATCTTTTTTTACTTCTTTGATTTTTCATGAGCAGCAATGCAGGAAGCAGAGTCTCCATGTATCCCCTTTTACAGAGGACAGTCATCTGTAGGAAGAGTGGCCAGAGGGCTGTCCTTTATTGTGATGGCGTCCTCTGTATGGAAGCTGTCCTGGCCAATTCCAGTTTAAAGAGCTAAAAAGCAGCATAAGAACTGTTGCCCATCCACAGCTGACAATCTGAACAGGAAGGAACACACATTGCCTATTCACAGTCTTCCACCATATATGGAATTTACAATATTTCTATTTAAATTTGAATAATACTTTCTATATGCCTATCTATGCAAATAGATTAGTGTATGCAGAGTTTGTGTAGATTTGCATATGCATTTTAGGGAATGTGTTTCCTCTTTTAGGGGAATCATACATGCCACCATAGAAATAATAATGCAGAGCTTTTAGAGAGAAGTGAGGCAAAAACGGTTTGAGATTCCTGAGCTGCACAAGGAACATCCAGTTCTCTGCAACAGCAGCAGCAGCTGGGAAACCCACTACGTTGCTCTGGGAGTTTCAGCTCTGTTCTCTTTAGTTGTCAAAAGGTAACCAGCAAGCTGTGCTGACAAATGGCCTTTCTTTGTCTCTAGATCTTTCTCCTCTTTCATATTTTCCTTTCAGATATTGTCCCCCAAAGGCTCGCTCTCAGGGCACATCAGGTATTGCATCTTGATTAAAGGGAAGCAAGCTGTAAAGCAGAAAGAAGAAATATACCTGGTGATCAAGTTTAGCAGCAAAAGCCTCTTTCCAGTTGGGAAAAGCACAGCAAACAAAGGTGAATATGAGTGCTGGCAGAACCATTGTTTGGAAGGGGACTAAGAGTTTGAGGGAAAAGCAATAGTTCTGGGTCAGTGCCATCATATCCATGTCTGCTCAGAAGTATAGGATTGCAGCCTTAGGGAATACAGCAGCTATGGCTGGGTCCATATCACTTGTATATCTCTAAATGACAGAGATGAGTACTGATACCTGCCTTATGAAATATGAGTTCAATGTTAAAATATAGAGGTGAGTAACCCACAGACCCAATTCACCAACTCATCCAGGGATGATTTGCAGGCAAGATGATTAGCTGTTTATTAAAACGTGTAAAGATTTTTAGGCACTCTAACAAATATAACAACTACCGTACAAAAATATGATACAAAAATAACTTAGAACAGAAAACAATTTTTTTGACATATTTTGAAAAGTTTGGAGGGCAGCTGTGAAATACCTCCAACCTCCATTTGAGGGATCCTCACTCCCCTTTCTCATTTGACAATTTTTGACTCAGCCTTGTTAAAATTGCTGCCCATTTGGCAACATGGTCAATAAACTGACTAGACGGAGAGGTTGGATGGGGGAACTCACCCAGCCAAGGTATCACTTTTAGTCAGTGGTTACTTCAAAATTCACCAGCCACAGTGAACCTTCATAAAAATCAAATGGTTGTCAACATCTTGCATTTGTTCTATCTCATACTGTCAACAGCCATTTTAGCAAAACTACTCAGACTCATTGATATGCATTACAAAATAAATCATATTTACATTTGATGTACTGCTATATTTTTATCAGCAGATTGTTATTTCCTACAATGTCTCGAAAATTGAAAACACATATGGAAAGAATGTAATAGCCTTAGCTGGAAGCTTTGGTCTGGCCTTATTTCTCACAGTGTGTGTGTGGTATGATATTAGATCATGATTTTAAGGGCATTTTAAGTGCACTCCCCTTGAATCATATATTGTTCCAATGTCCCCTTTAAATCCATCTCTTCTTTATTCTCCCATACATTTGTATAAAATAAAAGTAATCTGCAGCAGAAAACAGTGTTTGAGCCAACTGAAATTTAAGCCTATGTTTCAAAAGACCTCTCCCAAGCATCAGTCCATCTTCTTGGCTCCCTTCTTCATTGCTAAATCCTTTAGAAGCTTTTTGGAAGAAACTTCTAGAATGTTTTATGATAGCATATTTATGCCTTGTAAGGGACCCAAAACATTTCAAGAGTGGATGCTGACTGTGTTTTAAAATACAGACGACAATACACCAACATGGGAGAATTCTACCAACTGTACAATTGCAGGACAGGAAGTAGTGGAGGGTGAGAGTCTAGCAGTGCACTGAGTGGTCCAGGGAAGGCAGGCCTGGTCTCCCTGACTAATGTTTCCACAAGGCGACCAGTCAAGGACATGATCTGCATTTCATTAACAGCCCCGCCCCCCAAAAAATGGCAAGACCATTGGTACCTAGCAAATAACCGTAAACAAATTCTGTTCAGCAAAATGTTCAGGAGAACCTGCAAGAATAGGAGATATAGTAAATGATACGTTATACACAAAAACAAGGGCTCTTTTCTCGTGAAAAGCAGCATTGGAAAGACCCAATTTTAGTCATGTGAGAGGTGCATAAGGCATGATTATTTTATTTCCAAATATCATTTTTATTTCCACCTTTCCAAATCATCCCACCCATCTCTTCTTCTCTAAATGAAGACATGTGCTTGGAACCCACAAGGAAAATATTTCAGGAGGACAATTTGGAGGAGAAAAGACCCTGTGCTTCCAACATTTTTATTCATAACCTTGAGGAAGAAGTGAAGCAAATGTTTTGCAGGTGAGAAAAAATGGAGTGACATAGCTAAAATCCAAGAAGGCAAGAGCATTCAAATGATCCTGATAGAAAAGTGGACAGAACATAACAGAATGAAATTTATCAGAGACAAATGAAGCATTTTTCATTTAAAATAGAGAAACTGCCTGCAGAGGGTTAACAGGAAGCCAGATGGATAACACCTGGCTTAACAATAGTATGTGTTAAAAGGAGTTGTAGTTGATCATAATTTGAATATGAGTCACCAACATGATCTGGCTGCAAAAAGACAACTGCAATTTTACATGGCATCAATGAAGCATAGTTTCAAATCAAAGGAAAAGATATTTTCATTGTACTTTGCCCAGGTCAGATCTCCCCATAAATACTATGCCCAGCTCTGGGTACCATACTTTGTGAAGAATTCAGATAATGTGAAACATGGTCTGAGAAAAGCAACAAAGGTAATAGGTCATTACCTAATAATACTAAAATTAAGTCCTATGAGAAAAGATTGAAGGAACTGGTAATGCTTTGCCTTGAGAAGACAGGGATGGAGGTGGGGGCTGGGGTAATGGCACTTTTAAAGTACCTAAACTGTTGCCACACAGAAGAAAGTTTGAAATGGGTTTAAGTGACTGGAAGGCAGATCTTGGTTGAACATCAGGAAAAACCTCCTAAAAATCAAAGTAGCCAGGCAACAGAAAAAAACTGCCTAGGGAGATGATGGGTTCTCCACTGCTGCAGACTGGAGAGCCATGACTCAGGGATGCTTCCTTGAACTGAACAGGGATTGGACTCAGTGGTTTAACTCAGGGATCCTCAACCTTTTTGGACCTGTGGACACACCGGGGAATTTAAGAACTACAGTGGACACAGCCTGATCAGTAGATGACTGCTTCAATATCTACGAATGGACTTTAGGCTGTTTTATTCAGCAAGAACTCTTGTTTCATGTATATTGGACACCACAATATACCTTTAATAGGAGATTGCTTAATTTGGTTCAGCAGTGCTAGTGCAATACAAATAAAGCTTCTTTTAAATGTCTGTTCAGCCATGCCTAGTAGTTGCCTCTTTTTGTTGTGGGAGGTTACTACATAAATATTGGACTGGAAAAATCTTTAATATTCACAGTTGTGCATGCTGTTTATCCACCTGCTCTATAGAAATGAACTGAGCTCTTTTGACAGCTAACAGACTGATAGTATAAAACTGGAAGGAAACACACACAACTCATCCCAATTTTAAGGTATGCAGAACTTATTTCTTTATTACATTTTATTTATTTATTTAGTAAAACATTTCTATGCCGCCCCATTTGCCGAAGCCTCGGGGCGGCTCACAACATTAAGTTAAAATACAAACATTAAGTTAAAACATTAACTTAACATAATATTAAGTTAAAATGTTTGTAAAATACAAACATTAAGCTAAAATACAAAAAATAATATAAAATAAGTCGCCCTGGCCAGATAAAATCAAATAATATTAACAATTAAAATGACGCTTAAATAAAAAGGTTTTCGCCTGGCACTGAAAAACAAATAATGACGGTGCCAGGCGGACCTCTCTGGGGAGCGCGTTCCATAGATTAGGCGCCACCACAGAGAAAGCCCTCCTCCGAGTACCCACCCTCCTAATTTCTTTCACGGAGGGTTCCCGGAGAAGGGCCTCTCCCGCAGATCTCAAGGGGCGGGCGGGCATATATGGAGGGTGGGTACATTCCTATGCTGTACTACCCACAGTGTACCAGCACTGTGCTCACTATCCCGACACACAAAAAACGATCCTATGTCTCATCCCAGGCAAGCTTTTTCCTATCTCATCCTGTTTGCCATTGCTATTAGAAGTCAGAAACTCTTTCTGACATAATGCAAATTAACCAACAGACTAAAAGTTTGTGAGCCGCCCCAAGGCTTCAGCGAATGGGGTGACATAGAAGTTTCCTAAATAAATAAATAAATGAGGATCTATATTCTGCTCATTCCTGGAGTAGCTGGTGTGAATTGATTATTACCTTCTGACTCTTCTATTAGCTTATTCAGACAAAACATAACAAAAAGTACCCTTCCTTATGGATAGACTCAATATCTTATAAACCAGCTGTGTTTGGCCATGAATGTAATAATAAAACATTTCTGTAAATACACGTGATCAGTACATGTGTTTATATGGTACTTTCTGTATAACACTATTGTATCCACGAGGTCCTCAGTGACTCCAGTTTCCTTCCAAATAATGCTGGATGCAATATCACTGAAAATGAGAGAAGCTGTTTAATAAAATACTTTTTGTATTGTATATCAGGAAAAGCTGGTTTGCATTTAATACTTGAAATACAACTGCTCATGTTACTGAAATCAGCAAACCACGTACGTAAGTCCTTTGCCTTGTGGGAAAGCCTGCAGAAAAATTTTATTACAATATTATTTCACTTTGGCTTGATGTTAAATCTCAATTAATACAGAGTTTCTATTTGAAAACAGCATGTTTTCAAGGATGTGATTTATTGAATGCATTCTCACATCTCACTGTTTTAAATGCCCAAAGTGATCAGCTGGGCTACACGCTTTTCTAAAGCCTGCCACCTGCATCTGCCCATCAGACTATCCAAGAAACTTTTGACATTTCTAAAATACCTCCGTTTTGTCATAACTAGGAACTACCTCAACTTGAAAATATATGTATGCAAAGCAGATCATGCTGGGCTGAATTCACATTTAGCCACACTTGGGCAGCCATTCGAGGCCTGGGATTGAGCCCTAGTAAACTCAGTGGAGCTTACAACTGAGTAGAAATGCACAGGACTGCACAGACAGACCAGCTCAGGGGGACTTAAGATAATCATGACTACCACACGCTTCACAGATTTCATTATGTATAGTCTGATTGAAACTGGTGTGTCAAAGATACCCATTACCTTTATTTTGAACTGTAAGAGAGAAGCAGAGTATATTATACAAGATAATACTTGTATATTATCTCGCACTACCACTCTAAGAGTCCAAATACAGACTTCTTCTATATGTAACTTGTTTGTGCAAACTCTTCACACACACATTTTGATAGAATGGACATAGAAACGGAGTGGGTCAGAAGGGACCTCCCAGGCCATCTAGTCTGACCCCCACATCCAGCTGGCTCCAGTCATCACATGCCTACCATGTGCATGTCCAGCCTCTCCTTAAACACCCTCACCAATGGGACATGCCTCTTTTCCATTTGCCATATGTTTTTTCTTCAACAAGTTTTGGACCTCACTTCTTTTTTGCAGCAAGGAAGATGGTAGCCCCAAAAATGTTTCTTATACTTTTACAGAAGACTCTTTTCAACTGTGTACAAATGCAATATATTTGTACTCATTGCATCAAAAAGATCCGAAAACATTCTGCCCACTGTTTTATGTTTCTTATTTTGCATCTAAGCCACTTGTCAAGATTGTGCATTCATTTTGATTAAATTGGATAGTTCTGGCTTGATATTCTTTCCGCAAAGTCTCCTTAACACAAAATTCTAGAACTTCTGCAGTGCTCAACTGTGTGAGAGGGGAAAGTAAAATTTACAGTAAAATTACATTGTGGTGTTTGCACAGCAGTTGTTTTTTCCCAAGACCTATATGAAAATTGCTCTTTGCAAATAGCTGGAAAGAAATGATGCATAAAATCAAAAGAAGTGACATTGAATAATGAAAATCCACAGCCTGGGTTGTGCAGTGAGGAGTAATGGACAATCGATAGCAGTTTATTAATACCAAATTTAAGGAATGGCATTTCTATACCTCTATTTAAAAAAATCATTGAATAGTTCCTTCACGGGCTCATCTGTGTGTGTCATTTGGGAGGGGGGTTCATTTCTTCCATGAACAAAAAACACTTTCCCTTTCTTCATAAGTTTAACTAATTACCAGTCTGTATTAGAGTTGATATCCTGGATGAGAAATGCATCACCACAAGATGACAACAGATACTATATTTCATATGCTAAATGATATGTATAAAGGCAAATGCAGAAATAAGTGCATTAGCAGAAACACAGTATAACTCACCCTAGTGGGAAGACTGTGACCAGATGACCACTGTGTTCAGGAGCAAATTGTTCATGGGTGTGTTCAAATCTCTGTCCTCCTTTTGTATGGGCCTCTATTTTAAAAGTGTACTTGGATAGTCCCTTAAATACAGCACTGTCCTCTGGAAAGAAGGATACATGGCCATCTTAGAAGCAAGTGCCACTAATCCTTAACAGAAAAAAATCACATCTGCTCACACCATCAGTTGTTTTTCAGTGCTTGTCACAGCTGAAGATTCAGTGTTTCTTTAGGGTCAATGTAGACATAGCTCCTCACGATGTTCATGCTTTTGGTTCACATGTCATGGCCAGTTCAACCTTCACTTACAACGAACAGTGGGATATGCAAGCCAAGCGTGGCACCATTCTGAAATCCCTCCTTTAGTGGAGTCCTTAAAGGGGCCCTGATGATTTGCTTCTCAAGGTGATGCTCTTGGGGGTTCACTTAGCCTCTCTCTCTGAGGCCGAGCATCCCTCTTCTTGTGGGGATGGAGGTATGTGTGCTGTGCATCCTTCACAACAGCACTTCCATTTTTTCAGGAGGTTTATGTAGACCTGGACTGTCCTTGCTTTTCTAAGTGGGGATAAAGCAGAGGCCAAAGCCCTTCTCCCAAAACAAGGAAGGACTAAGCCAAAAAGTTCAGTATCTACTCCATGTCCCTCAGTTTTCACCCCTGCCTGCCCTGTTTGCACAAATGGAGCCATTCAGAGAATATAATGTACAAAGAGCATGTTTTAGCATAAACAGGGCCATGCTTGTTTGTTTTAAATGGGAGGACTCTGAAGAGCCCACTTTTGTGATTCCAATCCATCCTCTTTTTTACATCAAACTGCAGCCAGACACAAATGGCAAAAAAGCACAGCGGGGAGGGGAACAACCTTGATGCTCCCACATTTTCTGCATAACTGGAGGGAGGAAAAAGTGAGGGGGTGGTCCTGGAGCCATGTTGCACCCGAATATTTGTCAGGTGGATTGCTGCACCTGGGGCAAAGATGTCACCATGCATGCCCAACTTACCAAGTTAATATAGAAATCCTCCCAGTGTGTGAAATGGCTCTGACCTTGCCCATTGCTAGCATATGTACCTCAAATATATTCCCCAGGAGGTGGAGGGGAAAGCAGGGGGAAGGGAAGAAATATTTTCTTTCAGTAGGGAAACAAACAATGTTTCCTTGCCCCTGCTCTAAAGGATCCTTGCAAGGCATTGGTCATGCCATGAGTGAGAAGCTTCTTCCAGATGTATTAATATAGTTATTTACAAATTTGCATTTCAGTTTCAGACTAAACAAAGAAACAAAGAATCTTTCTAATAAAAGCTTTTGGAGAAGTTTGCCCTGAAAATAATGAAGTAAAACAATATTTCAGGGCCTTGTTGGCACTCAACAACTATAGTAGCTTTTTTGTTTTTTCGCTTTATTTGAAAATATTCTCACAGTTATTCTAACACAGTTTTACAAGAGATTATGTCGTAAGGGGGCCAAAAATGAAAGTGGGGGAGGGAAAACACTGTGAGACAAAAAGGATCTAGTAAACAAGAGCAAAGAAAGAAAAGTTTTGCATGGTGTAGATATTAAATGCATAGTCATCTGAGCTGCTCAGAATGAAAATGAGATCTGACAGCTTTCAATGCTAGATTGATTAAGAAACACTTGGAACGTAACCAAGGTCTATGAATGGCATGGGAAATCGTGTTGCAAGGGAAACAAAGAACGCACACTGTGCTTTGGGGGAATACAGCAGGATAATAACAGCCTATGGAGATATTGGAGAGCTGCCATCAACACGACACTGCAAGGAAGCAAAACCACATGACACTGTGTGTGGCTCTAATGGATACCTGCATCACTCCCAAAATGCTGAGAACGCTGAAAGGCCCCTTCCATGGCTTGATATCTGGCATTTATTCATGTCTTTGCTGACTTATTTGCTATGTGTGTGTGTGGGTGTGTGTGTGTGTATATATATATATCACCTTTCAACGTATGTCAGTAGAGAGATAGACAGACAGACAGACAGACAGATATCCGTAAGTTCCATGTCCACCTGAAAAGGTTTCCCTCTTATATCTCCCAATATATTGCCAACACTTAGAGAAAATAAAATCTGATTTTATGAAGTTGCCCACTCATGAAAACATTCAAAACTCCATATGTACAAAGGGTTTCCACCGAGGGAAACAGAAGTTTTGTTGGTGTGCTCAGACAGTCAGACTGGACTATAATCAGGACCTTGGCAGCAGGAGATGGAACCAGCCAGTAATTCAGACCAGCAGATAAATCAGGGCAAACTAGGAATCAAGACTGAAGAGGAAGGCGGAAACCCTAACCAGAAGTTCAAACCAAGGGTGAATAAATCTAAGGATGTAATGACTCAGCAAGGAGTCATTTGGTCAAGCAAGGCCTATTCATTTATTTTTAATATATTTATTATTACATTTACAACCCAACTTTTTTCCTCTCTAGAACCTAAAAACACTTACATGATCCCTTTCTCTGTTCCATTTTATCTTCACAACAACCCTGTAAGCATGGTTGGACCCAGAATCAACCTGCAAGTTTACTGTCCAAATAGGGATTGCAACTTCTAAGTCTCGGTCCAACATTCCTAACACTAAGTTACACCGGCATAGAACATGGGCATCCCAGTGGTGGTTTCTTTCTGGTTGGAAGTGCTTCATTCAGAAACTGTCATTTTGCATTCTAGTGGTTCACCGCTAGAGAAGGACAAATGTGTTCATTTTGTTTTCTCTCAGTTTCATTATTTTCAATCTGAAGGATAGTGTGTCCCACTTGTCCCCATCTCCCCCCTCCCCCACCAAAAAAAAAGGAAAAAGGAAAAAAGATTAACCTGGGAACTTCAAATCTGGTTAGTCTGACATCAATCCCTGGAAAAATTCTGGAGAAAATTATTAAAAAATCAGTGTGCAAGCACCACAAAAAAATGCAATGATTGATAAAAGCCAACATTGATTTATCAAAAATAAATCCCATCAGACTAATTTAATCTCATTTTTAACTGGGTAACCTCCCAAATGGAAAGAGGAATACTGTGGAAAAAATCTACTTTGACTTTAGCAAAGCTTTCAGCATAATGCCCCGCAACATCCTGATAAGCGAATGAGCAAAGAGTGAACTAGGAGAAAAAAACTATTAGATGGATCAAAAATTGGCTGCTAAATCAGGCACAAAGAGTGCTCATCACTGGCTCCTTCTCAAACTAGAGGGATGTAACTAGTGGGGGCTGCAGAGTTCAATCCTAGGTCCAGTACTCTTCAGCATCTTTATCAGTGATTTAGATGAGGAAGTACAAGGAATGATACTCAGATTAGCTGATAATACAAAACTTGGCAGAATAGTGAACACCCTAGACCATGGGTTCTCAAACTACAGCCTGAGGGCTGGATCCAGCCTGCCATGCCCATTTATCTGGCCCGCCATAGCTCGCCACAAGTGCTCATACACGTGTGAGCAGTGAGGTGTTGGCTTGCTCACAAGGAGATAGTTTTGGACTCGCTAGGAGAAAAGGATCTCCTTGCAAGCAAACCGATGCCTTGCCAGGAGATCCTTTTCTCCGAGCGAGGCCAAAACGAACTCCTTGTGAGCAAGCCAGCCCCATGGCACCGACTTGCTCGCAAGGAGATAATTTTGGACTCGTTGGGAGAAAATTATCTCTGCGCACCATGCCCCTGCCTTTCTGTGCATGCCCACACCCATCCCTGGCACCTTTCAACTGGCCCCCTATTCAAAAAGTTTGAGGACCCCTGCCCTAGACAGGCAGAATGAAGATGCAAGACAATCATGATAAACTTGAATGTTGGACAACAGAATGAGATTCAGTATGGACAAATGCCATGTCCTTCACCTAGGAAAAAGAAAACACATGCATTGATACAAGATAGGGAATACATGACTCAACAGAACTGAAAAGGAAAAAGACCTTATTTTGGACAACAGGCTAAATGTGAGTCACCAATGCGATGCATTTGCAAAAAAGGACAAATGCTATTTTGGGAAGCATTAGTAGAAGTATTACTTCCAAATCATGAGAAGTAATAGTTTCCCTATACTCTTCACTTGTCAGACCTCATCTGGAATATTGTGTCCAGCTCTGGGCACCAAGAATTAAGAAAGATGCAGAAAAATTGGAAAGGATCCAAAGAAGGGCAACAAAAATGATCCAGAGTTTGGAAACATTGTCCTATGGAGAGAGAACTGGGTATGTTCAGCCTTGAGAAGGTTGAGCGGGAACATGATTCTATAAGTACCTCAAAGGCTGTCACAAAAAGGAAGGTCAAGAAGTTCTTCTTGCTGATGCCAGAGTGTAGGACACAAAATAATCGATTCAAGTTGCAACAACCCAGATTCAGGCTAGATATCAGGAAAAGCTTCGTCACTATCAGAGCAATATGTCAGTGGAATCAGATGCCTAGAGAGCTCTCCCACACTCAAAAAGACATTTGGGACATTCAGAAAGAAACTGGACAGCCATCTGAGTGGGATGCTGTAAATTGGTCACTTGCATTAGCAGGGGGTTGGATCCAGAGGCCTTCATGGCCCCTCCCAACACTATTATTCTGTAATTTTATGAATCTGTGAACCTGTGAAGGTGGACTTTGGAGGAAGTGTGTGTGCGTGCGTGTGCATGAACATATGTACACATTTTCATGCCCATGGCTCCGAACATGTATATTTCAGGCCCAGATCAAGCAGTGGGGTGAAAGGGCACAGTTGCTTCCTCTGCAGCAGGTAATTACGCACATAGCAACTTTCCTATCCCCTTCACGCCCTTCAGATCCAGGCATGCATTTCTTGCAGCAATGTTCCTCATATAATATTTTAAAAATTTCTTTTCCACAACTGTCTATTTTTGTGTATTTGTATGCTGTGTGATTGGTGAATTCCATTCCCATTTGCCCTCCCTAAGCTTGCCTGCTTCCCCCAGGACATTCCCCTGGCAGCCCACTGTCCTCAGATGCAATGAAAAATGTTGTCCCAGTGTTAAACTCAGATTGAAATGCTAATCCAGTCAGATTCTGGATGCACGTGGAATGGGGTATGGATTTCTTGTACATTCTCTCAAACAGCAAGATTTCTTGGTAGACCCTAAGAACAATCCAGCTGAACAATCCAATTCAGCTACAGGGAAGTGCATCAAGGAAAAGCTGCTCTCACATGTCTGAAAGCAGTCTGGAGAACAGGGTTTTCCTCATTCTGCTACCAAGGAGTTAATTTTAATATTGGCACAGAATAAGCCTTAGTGTAGCTCAGTAAAAAAGATGTACAGAACTCTTTCCTTTAAATTTCTGTTACTGTGAAGACAACTCCAGAATAATGCAATATGCCAAATGTTTAGCTGTAGTGCTAACACATTAATTAATCCCTCACAAGGATGGGCCATTGACATTTCTGCTGGCTCTCAGGATTTGACACACTTTGCTCAGAAGTTCTTTCTGTGGTAGAGGATCTAAGCCCAGATTAGGAGTGCAAAATCAGGCTGCAATTTTTAATTAGCAGCTGACCTTAAAACATGGTACCTCCTCTCTCCATGATCTCAGTTGTGGTCTAAGGAGCACAATAGTTCACTCAGCAGGGTTGAAGAAACACTGAGGAGAAGGAATTGAATTTTTCAGGAAAGCATCCATCCCTAAAGTGTACAGTCACACTACTCTGTACCCTTCAGTATAACCCCCACCCCTGTATTTATAGACAGCAATACACATGGCAAAAGGTGACATTTAGACATCAAAATGGTTTCTTATTATCTCACTGGATAGTCAAAATCTGGAAACTATTAAGGATTTAAATAAACATGTATAACCCCAATATCACAATCAGCAAATGATACTGGTTTTCTTTAAGCCCTTACAGGAATAGCCTGAACTTTCTTCTATCCTGGTCCTGAGGGTTTCTTCAGTTTAGAAGGAACAAGAAATGAAAAGTGACAAGCAGATGGGAAGGAAGAGTAGTCCAAGGCAGCCTTTTCCACTTAGTCACATTTTGCGCATTAACTGAAATGCTCAATGGATCTGTTGGCATGGCAAATTGTTCCTATGAATGTTTGCTGTCAATGCCAGTTTCCCTGGGGTACTTTCTGTTTAGGAGCATCTGGAGCAGGCATTCTCTAGCTATTGTCCCTTGTTCCCCAGAATGATACACCCAAAAACATATTGTGGCCTCCGTCCTCCTAAACAGAGTCATGACTGTGTCCCTAGTAGAACCAACAGAAGGAGTCAGTTGCAACAAATATGCATCCCATGACTTTCAGTGTGGGTGTGCCTGGTTCACACACTGAAAACACTTCCATGTGGTCACTGTTAGGAATGTGTGGGATACTGGCAGACCCCAGGCAGATAGAATCAAATGGTGACACAGTTATATGAATGGCAGGTTGTTGATCAATAGTGTAGACACAGATATCGGGGAGGTACTGCCAGCCCTTTTCTATGCTGACCTCATCTGCCTTACACAGCTTCGAACACATATATAGCTGTCATTCTCACAGCAACTTGGGAGAAATGCTTTTTTCCTCTAGCAACAATACATTGCTTCCTGTTCTGATACTAAGCATTTTATGTAATTTGGTAATGGGTAATTAAGACCTGCTCTTGGCAGAACTGCTAGAACTTGTTTGTTGATATAGATCTACACATCTGCATGCAATGTTGGGGCAGGCCTGTGTTGTGATGAATGCATGGACTTCGAAGGTTGCCACTACACCACTGTTGTTGATGCACCTCACTCCATTCACATTATCATGCCTGCAGTTGCATGATTGGCTAGGGTCATATCAACAGTCCTCATGTGATGATGCCAATTCATACAATCTCCTCCACTTCCAAGGTGATGAAACCAAGTATCACTGCTGTTTAACTTCCATTCAGTGAGGTTTCTCTATATTGAAAGTCAGAATACTTTGCAGTGCCTCACCCTGGACTATTGAGTGCATGTGAGGTCTATAATCAGAGGAAGGCAGACTCCTTGACAGAGTTTGCAAACTTTTGTTTGCACTATGTCCTTCCACTGGGATTGTTCAATCTAGTGGATCTGGTAAATCTAGAAAGATGTCTGGATACAATTGGCAAACATTCAACTTTACCTGCCCTACATCAAGGCTTCTAAAATGGAAAGGTCCAGATTTAAACTAGATTAGCTGTGCTGGCAGAAATGCTACACAGAGACTGAGTTCACATGACACACAAAATAATAGCTTCAAAGCCATGGCAGTTTGACATGTTGTCCAAACACAACACACTTTCTGCAGGATGGTTGTTTTGAGGCTTATAAACCACCCTAGCAGGCTATGACTTGTTGTAGGGTTGCATAAACAGCTGTGCCTTACTATGTTGTCTGAACATAAGCAGTTTCCTCATTCCCTGAGGCAATCAGCTACCAGGCAGAGTGGCATGAGCAGCAGAAACCTCCTTGCAGAAACCCTGATCCACTTGGCTGTGCACGGAGTGTAGCAATCTAGACAAGTGTGGCTTATCACTTGCAGCAGAAGTTGTGCAAGGCAGTGGTAGAATAAGCCCCAATGATGGAGACAGATTTAGGAAGTGTGGCTGCATGCCAGATAGCTTGCAAAGAAGCATAACCCACCCAGCTAAAAGGAAAGATCTACAGAACAGGGAAATAAAAAGAACACAGAGAAACTTAATGTATTTGAAAGGGGATTTTAAAAAATAGCAATAAGAATTCAAGAATGTTCACAAGAGCTACGCAGCAAAAAAGAAGTAAAAATTTAATAGGAATAGTTAAAGATTAAAAGGGTAAACATTGTAATTTGACAAAAGAGAAGTTAGGAATTTTTTATAGATTTTACTCAAAGCCATATCTAGTTAGGAAGGTGCCAATAGATAGAATTAGATCATATATAGAAAGGACTGTTGGGAATAAATTGCAGAAGGAAGACAGAGACCTAATGGAATAGGTGGTTAGTGAAGAGGAGATAGAAGAAGTTATTAATAATTTTAAAATGGGGAAAATTCCAT
Source organism: Varanus komodoensis (assembly GCF_004798865.1). Lineage (NCBI taxonomy): Eukaryota > Metazoa > Chordata > Lepidosauria > Squamata > Varanidae > Varanus > Varanus komodoensis. Next base: position 16,012,615 of record NW_025336087.1, on the reverse strand, counting down.
GTATACATGGACAAGGAGCAGAGTTTTATAAGACATTTAGAAAGTTGTTGATACAGAAATTAAAATCTCTTTTGAATACCATTTTGGATGGTGGAAAGATCCCAGCATCTCAGAAAGATCGCTCAATAGTTTTGATACCAAAACCTAATAAGGATTTCACAGATCCTGGAGCGCATCCTGATAAATCAAGATGCAAAAGTTTTCACATCAATACTTGCAAAAAGATTGAATAATTTTATTGATAAATATATTAAGGTGGATGAGGCTGGTTTTATAGTAGGGAGAAGGGTGTTGCACTTGACTAGAAGAGTATTAAATGTAATAGAATTCTTATCAAAGAAGACTAGACTCATTAAAAGCGAGTCTAATATCAATAGATATTCTTAAAGCTTTTGATTGCATGGAATGGCCTGAGTTAAAAATGTTGATAGAGAATTAGGATTTGGTTCACAATCTAATAGTGTAATAAATCAATTATACTCAGAAAATTTTGTAACAGTGACTGTTAATGATGGTTTAATGGAAAGAATACTCTGAGGCCAATGTGCTAGACAGGGCTGCCCTCTTTCACAGATATTGTTTGCTTCAGTTATAGAATTATTGGCAAATAGTATAAGAAATGATACTATTATTAAATAATATTATTAAATACTTAGGTATTGGATTGGATAGAGAAAATGGATAATAAGGAAAGGATAATGGCATTACTTGGAAAAGAAAAATTAACTTGGTGTAATGTTATGCAATTGGAACAATGGACTAGAGAATGATTGAAGAAAAAATGTAGTAGAGATCTTAACAAATCTGAGATTGTGATGAACAGGGAAGTGCAAGGCAGAATGCAAACAAGGAAGACTATAAGAGACATATATAAGTTCATATTAGACAGGGAGGACCTATATGATTTTTTAAAAAAATTCATGGGCAATGGATTTAAGGAAGATATAGACAAAAATGAATGGGGTAAAATATGGGATAAGAGAATGTTAAAAAGTATGTCAATTATAATTAAAGGAAACTTTTTAAAATTAGTATGGAAATGGTACATGACTCTGGTAAATTTATTTTACATGGATAATAAATATTCTAATTAATGTTGGATATGTGGATGAAATACGGGTACCTATTTCCAAATGTGGTGGAAATGTGAAAATATTAAGAAATTTTGGATAATGACTTTTAAGGAGATAAGCAAGATATTGAATGTAAAAATTGAAGGGGATCCTGAAATAGCTTTGTTGCTAATATTTTGTGAAAAGAAATGGAAATGGAATATTAAAGAATTAATAATATATTTGGTAATAGCAGCAAAAGTAATAGTAGCAAAGAATTAGAAGGAGAAATGGTATCTTCCATTAATTGAATGGCATAATAAGTTTGGAATATAGTAGTTAATGATAAATTGACTTGTGAGATTAAAGTGAAAAAAGGATTGATAAAGAAGAATGATTTTAAAGCTATATGGGCTTGTTTACTGAGCATGCATAATTAAAAGAGAAGGGCATTAAACCTCCAATGAATGTAATGAAATTTTGGATGGAAGGGGGTATTTCAGAAAGATCAGAAAAATGAAAGAAAAAAATTCTATACAGTCATGGTCCCGGTGGAGGGGTGCACTAAGGGTGATTTTTAACATATTCTCCTTTGTGTATTTTGTGTTTTTTCCTTTTATCATATGATTTTTTGTATTTGTATTTGTACTTTTAAAAAATGGGGCTGAAAGAAGTTTGACACTCCTTCTCTAATATGAGATAGGGTTGTGCAGGAAGGACATAACTCACTAGACATTGATCAAGGGGTCCTGGGCTCATGTTCAGTCCTGCTCCTAAGACATTCCTTGTTTATGTAAATGGAATATTATCTGAGCAGAATCACTTCCCATCACCTATTATGCTGGTTAGGGCTGATGGGAATTGTAATCCATCAACATCTGGAGGACCACCCATTCCCTATCAACTGTTAGGTTTTTCAGCCTTATTCTGGAGAAACAATGAGCTGGGCTGCAACTTTCTAAAACTTGAGGATCATGTGCTAAGTGATTAACTGGCTACTATAGGGCTCTGGTATAACTGACCAAGTGGTAACTGAGATTAGCCTGTCAGCGAAATAGTAAACCAATAAATACCTAGTAAACCTCACCCAAATAAAAGGGCTCTTGTACTTTTATCAGCTGCATTAAAACAGCACCAACAACCTCTCCTATTCCTGCTTGATAAGTGTCACTGAACAAAACTTTAAAACAACCCTGTCCTTTGCATCTAACCATTTTGTGAAACAGTTTGTCAAATTTTACCACCCCTCTGGACCCCACATTTCTGAGCTAGAGAGAATAATGTGATAAAATTCTCCTTAGCATTTGGTGGGATCTTTCAGTTAGCCAGTTCCCTAAAAGATTCTCTGCATGCTGTGGTGAGATATCAACTGAGCAAATGGTTTCCTGCATGCATCTACTTAACTGCTTCAGAAGTGAAGTCCAAAAATGCTTGGTGGACCACACATTCCCCATCCCTGGTGCACCACAGCATGGCTTAGCACAACTGATTAGACCCAAAAAATGTCACAGGAGTTACCATCAGTTGCAGAAGTCATTGTGCTCCCCTGGTTGGGACTGGGAGAATTCATTGAGTAAAGTTGTTCAGGGTATACTACTTGAATACAAGCATGTTTTATCTGTATCAAAATTACAGCAATTGGAGCCAGTTCTTAACATCAAGCTAGATTCCTTTCCTTCCCCTTCCCCTTCCCCTTCCCCTTCCCCTTCCCCTTCCCCTTTCCTCTTTTCTTTTTACTCCTCCCACACCTTGCCTTTGCTTTGCTTTGCTTTGCTTTGCTTTCCTTATTCCTTGTAACACACTCTCATTTAACTGGTAGGACTCTGTTGTTAACCTTCAGGAGGAAGCACGGGTTGTTACAACATAACACAACAAATATTGGTTTAGCAAGGTGGAATAAAAAGGAAGCAGAGATTATGCAAGAGAAGACTGTATAGCAGTGATGACCTACAAGGTCTGTGCCATTTTTGTTTTCTTGTATGAGGTTAGCATGACCTACATGAGCAACAAGTGCAAGCTAGTAGACCTTTTAGAGGAAACAGTGAGAGTGCTGGCATGGTGAGTGTCCACCCTCAAGGAATAAGGGAAGATGAAGAGTTTTTAGACAGAGCAGTGAAACTGCAACAGCTAAGTGTGTGCAGGAGCTAGAAGAGCAACAGAAAGCTGAGAAAGAGAAGATCATGAGGAAGAGAAAATGATGGAGGAATTTCCTGGAAAACAGTGACAGAACTAGAAGATGCTCTGCACCAGTAAAAGCAGTGGAACTATGGAGCTGCTTTCAAGTACTTGAGAATGAGACTGGAGAGTAGCCTCAGTGGAAGAACTACAACTCATCCCGTGCAACACTGAGCAAGCAGCCATACTGTAGGTCAACCTAGTGGTGACAATGATGCCAAGGCTTACAAGAACAAGAAGAGAAGAGTGCTAGTTGTGGGAAACCCTCTGCATGTATGTCAGGAAGACCCATGGACCCAATTTATCAGGCATGCGGTTTCCCTGAAGGACAGATTAGAGATGCAACTGAAAGATTGTCAAGGCTCAGAAATCCCACTGACACATCTCCCTTACTTCTTATACATGCAGGAACAAAGGACACTGCCAAGCAAAGTTTTGAAGAAATCATGTCAGGCTTCGAAGGTTTGGAGAGGAAAGGCACAAGCTTTGGGGCCCAGATAGTTTTCTCTTCCATCCTTCAAGTTCTTGGAAGAGGAATAGACAGGGAAAGAAAAATACCCCAGGTGAATGCCTGGCTGTGAAGGAGGTGACAGTGTGTGGGATTCTGGATCCATGGGGTACACTTCTTGGAAGATGGACTACTGGCAAGGGATGGGTTGCACTAACAAGGACTGGAAGGATTAAAAGAGAGTTAGAGATGTGGGTATTTTTGCCAGGAATGTTAAGGCTATTGAGAGCAAGCCTAAGTATAGACAGGCCAAAGACTTGCACTGTATGTTCCTGCAGCAACCTGAATCTCCACAGCATGAAGGCAAGTTTGCAAAGTTCTTGGAAACAGTTGCTTCCTTTAAAAACCACAAGTGACATCTGTAATATTGAGACATTAATGCTACGCAGTCAGAATTCTAGACAAATCTTTCTCTAAGGACTTAACAGAGTAGAATGGAATATTTTCTCACAACATTTAGTTGGCTGGTAAAGCACTTTCTCCTGAGTGTGTTACAATTAGCTTGAGCTGTCACCCAAACTGGATTGACTACAACTGTAATACTTGTTCTGGTCAAAGGAACTGTGACCTTTATGTGAAAGGAAAAAATGCCTCATTGTTGTTGCTGGCCATGGCTGAGCTAGAGGCTGAAATTGGCAAAATCAACCATCGCTACTTTCACATATCATTGTTATTTTGAGGCTGCCTAAATGGTATTCCTGTGAACACAAAACAATTTGTGAGAATAATGCTTGTCACAGCCTAGATCTTGTTCGTGATTGTATCATCCTAGCTTTCAAAAGCAAAAGTGTTTCACATTTGGAAAGGAAAGACTTTCCCTGCTAAGAGTGCTGTAATCTCTAGTCCTGCTGCTGTTGCTAAAGTTCAAAGCTGATAAGGCCATATTAAGGGGCTGTAAGCCTCTGTAATTAAACACTTATTCAATTTGCCATGATGTTAGCTTCAAAGTTTTCTAGAAAGGCAAACTAAGCTTCATACACAAGTCTAGCCAGAAGGAAGTTACTGCACACATAATGAATATTTAACCTATAGGAGTACTGATAAGAGTCCATTTTATTTCCTGACTTCATTTGCAAGTCACATATTGCCTGTTAAGATAGAAAACCAAGAAAATCATGAAATGCATGTGTGTTTAATAGTTCATGAAGTCTAGACCCCAGCATTTCAAATTTTCTAAATTGTCGGTTCCACCTTGCATCATAATTAGGTAGTTTTCATATATTATACATTCAGAAATCACTGCATGTTTTAGCCAATTATTCTATGGTGCTCCATTAAGGCCAAGTTTTACATCACTCTGCTTTTGCTTAATGCTGCATTTAATCCTATGTGGGGTTTCCCAAGATATAGTATGTGATGTAAATGTTTTTGGAAACCACAGTGCTATCAAACTGCATATACATTTAAGTGGAAGATTGCCAAAGAGGCCCAACACAGTTGTATTTGATTTCAAAAAAGGAAACTTCTGTTAAATGAGGAAACTGGTTAAAAGCAATTTCAAGAGGAAGTTGAGAGGATTAAATCCCTTCAAAATACTTGGAAATTAATCAAAGCAACAATAATAGAGGGTCAGATAGTATGTATACCACAAGTTAGAAGTGGTAAAGTTAAGTCTAAGAGGACATCAGCATGGTTAAGAAGCAGTGTTGAAGAAGCAATTAGAGGGAAAAAAGGTGTCCTTCAGAGAATGGAAATCTTGCCCAAATGAAGAAAAAAGAAAGAGCCAAAAGCTTGCACAAGGGAGATAAAAGAACCTGGTAAGAGATGCAAAACAAAATCATTTTAAGGAGCATATCTCTAATAACATGCTATGACCTGTCCATCTTGGGTGCCCCTGCACAGCATAGCTCATAGCTTCATTGAGCTACACAAGCCCCTTCACCATGACAAGGTGAAGGGGATTGTTGGCTTTGATGTTCCATGAATGGGAACATCAAAGCCAACAATGAAGGATTCTTTAAATATATCAGAAGCAGGAAGACACCTAGACAGGCAATTGGACCTTTCGCTGTAAGGGAATTAAAGCAGTATTCAAGAAGGTAAGGAGTTTTCAGATAAGCTGAATGAATCTTTTAATCTGTCTTCACTTCAGAGGAGATAAGACAGATATTTGTTTCCAAAGTTATGTGTTCAGAAAAGGAATCTAAGGAACTAAGGTAAATGGTGGTAAGAAAATATAAAAATCTCAATCTTTTTGACAAACTAACACTTAACAGAACCCAAATATGTATTTGTTGAACTTCTTACATCAATATTTTAAATGACCCTAAGATCACCTTCTCTACTGGGGGACTGAAAATTATCTAATGTAAACACCAATTAAAAAAAAAAAAATTTGAAGAGATTCACAAAATTACGGGCTGGTTGACTTAATGTTTGTTCTAAATAAATTGTTTGAAAGTGTTATTAAAATGTAATTAGTAAGCATACAGAAGGACTATCCCTGCTGAAAAAGAATTAATATGGCTTTTGAAAAGGTAAGTCCTGTATTGATCATCTTTTAGAGTTCTTTGACTGTGTCAATAGACATGTTGTGAGGGGTGATCTGGTACTCACCACTTACTTGAACTTCCAAAAGAGTTTTGACAAACCCTTCACCAAGGATTTCTGAATAAACTTAGCCGTCATAGAACAAAAAGAGAGATCAACTTATGAATCAGTAACCAGCTGAAGAATAGAAAGCAGGGAATGAGAATAATTCCCCATCCCTCTATGGGTAATTTCTCCCCATAGAGGGATGGGGTCCCATAGGAATCCATATTAGAACCAATGCTTTTCAACTTATTCAGAATTTATCTGGAATTAGGAGTGAGCAGGAAAGTGACCAAGGTTGCTGATGACTCCAAACTATTTAGGGTGGTTAAAACCAAAAAGAATTGTGAGTATCTCCAAAATACTCTCTCCAAACCATGAGGAATGATACCAGAATAGCAATGTGGCTCAAATAAACAAATATGAAATAATACACAATAGGGCAAAAAGTCTCAGTTTCAATTACAAACGGCATCTGAGCCAGCAATGACTGACCAAGAAAGGGATCCTGTGTATGTGGTGGACAGCTCAGTGAAAATGTTGACCCAGGGTATGGTTGCTGTAAAAAAAAAGCAAATCACAATTGGAAAGGCATTGAAGTAGAACTTCTGATGTCATATGGTCCTTATATGAATCTATAGTGCAGCCACACTTAGTACATTGCATACAGTTTTTTACAGTTCCCACCTAAAAAGCATATGGTAGTGCTGGAGAAAGTGCAGAAAAGGACAACCAAAATGATCAAGGGATTGAAAGGTTACAACAGCTGGGACTGTTTATGTTAGAGGAAAAAACCAACAAGAAAGGGGAGATTGGAAAGAGCTGTACAGAATCATGTCTGGTGAGGAGAAATGAGACATAGAAACATTCTTTTTTTTCTGGCAACATAATAGAACCCCAAAGAGCCATCCAATAAAACTAATTGGTGGAAGAGCAGGAACAGATAAAAGGAAATTCTTCTTCACACAGGAGACAATTAAACTATGGAATTCACTTTAATAAGATGTAGTGAGGGCCTCCTTACTGGACAGCTTTAAAAGAGGATGGGACAGATTCAAGAAACAGAAGACTAAGAATAGCTACTAGTCCTGGTGGCTGTATACTACCACCAGTAGCAGAAGCAATATGCTATATATTCCCCAGTTGCTGGGAAACTTGGGTGGGAGGGTGCTCTTGCACCCATATCCTGCTTGTGGTTCCTGTGGGCAGCTGGTTGGCCACCATATAACAGAATGCTGGATTAGATGGACCATTTATCTGACATAACCTGGCTCTTCTTATGTTCTTATGGTCATAAACAAAATGGCTGCCATCTTCAGTCCAAGAAGCCAAGGGAAACACTCCTGTCCTCGAAATTCTCTCCCTGACACTGAAAATAGCTCAAATGCTGCCCTTATTTCAAGACTAAATGGAGCTGCAAAAGTGAAGGAGGGATTTTCACTTAGCCTTAGCGCTCTGACTGAAGCCTACTTTACAAATTGCGATCCCAGCACAATCCAAGCATTTCATAGTTACTATGGTTCTGATTGCCATTTCTCTAGCACTGCAGCCCTGAACAGAGCCAACCCACTATTAGGCAAACAGGTAGTTTTCTCAGGCAACAGAAGCTGTGATGTAACAGCCAAGTGAGGAAGATTAAAATTGTGGGCCCCATGGTCTGCATCCCTGGAGCTAGCTTGCTGCTATCAGGCATGGCTGAGGATGCTGTTCCATCACCGGAGGAGGAGGAGGAGGCTCAGATACCAGTCCAGTCAGTTTTTGTACATGAAAAAAGAGGGGTATCATCTTTTTCATCATCTTGGGCCTGCCCTTCCAGGTAAGTTTTGGCCACATAAAGAGTATAGTTTGGTTTCCAACACCAGAGGAAGCATCATTCATTGAGGTGTTCTTGAGCCTGCAGCCTGGAGCTATCCAATAATGCAAAATATTGTTCAGACTGCTTTCACTTCTCAAGCCAACCTCTTAAAGAGTTCCCACATTCAAGTAAAATCACATATTACACAGTCAGCAGCCTGACTTTTTCCCTGCCCCAGATTAAAATATGAAATTCTGTGAAGCTCAGTGTAGTCATCCAGAGCTTTAATCTCTCTCTCTCCACACACACACACACACACACAGACACACACACACACACACACACACATATGAGCAAGCAGTCTAAAGCAGCTTCCCTGTTAGTTATTAACTCAGGAAGTGATCTCATCCACATGCAACTAAAATAGTATTTAAATGTAAGTTGGAAAGATTCACTTTAGCCTCTTTACTTTAATGGGCAGTCATCCAAAATGGCTTTAGGCCGAGGCAGGATGGAGGGAGAGAATGGTTCTCTTCTGTGCCAACAAATTCAGATAGGGACACTTATGTGCAAGCTACCCAGAAAGTGAGCAGCTAGAGAGCAGAAAATATGTATCTGTAGTTCAGCTAGGCTAGCCACTGGATTTACCTAAAATCATGGAGCCCATCAGTAGACCTGTTGATGCTTACTAGAACTGCCAATATAATATTGAGAAGTGGTAGCACACACCTCCTCTTTTACCAAGCTACATCAGGCGTGGTCTAATCTGAGTAGTTTGAAGCCTATTCCATCTTGACTGTGAGAAACAATTACTTGTTGACCAGGCCCAAGACACTTTGATGCTGGAGGGGAAGGACAAGATGGCATTCCCTCCCACCTCCACCATGTTGCATGGGCAAGCTGACCAGACCAGTGGCTGAATCTTATTTGAACAATGGTGACAAGGTGGTATTCTCTATTGCTCCTGAGGGCAGGTGGCAAGTTTAGTGGATGAAAGGCAGGGCAGGTGGGACACTTAGCATTGTCCCCTGGCAGCCAGGAATGATCAGGAGGCTGTACTGTTGCCCATACCACATATCCCAGCACACACTGCCTGAGGCCATGGCCTCATTGTCTAATGATACAGCTGACCCTGCTGTCAGCACATGTTCCCCCTGACCTGTGTCTTAAAGGACATAAATGTCTGGGAATATTTCAAAATATTTCAGGGAAGTTTATATCCATCATATATTAATTTACAGCATGAAAAACAAAATAAGATAATGAATTGATATATCAGGCAGTCACATGATTGACAAACATATGAACACTTCAGTATGTGACTTAAACTGCAGAAATGTGCTGCTGAAAGCCAGGTTGAAAAGAACTGTGAACACAGACTCAAAAGCATGTGAAAGAGCCCTCAAGACTAGAATTCTATGCACGTATATTTGGAAGTAAGTCTCACTAAACTTGGAAATAACCCAGGGGGGCTTAATTTCAAGTAAATGTGCATCAGATTGAGCTGCACATGTGCTTAGAATTGTAAAATTCTGGTCCTTCTTTTATATATGCAAGCTGCATAAAAGCCCTTCTTAATCATTGCATTCTAGCTGACTCCATGGTGAAGAACACACAGCATTATACACATTTGGGGTTAATTAAATGAGTTCAGTGCCTTTTCTGTGTGAATACAACCCATCTGCTCAAATTGAGGATTAAAATCTCAGCTGTAGTGAGAAATTCAAATGAGGGCCTTTTAAACTAGCAGGTGGGATAGAATGAGCCATTGCTTCTGGCGGAAGAACGTAGTGACATGATATTATGAGTATTCATGTTTGAACTTTGCAGGAAGGGGCAGACATGTCCTTTGGCCTGTGCCACATACACACAGCTGCAATGAAAGCTGGAACTCTGGCCCTGCCATTACTGGCATAGGACAAATAATGGAACACTTTGAAAGGCTCAAGGGCTATTCATAGAGATTAGAAAAAATGAATACAAGAGAAAGAGTGAGCAAGAATCCATACTCAACAGTAATTCTTGCCTTAATCATGCACAAAGAATCCATGAATATGAACTAAAAATAACCCCTTGATAAGTATGCTGAACATTCAGAAGGGTGACCAAGAGTGTAGACTCAATAGGTCTGTGCCAGTGACATTGTCTGGACTTTCACAAGAGGCAACAGTGTGTATGACTACAATGCTGATAGTCAGGAACCGTGACAGCACTACAGCTACATGGTACTGTTAGCTTGACACACATTACCACTGGTCAATGAAAGCTAGAATGTTGTGCCACTCTATGCTAATTTAGAAGTGAGGCCTGGTTGGGTACATCAGACAGATATTAATGGATCCTGAGACCACTGTGTACTTGTTCATGTTGAAGTCCATTAATACTATGTATCTCTTTAAGCAAACCGGAAAATGTTGACTCCTACCAAATCACTGGATTCTTTCACTTTACTAATTCACTTTACTTTTCATTGAGGGATCATTTGGATTTATGGTTGCAACCATCCAAATAAGAGGACTCAGATTTTACCTTTATGGTCCTTAAACATAAATGAGCAATGGTCCTCATATAGTTTTCCATTCCAGGTGGGGAAAAAAGGAGGTCAGCTTAACTTACCTCAAGGAACTCTCACTGCTAGGGCAGCAGGGAACGGCCAGCTTCTTGGTCCCACATCTTCATCTGCCTGCACTATATCCAAGTCATCTGCCTTCCAGTAAATTGGCTGCGATGTGCAACTGGCTGGGAATTCCATGTGAATGTCATGGATATTATTTACCCTTTCCCAAAAATGAAATATGGGTGCAGATCCAAGGACTTAGTTTATATGTCTACCTTGTGGCCTTTGACCATTGCACACTTTCTAGAATAACTGTGCATGTCTTTTATATTTCAATTCTACAGATTTTCTTTATTAAAAAGCCCATGGGTTTGCAAAGTTCCATAACCTTAGGACAGACCCAGGAAAAACAAAAGAATATTTAACTTACCAGCCGTCATACATGAGCAGAAGACAGCAGGATACTCCCTGTAATGTGCTAGCCACTTCCACTTTTAGTTAGCAACCTACAATTGGCTTGGCCAAAGGCTGATCATTATAAAAGAATCCAGAGCTTTGGGGGTTTTATAGGCTAAACAACCTAGCAGTTAACTCATTCTTTGTTGTAAAGTCAATTGTAGGGTTCTTCACTCCTAAGTAACCCAGCAGCCCAGGTCCACACCCCACGCACAACAGCCTATAAATGGGCCAATTATAGGTTGTTGAGTAAAAGCAGGCTTGATGGGCACATGGGAGACAGTGCATTCATTTTCTCCCACTCATCCCTTCAGCCTACTCTTGTTTAACCTATGATCTGTTACTATGTGCAAACTGCGCCACTCTGATTTTCCAACACTACAAAAGTGCACAATATTTCCATTTTTAATTTTACTTATCTATTATATTTATACTCCACCTTCTTTCCTACAAATTCATTATGACCTGGATTCCAAGGGAGAAGGAGGAGACTTGAGAGTGTAAGTCCTGGATACTCAAGGAGAGGCAGAAGCCTTTGACGTAACCTGTAGGCAGCGACCCTGAGGACACAAGGCCAACCAGGAGAGCAGGGATGTTTTGGAAGAAAGAGGAAGGGTCCAAGAAAGGGAAAAGGGACAGCCATTGCCTTGCATAATCCCTGACCTCATAACATGGCATCAGGAAAGACAAGCTGCCCACTTACAGGACTTGCATAGGTTTTGCTGGAAGGTCCTTCTTCAGCAGGAAGCCCCCTGAGGATGGAATCCACAGAGTTGCTGAAAGGGAAGATTTTGGAGAAGTTCCCAGTTCGGGTTCACCACTCTTGACATGAGCAGAGCAGGTTATTAGAGGTCTTTTAGAGTTACTTTGTCTTGTAGCTGGGAAGGGACTGTCTGGTGTTTTGGAGCCTAAGGGCAAGAAGGGACAGGCCAAGCTTGGGACAGCTTTCAAACTTAGAAACTAAAGGACTCCATTTGTTTCAATGGATCATTTTTTGACCATGTAAACTACAGGGAGGCAATCTTGAACAGGATCAGAGGATGCATGGGAATATTTATTCATTTATTCAACATATTCTGTGATTAAATTAGCCCCAAGGACTCTCTAAACAGATTACAAAAATACCAATAAAAATGGGGGATGGGGGCAGGAATCCTTCTACCACTTACGCTATAGTTCCAATCCAGAATAGGTTCCCAGAGCTTGTAAAAGGGAGAAAGATGAAAGTCTGAAAGATATAGTAATGACCACTAATTTGGATGACTTTAAAATGGCTTTAGACAAAATCATGGAAGATAAGACTATCAGTGGTCATGAGTCATAATGAGTAGGTATTGGGGTCAATATGCTTCTGAATACCAGTTGTTGGGAAACACAAGCAGGAAGCCTGCCTCACATGTGGGTTTCTTGATGGACAGCTGGTTGGTCACTGCATGAAAAGAACAGATGGATTTGAGGTCTATTCCAGATTGTTTTTTCTTATAAGTTTAAGATCTTAAATCCCCTTGTTTGTATTTGCTACCATTGTGAAAGAGTTCATTTATAGACAGTGCATATATGCTTCAGTTCTTTCATAAGTTTCCACAAATGAATAGGTTTGGGGGAGGAAACAATAAATGCCATACTGCTTACTGCCAAAACAAGCCAGCCCGAACTCATGTATGAACATCCAGGGGAAGGACCAATGCATTGGCTTAGGTGAGAAGTGGAATGTTAGTCACCAAGCACAATACTACTTTTTCATTGATTTGCAGCTTTATCCTCATCAGAAATGAGTAAGAACAAGGAGGATTCCCATTTTAAGGCTGCAGAAAGACCCAAAGTATGTTTATGCTTTGTATTCATCCATCAGCATGAGGATTTTAGGTGCCTTATTTACAGAACTAAAATGCTTGTAGAAATAATTTTGAAATTCAACATCAGAAACATTGCTGAGAGATTAGATTGCATAATGATCAAACAAAACACATCATCAATCTTACAGAACTCTTGTTCACCATGCCTAAGAAGTATTTGACAAGTGTGCTTTTCTCAGGAGAAGAAATCAGTTTTGAAATTAGATCACCTGAGTTTCACCATCAAAATCTTAAGAGTTTGGGAACATGATGCTCTTTCATATATATTCAAATTGGACCATGGACGCAAAACTTCATCTGAATGTATTAATTATATCTATGCATACCTTTGCAATTGTTGTGATTGTGATTATTTTGTATTTTATTGCTTTTGTTGTTGCTGTTTCAGCACTGATCATTAGCCCAGGGGAACTCCAGTGGAGCAGATGCTCCGGCAACCTTACAAATTGGCCATTCTTCCTAGCAGGCTGAGCTGTGTTGGGATGTTGCCCCAGTAATTAGCACCACTGAAATGAATTTTAGTCTACTTTATGATAACAAAGAGGAGCATGTTATTAAAGAAAGGTTCCAATCTGCTGACAGATGCTTCTTATTATAATATGAATGTAGGTTAAGCATGATGGAAAAAAACACATGGCATTTAAGAGGGGAGAAATTAAGTGAGAACTAAATTTTCTGTGTAAAGGCCCTAAAAAAATAGGTTGTGCATCCTTATTCACAACAGGAGTCTTATTTAGACTCCTTTGGATCCTTTGTGATTTCTCAGGTCCATGAACCACATCAGTGTAAACAAAATACACCCCTAATGGGAACTAGCTGCTGTCTGAAGCACATCTCTTCTTGCTATTCCATATGGATGCCACATGGAGACTAAAGGAAAAGTGCAGCAAATCAACCTAATCCCATAATTCTTTTCCTGTAGTGAACAGAATGCTCCCACAAGTGACTTCCTAATGAAAAAGCAGGCAGGCAGTTATCAGAGTAACTTCATTATGCCATGGATATATGAAGTGAAGTCTCTTCATTAGTTGACAAAATGCTTTGAGTAACTTTTCCATTTTTCAGATGAAATGGAAACAATTTTAAGATTTTTCTCATTTTGTGGTGGATTCTGATTTGTTTTGCTTTGCTTTGTTGATAGGAAGCAATTACCAAATTTTCCTAATTATCTCTAAAAAGTGTTTGATCTCACCAACCTCTTACTGTTTATTATTTCTGGTCTAAAACAACATCAGGCTTGGGTTCTTTTCATAAGAGAGATCTGAATCTCCTTGAGAGTCCACAGCTGAACTGCCCTTATAATTAGCAATGAATTTCATGTGGAGTGTGTCCATTGTGGAAACAAACCCCGGCTTTTGTTGTTGTTAATAATTGTAAAATAAGATCATGGCCTTCTGCCACTATCTTAATAGAAAACGTCTAGAACTATGATTCTAAAACTTGTTATGAAGACAAACCGACAATTGAACCTGCACACATGACACACAAGGCCTCCTTGGAATGATCAGCCTCTCCTAGCACCGCACCTACTAAGATCATCAGTGAAGGCCTTTTTCCATCTACCTCATGGGGTCAGGGAAAGAGGCACTAACACCTCAGTTGTGAAACTCTTGAGGGAGGCTTATCTTGTCCCCTGTGTATTGCCTTTCTGCCACATAGTGAACACTTCCAGGTTTTCCTTTTCATGTTACGGCTGGTTTTTCTGTTTGCTTTTCATTCTGGGATTTTTCTGTCAGTGTTTTTTGCTGGTTGTTTTCAGGAGGAAATGATCTATATACTCTGTTTAAAAGAATCATTCTATGGTGGCATTTTAAATACATTGTTAGTTACATTTACCTTGCCAGGGAAGGAGAGATATATACTTGTTAAATAATTAAATAGTTTTAGGGTGCATTCCTATAAAAATACCTGTAGGACATTTTTCTTTCCTAACAAGCACAGAATCATACCCTAATCAGAACAGCCTCTGCAATTTTCCTACCTGTGTCAGTCAGTCACTGAAAAAGGCAGTATCATGAGGAAGGGACAGTGATATCCTATGGCAGTATTGTGTCTTCTGAAAATGGGAGCTGTACTTTTTGGATGTGTGACTCCTGAGTGATGAGTGAAGGACACAGTGAACAATTTTAATTTCCCAGAAAAGCATGTGAAATCTGGGATCCTTTCCGCAAATGAAAACTTCTATTATTATTAAAGCAGATACTTACAGTATCACAGTAGCTCATATACAGTAACTCCCGGAACAGTAGGAGCCTTGCCTTTGCATTGCAATTGGTCTGTCATGTTGACAACAGCTTTTCTAAAGCCAAGAAATCACTTGTCACTTAGCATCCCAGCATGCCATTCAGCCCACACCACAGAATGTGACAAACTGTATTGGATTTTGATCCCATGTCTAAATGTGAACAAATGTAACATTCAAGCATTCCTTTCATGCTAACACAAAGGCTATCTCATCCATGAAAGGGGATTATCATATCTTCTATAGAAGTGTGACCCACCCCCTCATTAAAATAACTATGGTCAAGTCCATTTCTTCAATAGAGAAATTCTATTTAGTCTGTGGGATTGTTTTAATTATCAAAACCCACAATTGAGGATTGAGACAGAATTTGGGAGTTAAGAATAAAGCTTCTTTAATACTCATGAGATAGTTACCAGACCACTTTTTTAACATCTTGAAAAAATTATGTTTTCTCGGTCACCCACAAATGTTAATGTAATACACTACCAATCCTAAAATTACGCCTATATTGCCTTTTGTATTAATTATGAAGCATTTAACATGATCAAGTATACATATAGTGTAACACCTCTATTAGGCAACTGATAACAATTATCAACCAATTTCTCTGCTCACTGACCAGACAGCATGGATTGTTGAGTGTCTCTAAAATGAAATAAATAAATAGTCAGCATTTGAAGTATAATTTGAAAAGTTGAAGAGATACTCCATACAGTTAGGAATAAAATATAGTTCAATAGGATAGATCCCGACTTAGATAATGAGCTTGCGTTCTATTGAAATCAATGGAACAAAGTAGTCAAGACTTAAGTCTCATTGATTACAATGGGAACCCAAACCCTATGCAGGTGCAAAGGGAAATGGAGAACCCACTAGCTAGCAGTGAGTGAGGCTGCACCAAGTAGCTGGTTCCTATCAACATGGCATGCATCATGTCATCCCCTCCACTAATATCCTAGTGTCTGTAACCAGCAGGTCTTTACATTGATGGATGTTATGGGAGAGGCTACATCGCATCAGTTGTAGTTGTAACTAGTTGCAAAGTCGTGTCCAACCCATCGCAAGCCCATGGACAACATTCCTCCAGGACTTCCTGTCCTCCACCATCCCTGGGAATCCACTTAAGCTCACACCGATTGCTTCAGTGACTCCATCTAGCCATTTCCTTCTCCACCATCCCCTTCTTCTTTTGCCATTAATTGTTTCCAGCAATTAGGATCTTCTCCAGTGAGTCCTTCCTTCACATTTGAGTTTTGAAATACTTCAAAAACTGAAGTATTTGAGAGTTGTAACTAGTTGCAAAGTCGTGTCCAACCCATCGCAAGCCCATGGACAACATTCCTCCAGGACTTCCTGTCCTCCACCATCCCTGGGAATCCACTTAAGCTCACACCGATTGCTTCAGTGACTCCATCTAGCCATTTCCTTCTCCACCATCCCCTTCTTCTTTTGCCATTAATTGTTTCCAGCAATTAGGATCTTCTCCAGTGAGTCCTTCCTTCACATTTGAGTTTTGAAATACTTCAAAAACTGAAGTATTTGAGTTTCATCTTCAGTATCTGGCCTTCTAAAGAACAGTCAGGGTTGATCTCCTCTAGGACTGACTGGTTTGATCACCTTGTGGTCCAAGGGACTTGCAGGAGTCTCCTCCAGCACCACAATTCAAAGGCCTCAATTCTTCGGCGCTCAGCCTTCCTTATGGTCCAGCTTTCAAAGCCATACATTGCAACTGGGAAAATCATAGCCTTGACTATACGCACTTTTGTTGGCAGGGTGGTGTCTCTGCTTTTTAGTATGCTGTCTAGATTTGCCATAGCTTTCCTCCCCAGAAGCAAGTGTCTTTTAATTTCTTGGCTGCAGTTCCTGTCTGCGGTTGTCATGGAGCCCAGGAAAATAAAACCTGTCACTACCTCCATTTCTTCTCCATCTATTTGCCAGGACCAGATGCCATGATCTTAGTTTTCTTAATGTTGAGTTTCAAGACAACTTTTGCGCTCTCCTCCTTCACCCGCATCAAGTGGCTCTTTAGTTCCTCTTCACTTTCTGCCATGAGAGTGGTATCATCTGCATATCTGAGGTTGTTGATATTTCTCCCAGCAATCTTAATTCCAACTGGTGATTCATCTAGCCCCGCCTTTCTCATGACGTGCTCTGCATATAAGTTAAATAGGCAGGGCAGCAGTATACAGCCTTGCCAAACTCCTTTCTCAATTTTGAACCAATCAGTGGTTCTGTGTCCAGTTCTCACTGTTGCTTCTTGACCTGCATGTAGGTTTCTCAAGAGACAAATAAGATGGTCTGGCACTCCCATCTCTTTAAGAACTTGGCACAATTTGTTGTGATCCACACAATCAAAGGCTTTCGCATAGTCAATGAAGCAGAAGTAGATGTTTTTCTGGAACTCCCTAGCTTTCTCCATGATCCAGCGTATGTTGGCCATTTGATCTCTAGTTTCTCTCTCTCTTAGAAACCCTGCCTATACTTCTGGTAGTTCTCAGTCCACATACTGCTGGAACCTAGCTTGTAGGATTTTGAGCATAACTTTTCTAGCATGTGAAATGAGTACAATGGTGCGGTAGTTTGAACATTGTTTGGCATTGCCCTTCTTTGGAATTGGAATGTAAACTGACCTTTTCCAGTCCTGTGACCACTGTTGAGTTTTCCAGATTTGCTGGCATATTGAGTGTAACACTTTTACTGCATCGTCTTTTAGGATTTTGAATAGCTCAGCTGGAATACTGTCGCCTGCACTAGCTTTGTTGTTGCTCAGACTTCCTAAGGCCCATTTGACTTCACATTCCAGGATGTCTGGCTCAAGGTCAGTGACCACCCCATTGTGGTTATCAAAGACATTAAGCTCTTTCTTGTATAGTTCTGTGTAATCTTGCCACCTCTTCTTAATCTCTTCTGCCTCTGTTAGGTCCTTGCCATTTTGGTCCTTTATCATGCCCATCTTTGCATGAAACGTTCCCTTTCTTATCTCCAATTTTCTTCCAGAGATCTCTGGTGTCCTGTTTACAGTTTCCATATGAGCTCTCCCTTTCCCTTAATGCCTAGATAGAGCTTCAATTGAACCAAGTATATGTCTAACCCAGCCCAGTGTCATATTCTTTCTTCCATTCAAAGGCATGCATATTTATTTATTTATTTATTTATTTAAAGTTTTTATATACCGTCCCCATTGCTACATAGCCTCGGGATGGCTCACATCAACATATCAACCTGTTGGAAGACTGATTGTACTATACAATGTTTAGTGGGGAACATGCTGGTCTAGGACTGCTTATATCCAGGTTCAAATTGCCCCTTGGCCATGAAGCCCAGCTCAAGTCCACCCACTGCACATAATCACCAGAGCTTGCTTGCCACAGAAGCTTGCAGTTCCATGGACCCCAGGTTGCAGACTCAAGCTCACCTGCCATGCTTACTCATGTCATCTGAATGCAGTGAGAGTAACTTGCCGCAGTGGTTAATAAACCATCCTGTGACAGGTCAGGGTTTCTGGTTGGCTGGTTAACCAACCGAACATGCCATTGTTGCTTGGCTTATATGATGCAGGAAGCCATGGTCAGAGAAGGTAATTATGTGAAGCAGTTGGCACACAACTAGCACACCAAGGGTGGTTAACAAAGTACCACAGTATGACCCAGGTTATTATCTATCACCTAACCTCTTCACATGAATAAAATGGCAAGAGAAGAGTAGAATGTATGGCCCCTTATGTTCCCATTCAGTATAAAAGAAACAGGCAGACAAATAGATACAAATACTTAGCAATCATGAAGGATTTCACTAATCCCAGCCTTTCATAGCTCCAAGTCACTCTGGCCAGGTGGAAGTTTTCCCACATGGCTTCACTAATTGGGTATATGATACATCCATATGGGTGCAGCTGGTTATTTACATCTTTCTCATTTGATTGACTTTTTTTCTTCCAGAGAAGTATGAAAGACCCATGTGCTCACCCCTGCACATGTAGTTACACTATTTACACACTTGGAACAACCAAATTAGAGATTGAATGGGATAACAGCCCCCAAACAGACTGGGGGCTATAATGGAAAGGGGTATAGCCTTGGATGATGGGCCACATGGTTAGTGATGAAATATGCTTTAAATGTCATTGCTTCAAAGAGAAAAAGGAGGTGCTGTGCATTATTTTGCTTAAAAATTGATGTATAGCATTTACATTGCTATTTTTCCGGCTTTTTCAACTGTAGCTAAAGTCTCTGACATCCTATTTCTAGGATCATAAAACTTGTCAGTAAATGATTGATTTCAGAACTCTGTTTGACCTTTTGTGATTTTTCTTCATATTTGATTTCCAGCACTCATGGAAATTCTTCTTTTAGATTTATGTGTTTCATTATACGCCCTCCAAATACTTTGATAAATTAAGTGACAAACTTTTCTCTCTTCTTCTTTCTGTTCAAGACAGTGATGCCATGAACTTTTTTTGTGTTACACATAAAATGTATCTGGAGGATCACAGTGAAGTCCTCTGCACCCATTTAAATCCTGAACTTGAGGGAAGAATAAATCTACTGCTTGTATATGGATAAATATGCATGAGATAGACTTGCATAACTTTTAATTATATTTTGTAAAGCAGATTCTACATCTTAGTGAAATTAATAAAGTACAGCATACATTACCTACCTGCAAAGAAAACCTTCAAGTGAGCTGCCTGGCAGAAATCTTTTTGGACTATCGAACAACAATGAAAGATAATTGCTAGAAATTTGGGTGTATTACATAGCTGTTGTTGGAAGTCTTAGACAGTTGAACTTGGTTCCCATTGTTTTCAGTGAGCAAGGTCTGTTTGCTAAGTGCTTTCTGACCATCTTTTAAAATTTTGCTATGATGCCTCCCCCCTACATTTCCTCCTTCAATGTTCTTATAAATGAAAGGTTATTAGTTACAAAACCCCATTACTATACTTAGTCTGTCCCCTATTTTCTCCACCCCCCACTTGTGCTTTAAAGACAAAAATAGTAATATTCATACATTGTACAAATGCTACTTCTGCTCCTCCTCCTGCATAGGTTTGTTTTTTAAAAATCCCCATGTCTCGGTGTTCTTGGGCAAGCCATGGCAAGTACTGCTACTGTGATTAGTATTAATCTAAGAGCTAAAAGTCACATAACAGACTTACCTAGACCATAACAAACCTTTTGTCTATATAATAGCTTTTATGTATTACAATAGCTCCTGCTCAGTTCATTTGTAGGCTGAAAAAACTACACGGTTTATGACTTAAATAACCATGGACATGAACTGAAAGGAACGGGAAAATATTCTGAGAACAGAGTGTTGCTTATAATAAAGAATGTAAATGAATCCATGATGGTTAGATTACTACTGTAACAAATGCAGAATAAATGAAAAATGGTGGCAAAATAGTGTATGAATATTTGTTGCCCTCACTTAAAGTCCTATTTTCACAAAAGTTTGGATGCAGTTTTAGTTAGAGTAGATCCAACGAATTCAAAGGGATGGGAATTAGTTATGATTAAGTTAAGTCTAGCTAAGTTAAGTCTAGCTGGGCATGCTTGGAGTTGTAGGCCCTTTTTCTGTTTAAATTTACATAGGGTCGCTTTCCAAGTGTGACTAAATCTGGATCCAGCTCACCATATTCCCACTGCTGTCGAAGTCAGATAGATTTCCACACAATGATAAACACAATGGGGAATTATCAGCACCAGAGTGAAAATGGTCTACTGGTGCCCAGAGGCCTGCCTTGCTGGACAGAAGCCATTAAGGTCATGTGGGTTCACTGTAATCAGTGCATCATTTTGCTGGTAGAAAAAAAAGATACAGTAATTCCTAAAGAAAGGGCTGATGATAATGAATTTACTTTGCAATAGGTATTGAATGAAGAAAACATCATGGCAAACTTATAAAAGGACAGAAAACATTTAACAAACTGACCTTTTTCATGCAAAAATTTCAGGGCATGTTTGTGCACTTTCAATCTATCAATTTTAATTATCCAAACTGAAATGTCTTCAATAACCTTATGAGAGAAATAATCAAAATAGCCTTTCAAAGATTACAGCACAGAATATAACAAAGCATTTCATTATAGTAAGCTGCAAGTGCTGACATGCACAAAATTACCCTGATGTCCCCCTAAGTGCATTGAACATTCCTTTCCTTTAATAATGAAAGACAGACTTTTGTGGCCAGAAAAGATGCATTGACTAAAGTACTCATGTGATTGCTTTGCCATAATCCCTATCACATATACTTAAAATGTGTGCACAGTACATTACAGCAAACTGTGCATGAAAACTCCTTTATTTGCTTTTTCAATCGGGGGATCTATTTCTTACATTACGTGAATAGCTGACCCTTGGTTAGTCTTTCACCATGGCCATACAATTTTCTCTCCAGAGCGGATCAGTAATAGAAACCCAGATCCTGGTTCCAGTGGGAATTGGATGTCAAGGTAAGCTGCAGAAGCCACAAGCCCCACACAAGAGAGAAAGGGTCTGTTTGCAAGGTCAATCCAAAGAGCTCCTGAGTGAACAGTTTTTTCTGGGTTTCATTTTCTTTAGGAATGACCTTGGAGCCTTTTGGACAGTGGCTATCAGGCATTCTACAAGCATGGCTATACAGCTTGTACGGTCGATCACTTCTGTGGTCTGCATTGCTCCTTCACATTAAGACATCAAAGTGACACAGGACACCATGGGTACATAGTGCCTTGACACTTCATCCATTCCTTATCAGAATCTTCTTTAACTCTCATAGGGATAAATGAGCAAATAGGATATGAGCAACCATAAGGTAGAAAGAAAGAGGCATTGGAGACAAGGGGATGAAGGAAAGTCAAAGCCAGTTTCCCTGGAAAGGGCTGGGGCAGGTGTGATGCAGGGAGCTCTGCTGCCAATCCTGTATGTGTGGGTGGATGTATGCTCTGGGGAGCACTGAGACAGGACTGGGACAAAGGCCAACTATATGCACAGGAGCTAAGGTGGTGGGAGGGCTTGATTTGAAGGATGCCCAGTAAATTGTCCCAGATATCTCCCTCGAGTGAATGGGGGATAACTATGAAATAGGGAAACCTAGTGACAGACCACTGCTGTGCTTCATTAGAAAAGAGAAATCCAGATGACCAATTGACCCTTTAAAAATTCAGGCAGATAAAGTGACTCAAGGTGATGAACTATCAGGGGTTGGGAGGAGAAATGAAAGATGTGTAAAATATGATCATAAACATGTAATGCATTGCAAAAAAAACCCCAAAAACAAATGGAGTGACTGGATCTTTGGAGCACCTGCTATGAGAGATTTTGTTATGTGAGACTGAGCAGCAAATGCTGTCACTACCCTCTGTGCCAAGATGCTAGGACCAAAAGCCAGGCATGCGTTCTGGCAGCTAAGACAGAAAATCCCATAACTCCCTTTGCCACATTCTGGAAATAACAATATCATTACCAGTGTTAGGGTCTTTTTCATCATCATCATCATCATTATCTGCACCTAAATCAGCTGCCTGGGGTGGCTGCCTTCCTCCACCTGACCTGGCAAAAAACACCCTCAGCTGGCCCAAATGCTAGGAAGGTGAACCAGATAAAAGAGGGTTTTCAAGTTACCATGCAGACATATGCTGGCTGGGACCAACTGCTGTGAAAACATAGCAGGGAACATTTTATGAACAAGAGGCTCATGCACAGAATGATAAAAATGTGAGCCGCCCCGAGGCTTCGGAGAATGGGGCGGCATAAAAATGTTTTAATAAATAAATAAAAAATGGGATATGTTACCACTTAGAATCATAGAATAGTCATGTTGGAAGGGGCCAGAAGACCATTCAGTCCAACTCCCTGCTGTTGCAGGACACCAAGTTACACCATCCCACCCAGATGACTATCCAGTTTCATCTTGAATGTCTCTAGTGTAGGAAAAACCCCTACCTCTCTAGGCAACTGGCTCTGCTGTTGTATTGCTCTGACAGTGAGGAAACTTTTCCTGATATCTAGCTTGAATCTGGGTTGTTGCAACTTGAATTGATTATTTGGTGTCCTACACTCTGGTATCACTGAGAAGAGATCTTGACCTTCCTTTTTTTGACAACCTTTCAGGAACTTATAGAGTGAGGTCATGTTCCCCCTGCCACTCAGCCTTCTCTTCTCAAGGCTGAACATACTCAATTCTCTGTTTCTCCCCATAGGGCAGTGTTTCCAAACCCCGGATCATTTTGGTTGCCCTCCTCTGAACTGTTTCTAATTATTCTGCATTTTTATTAAACTGGAGACAGTCCTCTACATGACTAGTGAGGCCTATAGGGAAACTACTACTACTTGTGATTTGGAAGTAATACTTTTATTAAAGCATCCCAAAATAGCATTTGCCCTTTTTGCAGCTGCATTGCATTGTTCACTCATATTTTGTCTGCTGTCCAAAATAACTCCAAAGTGTTTCCTTTTTCAGTTCTATTGAGCCATGTGTTTCCCATCTTGTATCGATGCATTTGGTTTCCTTTTCCTAGATGGAGGACTTGGCATTTGCCCCTATTGAATCTCATTGTGTTGCCTTCAGCCCAACATTCAAGTTTATCAGAATTGCCCTGGATCTTCATTTCTGCTTTAACCATGAAACTTTGGGCTTCTCCATTTCTCCCAGGCCTGGAGGCTACCTGGGGTTTCATGAGTAGGCAGAAATTATTATATTCTGCTTATTCTCAAAAAATTTCCCCCTTAACTCCTATTTGATTCTTCTCCATAAATATTAGTCATGTTAACTTACCCATATAGTGACTTGTTCTTTTTTAATGTGCATATTTTGACTCTGACCAAACAGAGTAGCATGGAAATCCAATAGTGATAGCAATCCATATGGTGCTGGCCCTAGGACTTCCTCTACTAACAGGTGTATCAAAATCCAACAATGTGGGGCAGAATGAGACATGCATGATGCATTCCTTCCTGGGGTAGCTGCCAACTGTTTAAAGAGAAAAATCCACATGCGTGTGAGGAGCTGTCATTGTCAGCAATAACTGTGAAGTGATTTACCTAGTTCCGGTCTGTATCACCAGGAGTACAGTAAAATTCTTGGGCTAGTTTGCATGTTGCAGGCTTCAGAAAGATAATTCTACCACAGCATTCCTTTATAGGGCTATTTGCAATCTGTCCTCACGATTTGTTTACTGAGCTGCAGGTGGCCTGTTATCCTTGTTTAGTGCAGTGAAATATACCTTCCGGCAGCTTAGTCAGCAATCTGTTTTGTTCATGCTTTATCTTACCCACAGAATTACACACAGGAGGTGTCTTTATCACTCATAAAATCAGGGTTATTTTAAAGCTTACAGTGACTTTAGATAGTACAAAGAGATCAGGGACCATTTGCATCTTCCATTCAGGTCAGTAAATCTAAAGTTCTGAGATTTATGAAGAGAGTTTTCAGTTGAGGACCCACAACCAGTAAAGCTTAATTAAATATCAAGCACATGCCAAGGGAACACTAATGAAAATTAACCAAAGGCATAATAAAACAATGCATCACTGGATTCTGTAAGGAGAAGAATACAGAGGCCTATGTTCTATTTGATGGGTTATCAGAATCTGGTCTTGTATTTGGAACCATGCTCTTTTTTAATGGCTGAGCAATTTTAAGATTAAAAACTATAACAAGGCAGATTAGGGGTCTAGAAATTCCTCAGCAACAGGTAGCACCTGGGCAGCAATCACACAGGTCATCTAATCAGCCTTCTACATTACAGTGAAATACATTGTATTTTGCTTTATATTATACTCATTATTTCTAAATTTCCATCTATTCTCCATGCATTCTCCCTCTTTTCTGATGCTACATAAGTGGCTGCCCTATTATAGGGACAAGAATGTTGCAGGGCTGTTGTCATCCTTGAAGGAAATGGGACACAAACATATAATCCCTTGGAGAAATGAAATTGCTTTACATTTTATATTTCTCTCTAGGGCCAAGTCTTGCTCCAAAATAGCCTTAACATTCATATATGGCTACTAGATTTCATATATGTACCGCTGATTAGGAGGAAATCCTTCAGACAGTGAAATGAGGAAAAAATGTAATTGGTCTGCAAGTGGGCTTTCTCAGGGGAAAAGGAAATTTGCTATTCAGTTTTGAAGGGATGCTATTCCTTTCCGTGTCTTCCTGAAATAAGTGTTCTAAATTATCCTATTCATTTCATATCAGTATCTCAAGATGACAGCTCTCCAATCAGTGAATGGGGTTTATTAACTTGATTGAATAATGGCAGTTGATTCAAATAGCACAGGAACTCTTTATTGGACCATCTCATGTTGCCCTGCTATTTGATCACTCTTATTCCCTAGGCAGAATGCACTCTCGCTTCACAAGCTGATGTTCCAGCTCTTCAGTAAACAGCACACACTGATTAATGTAAACAGCACATATATAGAAAAGAAAGTGATCTGAGAAGGCTACACAATCAAAAGATCAAGTGGAAATTATTTTTGCACCATTTTTTAATTTTGGCACACACAGAAAGACTTTATTGATGCTCTCAATGGTTCAGCAAATTCTAAAATACCAAGCATTCACACAGCAGTGGCTTATCTTGTAAAAATATATATCCCAAGCTATCAATAAATCACAGATGGCAGCAAACGTTTACGTAAGGTGCCATTTCCTATCCAATTTTTTGATAATGATGGCTGCTGAACAAAACAAAGTTGAAATCTGGAACAAGTTTCCTAAAGAGCCTTCAGCAGTCTCTAAAAGAGATGCACATTTCTACTTTTGTGTACATTGGTCTGTCAGTATTTGCCACTCCTGACAGATGTCAGAAAGGTCATTCAGATGAACCCACTCATGCTTCAAAAAAGCATGGGAGGGAGTTTCAGGACCTTGTAAAGTTGCCTTAACCTACCTGCCACAGATGCAAAAATGGACACTGCCCCTTTAACCACAGGGACGTTGGTGTTATGAAGATTCTTTTCTTTCCCCAGAGCCCTGGAACTGGTACAAGAAATGAACAGATTTTTCAAAGATACTTTTTCCCACCAAAAGCAATTTCCAAGTCAATCCAATGGAAGAAGGCAAATTCTTCCATCCATAGATGGCATTTTGAATTTCTCCACACCTTTTGGTTCACAAAAACACATCCACAGGGAGAAAGCTGGTGGACAACACACCAAAACATGCTATGAGTCAATAACTATCTGCAATAAAAGCTGCTAAGGACACATGCTTCCTGGGAGAGAAGATTTATGTTGGTTCTCCCAGTTCATACACTGTTCACATGCAGGAAGTCAGTTGGGTGAGCTGATTGCAGTAGTTTTGTGTACACGGAGCCTCTAGAAGCAGTGGCAGGTTTCTGCAAGTGCACCAGTGGTTGAATAACAGTATACATTTACAAATGGCAGGATTTCAGACTATAGAGAGGGCACACAAAACAGTATACTGCATCTCCCCCTTACAAAACTAAGTGATTATTGCCACTGTTGCTCAGGAAGTCGCAATTGTAAATAGCATGTATGTAATAAACATCAAAGAATCTGTTTGCAGGCATAACATGAAAGTGAATCCTTCTCAAAGGAGAGCCCTGTCCTTAGGAGTAAAGCAGCCAAAGGAAAATACTGTATCCAAATACACACTTTAGGAGCTACTTAGCGAGACTGTGCATGCAGAGCACAGGAATGCTGACATCAGCCCCTGAGGGAATGGTATGCATCCCCTCATGGAAGACAGTGGATTCGGAAAGATGAAAGTATGTGACAGCTGAAGCAACAAGAGCAACAGGGAGCACAGGGAGAGGAGATGGAAATCAGAGACAGGGTCATTGGGGCATGTGCAACCCACCCATCAGCTTCTGAATGCTTTGTTGTGTATATTCGCTTCCTAAGGAGTGTGCCCTGGGGATACACATGAGCAAGAAGCAGAAGAAGACAAGGGCACTAGAGGCATGCATGCAGCTCTCTTTACCAAAACAAAATGGACTTCCTTAATGCTCCGTTCATATTTAGCAAGTAGTATTCCTTAACTAGATATTGGCTCAGAAACCTATCAACAATTTTGAGAGCTCCATAAACAAGTTTCTCTGGTAGGCATTTAAAAATATTTCCCTAGAAGCATACACAGCAAGAAATGATGGAACACGAGTGAAGTTTTATTTATAATTATGTGTGTGTGTGTGTGTGTGTGTGTGTGTTCTTCAGTGCTCTAATTTCTCCACAAAATATCTCTTCACCGTATCAATTCATTAAAGACGAATTCCAGGCAAGTGGGAATGAACCAAGGCAATCACAGGATGGACATCTATATTCTGGTACTTTAGAATTCATCAGCCACATGCAGCTGTCAAAGACTCCTTTGGTGCATGCTTTTTTCTTACCAGGCCAATGATCTGGACAAAGACAGAGCAACTTCCCATTTGTTCCCCTCAATTGGTGCAAAGCGCACACCTGATTTGGGGGTTGTATCCAGTGGTTGCTGCCTTGGCAGAAAGCTCTTCTGCTCACACAAACCAAGGCCCTGCTTAAAAATATGAAGATCTGAAAAAAATTGTGGAAAAATTGGGATGGGGGTAGAAGATAGTTGTTTATCTTCAGGAACCATTATTTGGAAGGAGCTTTTCCAAAAAATGTTGAAAGAAATGAACAGCTTTGGATTATGAAATATGTATGAGAGAAAAGCTAATTGAAAGTAGTCGACTATCCCTGGTCCTTCCCCCCCCCCCCCGGCCCGCCTTTTCCTTTCCAAAAAGATTTTCCAAAGCTTTCTTTGGCTTTGCAAGAGTCCCAACATTTACCTTTAAAATCTTCTCTTGGAAATGATTCAATTCTCCTCCCAGGCTTTCATAATTCTGTGGCTCATCTTTTTTTAAGGAGTTTTGTTGGGAAGTTCCTAAGCCAGACAGCTCAGTCTCCTGCACCCATGTTATTTATTGCATTTATTGCATTTGTCTTGATTTCCTTCCTGTCTGCCTCTCTAATGGTCAGCTTCTCAATTACTTCACCTGAACCTTCAATTTCATTCTGTGAAAATGGACATAATTTTGGCTGGCATCACTTGCAGGAATACTGGGCATGAGGGGGAATTTGAAACAAAGAATAGTAATTATCCACATGTGAAAATGATTTACAGAGTTAAATAACTTTTCTGTGTATTCCATTGCTTCCAGTTTTGATTGTCTATCCCACTGGTAACATCAGAAACTTTGGTCTGATGTCATGGCACCTCCACCATAAGTTTAACATTGTAGAAATGACTAGACCTTCAGTATAATTGTTATAGGGATGGATCTTTTGACGCTACTGTGCTAGCCAACAAGAACAGGAAAACTGTTCATATGAGTGGCTCCTGTAAATGTGGGCAAAAAGGTAGATCTCCAGATCTTGTGGACTTTAGCTGTTAACTTCCCTAACCATTGGCCTCATTGGAGGGGGGATTTGAAATACAAAACATATATAGATCTACCTGGACTACTGGCACAAGAAATATCGGGGGGGGGGGAGGGTACAGTGACATTATATGAAATTGCTCTTCCTGTTCTATGGAAAGAAAAACCACATGTTGTTCCTGTGGTACACTAGTTATGAAA
This sequence comes from Varanus komodoensis, assembly GCF_004798865.1. Classification (NCBI taxonomy): domain Eukaryota; kingdom Metazoa; phylum Chordata; class Lepidosauria; order Squamata; family Varanidae; genus Varanus; species Varanus komodoensis. The sequence goes on along the minus strand of NW_025336087.1, from coordinate 15,983,887 downwards.
ATAAACCATTTGCGATGGAGATTTTCTGCTTCTTGGACTCCAGTGATTAATCAGCACCAACTCACAGTCAGGTCATATATAGTGGTGGTGGAAACAAGACAGCCTGTTATCTCAACCCTACTGTTAGATAAGGTATCTAACAATTACACTCAAATTCATACCTGCCTGATAATATGCAGCCAGTTTATGAATTGAGTGCAATTTCATCCAGGAGTCCTCCAGAAGTTTTGAATTGTTATCAGGCTGCCATGCAAAGATAGTCTGTGTTCAGCAGACCAGATTTTCAGAACAAATACTTTGATAGCCATGTGTGCACAAGATGTTCCTTATAAACCTCTTTTTCTCATTGAAAGTCATTTGGACTACCTGAAATGGACAAGTCATTTTAAAAGCAACAATTTTGGTCTAGCTCTCTTGAACAATTAAAATAATCACAGATCTGAAATTTTTGTGATTTACCCAAACGATGGGTACTGTTCCATGTTCTATGGAGCAAAGAAGTATACCCATGCATTTCAACTTCTGAAATCTATAATACTCTGTGTTGCACTTCCTTGTTCTCAGACCAAGAAGTAGCCAGGAACCCATCCTATCCACCCATTTCTGGTGCATATCAACTCTACTGGGGCTGTGCCTCTTTGGTGGGCACATTTGCTATTTTGATTTCTCCCCCATGGCTGTGAGGACAGATGCTGATCTGCTTTCAGTCTTGTAAGCATGATTTGTGTAATCATCATTCTGTTTAGTGCTGTGCTGGATTTTCATGAACTGTTACATTTATACGCTGCTTTTCCTCCACAGAATTCACGGTGGCTTGTACGGCTGTCCACAAATACACACACTTTGACCCACATTAGCCTTATTAAAATCCTGTGAGATATACACGGTTGAGAGGCGGTGCTGTCCAATGTCGTTCCATGAGCTTCATGGCAAAGTGGAGATCTGATCCTGGGCCTCTCCAGTCCTATTTTGACATTATAACCCACTAAAACATACTGCAAGTTTTTGCTGTCTGCCGGTTATATTCAAGTAGATGAAAATGCGCTGCTGTGACACACTTGCCACCCAATGTACATTTGTTTGCTCCAGTCCCATATGAGAATACAGACACAGTTCCATCCTGAGTAGAGTATGGCTGATGCTCCTGTTGATCACTTCCCCAAGATGAGTCCACAGACAGCTCTGAACAATTAGAAATGTCCAACTTTATTCCTTTTGCTTCTGCAGATATTGTAGTGCCAGCAAGAGCATTCCTTCTCTGGGAGAGAAGCATTAGGATTAACTTTGCAATTAATAAAACAGTGTACAGATATCTGTCTAAACATTACTCAAAGCTGAGAGCCAATTCATATTCTGGTTAATCTAAGTAGTATTCCAAGAGAGGGGTGGGAAACTACATTTGCATTTTATTAAGCAATGCAAGAACTTCTTTTTTGATGTTATAAACTAAAAATTAATAAAAGATGCTCGACAGTTCAGAATATGGCTCAATGACTAGCAACTGGCTGGCAGAGTGAATTAAGTACAAGGACACATTTGTGAAATGCTTGCAGGAATAATTCTATTTTGTTCACTGCAAAGGCTTCATGGCGAAAGACCCTGGTTTCACCATCATGGAGTTGTTGCATCCTGCTTGCTGGATTGCAAAATCATCAGGAAGAAACCAGGAGGGGAGTACACAGCCAGAACCTCAAGATGAGCATGGAACAAATAACCATAGAGTAGGCCATTGGCACAGAAGTATTTTTATAAGCCCTGCGAGAGGTAAGCATTACGAGCATTAATCCCTCTTTCCATTCTGTTTTCCATTATTCTCCCATGTATCCCATTCCACTTATTTTCCAGTTTATCTTCAGAAAAATTCTACAGTTTGACATTGGCAGATGCCATTTGCTACAATTTTTAACTCATGTTACAGACGCATAGCATAATTTTACAGGATAAAGTAGAATCTTACTATTTTCCTACAGTCACATAAATGCTACCTTTTTGCCCTGTGATTTAATCATAGTGCATATATGCTGATGAAGATAAACTGAGATTTAAAAAGAAGATGTGAATAGAAGTCAGGGCAAAATATATAAATATGGTTGTCTGAACAAAATTCAGAAATTTGTGCTTCTTGAATAACATATAAGGTAAAGCTGTTGCAGTTCTGACATAGAAAGTGATGTTACTATTAAGTAGTCTAAAAATACTTTACTTCTATAATACCCAGTAACCAAAGGTTCTCTGGGCAATATACAACTCACAAAAACCAGAAATGCCATAAAAAGCTGCATATTTTTCCAATATATAAAATTCTAAAAGAATCTACAGCTAAAATAATTCCAGTACAAATAATACTAGTTAAAAACAGCCAGCATAAATGCCCCATCATAAGAGTAAATACCCTAAATGCCATTAAATACTCAGAAGAGGGCAGTCTTGACCTGGGGTCAAATGGCTGATAGTGATGGTTCCAGATAGGCCTCAGTGGGAAGATAATTCCATAACCAATGTGTAGACTAGTTTTAGTAGCACAACAGTATCTTGAGGCACAATCATCAGCACAGACAAGTGCAGTGGCCCATCAGAAAGTGCTAGGACCAATATGCTACTATGGGTTGTCCTCTGCTTGAGCCACCATTTCATCAGCCATCACCACAATTGCAAAGAGGCATCATCTCATCATCCCAATGGACTAAATTACAGACTACGTCCTTCCTTGGTGAAAGCATGGAAGAAAGATGCCAGGTTTACCTCCATGACACAAGTAAATAGTTGGTTTCTCTGCAATCACTGTAGGAGACATGCAGACCTCAAGAGTGAAGAGGATTGTGGCAAGATGGAGATCTCATCAATGTTTGTCCATTGCCCTCTTTTAGCCCCATTGAAGCTGCTGTAAATGTGACGGTTGGAGAAATTCTCCACATGGACATGAGGTGGGGGATTGGGGGAGGTGTTTCTGATTGTTTGCAAAACCTTAAAAACAAAGCAGTGAAAAATTGAAAATTCTGACAAAACTGAGATGGGGGGAAATTCCCATAAATATTTCCTCTTTTGGGTTGTGTGAAATGCTTTGGAAAACAAAAAGTTACCCGTTCAAAATGTGTAGTATAAATAGTTTTTGGTAAAGTTATTTATAAGAGTATAATTTGTGTGTATAACCATAGATATACATCCAACATGTGTCCATCTTTATGAGAGAAGCATAAATGTGGGGCCTTTGGTATTATGAACGTTGGCTTGTCTTCTTCTGGTGACCTTTGGCTGCAAGTATCCGTTGTCCTTCTGACCTAATCCCTCTATTGTGGTCAACCTTTTCACCTCTCCCCTATAACATGCTGCCACAGACTTTGACATAAGCAGCTTATTGCCTGTCCTGGTGGAGGATCAAAAGACCATAAGGAGGTGTGGCAGAAGCTGCAACAGAACTGTTTTGTTGGGGACTAAAGCCAGAGAGAGAAAACATGAAACCAAGCTTCAATCAAGACCTACCAAAGGAAGTAGACAGCATCTAGCAGGATGCCCAATCGCATGAAGGTCTAACTTGCACAAAGTTTCTTTGTTTTACTGATTGGCTTGATTGTATATTATTGTGCTTTTCTTTTGTGAAGCACTTTGAGGATATTATTTTCAAATGGAACATGGTACTTAAATGGGCTGAAATAATAACCTCTTTCTCTGGAAATATGTGGACTGGAATGCTGAAATCAATTTGACACTTCCTGTAGCAAGGGCAGTCTGTGTCTGGATACCCTATTCCCGAGGAAAGGAAGTGGGAAGGTTCTATTGCAAGCATGTCGGCTTACTGCAGGCAGAATGCTGGACTGATCTGATGCAGCATAGTTCTTCCTATACTTTCCACCATGCAAAGACGTGCTGGCCGAGTAAATGTCTGAAGCAGACTATTGCGTAGATAATAGAAGAATGACAAAGTTCTAGAACAGAAATGCATTTAACATGAACCTAACAAAATAGATCCTCCCGTGACTCTTTTCCAGAAGACCATCCTCAGTTTGAAGTTACCCTCTGTTTGAAGAGCCATCCAACCCCAGGCTGAACTTACAGGCACATGTATCTATACATATTAATCAGCACATGAAAATTATCTTATTTTGTCCTCTCTTGGTGAAGCATGTGGGGAACTAAAAGCAAACTTAATCAGCAGGAGTGAAATACATTTTGTAGAACTTTTTGGGGGTATGTAGTGAATGTCCCCATACCATGCATGCTGTGTAATTATTTAAAAGCCTAGCTAGGCCGATGTTCTGGGATGGGACAAACATTCCAACTCCTTCATCATGCCCAACAGTTAACTTGCTGTATTTTTCATTCATTGCAGATGACCGTGCAAAACCAAATGTTTAAACGCAGACAGTTACAATTATAATGATCAAAGTAAATGATTAAAATAATTATACATATTTTTAAACAATGGAAGTTATTAAAAAAGCAGAAGCTGACTCAAGTCAAAATAAATTTCTGATGTTGTTTTCCACCAGCAAGTCCAGCAAGAGTCTTGTGCAAAAGGCTATGCTCTTTGCAAAGAGCCAGCAGAGTAACTCAAATGTTATTTTCCTTGTTTTTTTCTGGCTTCTGTGGAGCAAAATGCCAGGCGTGCATAGGGATATACATTAAAGTATGTGTGGGTCTGTGTTTCCAGCAGAATGTCTTCTTTGTGCTTTTATACTGCAGTCTACAGATGTGTTTGCCATTGATGTGGATCCTTATTTGATCGATCAGGTTATCTCCCACACAAGACACACACACAAAAACCAGTCAGCATCCATGGTATATTCGCATGCTCAGTCTGCACTGGGTTGTTCCTCCCCTTTAGGATTTTATCTGTAAAGTTTGCTTGGCCATCATATATGTAACTGGGTGCCATTTTGGCCACACAGAGAATGGGCTTCTGTTAATATTAGTTCACTATTTGTAGGATTTAGTCTAGATTCTTTTCCTGGATTTAGTTTTGATCCATGAAACTCTTGCTCATCTGTATTATTTTCAGTGGACAATGATACCATCTAGTACCAATTACTTCATTTTTCTCAGGATACTGTGCTGACATCTAAACACCATTAAAGTCAGCAAAAGAAAAGCCAGTGGAGTTTGCAATAAGAAGTACCTTAAGGATTCATTAACTAGTATCCCTGCAAACTTCTTTTGAAATTTCTTCAAACCTAAAGGTATTTTTTTCTTTATCTCTATCTCTCATCTTCTTCTCCTTGTCTCATTCTCCACCTTTCCTTTTATCAGCATGAATAGATAATAATGAATGCATGCAATTTTGCCAGAGCCTTAAGGCAGGAAAGGTTTTTTGGGAGGGTGGGGTAGAGTTAATATTTCCATTTTAAAAAGTTTTTTCTTAATTTCTTTTCTTGAGCCTCAGTAAGACATTATGCTTACATGAAAATCAGTTATATATTTAGCATCACTGCAAATGTAAAATATATCAAGATTTCAGAATTTTTGTACAGTAGCTGAAGGTAATTTTACCAACTATCAACTTTACCTAATATATTTATATATGGTGCCAACATAGCGCTTCCTTCTTTTTTTTTTATGAAACAGGCTATTAGAGGGTAGAACATTGCTTAAAAAATTGCATAAAGCTCTTTAAGTAGAGCCCCACCAAAACTCCTTGTTTTTTAAAATGATGGCATGGAGTTTTTCTTGGAACAGGATCATGTAAGTCAGAGCTGTACTGGAGCAAATCTGAGTAGCTGGAAAATAAGAATCATCTCACATAAAGTGCTTGTGTCCCAGGAAGATACACTAGCCATTTCATTTTACAAGCTTTTTTAAAAAATAAGCATTGTATTCATGGTTCCATAAAAAAAGGAAAGTTGAGATAGAATGCAAATAAATATCCCTCCATTGAGACTCATCCCTACAGTAATTCCTGCTTTCCTGATAGAACCCTATCCCAGACAATAGTTGTCTGAAGTAACAAGACAAAACAGAGTGTAACCCTGTAGCCATTGAAGCAGTTTCCCTAACTAGAAGATTAATAAAAACATACAATATATTAGATATTTGCTCAGCCTATTGGCCAAATTCTTTGTAAAACTATTCCTGTTTCAGTTTTTGTGTTTTAGTTTTGTGTTTTAACTGTTTACAAATAAACACAGAAGGTTTTATGTACTCCTAGATTTCTTGCAGGCAATGGAATATAATCATGCCATTGACTTCTCAGTTGGTTGGCTGATTTTTTTTTAATTGTAGTGCAGGGTATATGTCCACCAGGAACCAGACATAAATGGAATAAAAAAAATGTTCCAATATCATCTATCTACTATTCTATATGGACATCCAAAATGAAACAAAACTGAGATCACAATAGCTATTCTTTGAGAACGGTGCATTTCCATGTTATAAGGAACATAGAGAGAACACTAAACTAAATAACAAAAAGGTTCAAAGATATATACTGACTGACCATCTCTACAATAACTGGCTGAAAATTTTTTGGGCACAATGTTTGAAACTAAATGCCCATTCAAGAATGCTGGCGCGATTAGGTCCCTCTTAGAAGCCTGTAGGCTTTAGTACATGACCTCTGGGTTTGTTAAGTTCCTGCCTGATGAAATTGGCCCTTCTCTGCCATTTTTACTTACCAAGGAGAAGATGGTCCAACTCAAGAGATGTATGGCACATGAGGGGGGCATAAACTGTTACTCACCTTCAGTGTTGCCATGAGACTGCCATGCCTCCATTCTAGAGATCTTATACAGAATTCCTCATGTTAATTATGAAGTGTGTGTGTGTGTGTGTGTGTGTGTGTGTGTATCGGGGCTAATTCATCCACATTTTCAGATAATGGCGTTTCTGGAGCAGTCTGAATAATAGATCAGGGGAGCAATCAAGTCCTAACATGTGGCCAGAGTAGTCCCTAAAAAGGCATAGTCCTAGGCACACAGACCAAAGTTCCATCTAGAGAGTCAACGAATGCTTTGACCTATACATGTAGGACCTGTTAAGAGGAATAGCTTCTATTGACATAGGACCAGATCCTACAGTATCTCCAAAGTATTTCCTGAAATGTTCCTTAGATTTAAAAAAATCCATTGTAAAGATAGTTGATTGATAGATATATAAATAGATAAATGTAGATATAGGCATAGAAACATAAGAACTTTGGGACTATACTGATGAGAAGTCTAATAAAATATGTTGTGAAGAAATACATTTCTAGTCTGCCATTGAGATTTTCCTTTCTTTTCTTACAGACAGCACAACTCAGCAAAATATCAAAGAATAATTGTGTGGTGACAAATTCTGAAATATGGTACTCATGCCTAAGGGACTATGCTTGCCCAAAAACATCCTGAGAGAATTTAATTCCATAGACTGCAATAGAATGACTTTTATTCTTGAACGTGATAGTCTTGGAGATACAAAGTTAAGTCACTATTCTTTATTCTTGTGATTTCAAGCACATCCAATGTTTCCATAGATCGCATTGCAGTGTAACGTTAAGCAGCCAGTTGCTGCTTATTTGTACTGCAATAGGAACAGCTGTGCATTCACTGGGGTAGATGTGAATGCCGTGTTTTATTTACCATTTTTAAAATCACCCCTAGAGAAAAGAAGAAAGAATAAATAAGCTTACTTTTTACCCACTTTTATGTTTTTGCTTATCCTAGGACTTGGTACCATGACTTCTGTACACATAGGAAAGAAAGGTCAACAGAATGAAGTGCTAGGCATTTTTCAAATGGCAAATAATGAAATAAAAATTTGCATCTTCTACTGGTGTATAGGATGCTTTGTTACACAGTGGTATATATTGTCTGCACTGTATGAAGATGTATATCCAGTACAGGATCATGTTTACAAGCAATAAAGGCAGCCGGTATGTATAAGAAAAAAAATTAATCTGATATGCATCTCCTGAGAAGCGTATTTTAAATGACTTCTAGATTGCTCTGTTTAAACTTTAAATTAAGGACTCCCTATAAGATTTATAAGGCCATGAAAGGCAAAGTTTACTTAGACCATTCCCTTCCCTCTTGCCACAGTTTTTCACCTTCCTACAGAAATCAAAACTATTCACACATATCATGACATTTCAGCAAATATTTGAATGTTTAAGCACAAAATGATTCATTGGATTGAGAGATATAGAATATTATTGCTGAAAAGTAGCAATTACAGTAAACATTATGACAGTTTCCAAAACCCTCTTGAAGTAATTCACTTTTAATTAAAAATGTATTATCTACAATGTGACCATAGAAGTGGTTATGCACGTTTAAAGAATCTTAAAGCAAAAACCCTTGAGGAGTTGTAGACCTTCTTCTGTCTAAACTTACATAGAATGGTACCTTTCAACAGGCAAAAGATACTGAAAAACCCCATTATATGAGGATAAATGCTCCCTCCCTTTAGATCTCATTTTTCCTTCCAAAAGGAACCCAAGCAGCTAACATTCAAGAACAAATACAGTCAAGTATATAAAAAGGAACTCTAACAATAAAAATACTATGATTTTTTTTAAAAGTTTAAAATAAACTTTTAATTCAAGACTTAAACATCAATCCATTAATAAATGTAGTATTCATAGATATGAATTTATGAATGTGAACAAACAAGAGGATAATAAAGTGCAAGACTGAGATGGAGAGAAGGAGAATTATGTAAGCTGCACTGAGTTCCTTAAACAGGAAAAAAGGCAACAAAACAAACCCAAATTTTAACCAAAAATGCACACTTATACTCCATGCCAGCAGCCTATATAAAGAATTGCTCTGATATACTTACTATTAAAGAAAGGGTTGTACCCTGTGACAAACAAGGAAAAGTGAGGAACAACCAAGTAAAACAACAATTATACAAAGAACTGCCATATCCTCAAATCTGCCTCTCACCTCACATGGAGAAAGGGAGAGAAAGGGGGAAGGCAACCAGCAGTATGTCCATTCCAAGCACAGAAAACAAATAGATTAGAAGAAATCTAAGAGGCAAATGTTGAGGGCCAAACAACATTAATTAAATACACTGGCTAGGTTTGCATATTATTTGTCAGAAGCTGGGTCCCCTCCTTCTCCCTTTCAAACAACAGACAGTTCTTTGGCAAAAAGTGCTTTATTTCCAATGTACATTCAGCAAATAACCAACAAAGGAAGAATCTCAGAGAATCCCTGGAGCAGTTTATTGAACCCATACTAGAAACTATTTCAGAGAACCTTCATGGGTTCCATCCTTCTGGGTGTGTTGTGTTTATACTGACAAAGCAAATACATCAAGCTTTATTTATACATTACACATCTATACTTCCCCATAGCCCTTTGAGCTCTCTAGGTGGTTTAAAAGTTTTAAAAATATATTAAAAATAATAACTGGTCATACTTAATAGACAATAAAACCAATACAGCAAAACATTGACAACCTGTAGCAACTATAATAAAAGTAATACATGGTATAGTGGCAATAAAAGCACAATTAAAACAGATCTTATGTATTAAAATATCTGGAAAATAAAAAGGTTTTCCTGGGTGCTGAAAAGAGAGCAAGAATGGCTCCAGCTGCACCTCCTTGGAGAGCCTGTTCTTAAGATGGGTTCCTACTACTGAAAAGGTCCTTCTCCTACTACTCATCCCCCTAACTTCTATTTTGAGGTGGGGGTCCCTGCGAAGGACCTCAGTAGATGATCTTAGGGTCAAGGTGTTCCTTCAGATAACCTGGCTCCAAGTTGTTTAGGGCTTTAAATGTTAAGACCAGCACTTGGAGCTGGGCCTGGTCAACTGGCAGCCAATGCAGCTGAAAGAGGACTGGAGTAATACGATCACATGTGTGTAACAAGGTTAACATCTCATGCCAGCCAACCCAATCCAGTTTCATGTGCCTCTCTCAGATTGAGTCCCCCCCCCCACACACACACATCATTTCCCTTTGTTGACTGACTCTTCCCCGGTATGCAACTATCTAGTCTGGTCACATTTAATTAATTTGAACTGCATGTGGTGGCCTGTTTCAAAGGCGCAGTATTTGAATGATCCATTTTGCTTTCTACTTTTCTACCCATTTATTTAAGTAGGTGGATAAAAATACTGTTTTTCCAGCTTCACTATTAGATGTGTATATGTATCAGGATTAACTTTTCAACTCCGTAGTAAATTTTCATTTGTCATGGAAATTGTGAGTCATGAAAAAAATAATCTAAACTTGGCTTGTTTGGACCCAGTAATAAAGCTTTTTACAAGACACAAAATAACCAAGTGCTGCAAATTCAGAACTCAACTGTTCTTGTTGTTGCTGGGCTACTCAGACAGAAGCAAAATGATTCCAGATGCATTCAGTGTGCTTATACCTCCTGCTTTACTCTCTTTCATTGTAAATACTATTAAATTCTGATCAGTGTTCAAGATTGTATTTTGCCACCAGGGATCTATGGTAATAGAGCAATATTTCTGCAAGATTTGTTGCCAATGTCTTCCAAAGGCTAGACTTCAGCACACAAAGAAAGCTTCTTTAATATTTTATTCCCTAGTGTTAACTTTTTAATGTTCAGGGCTTCCAAAAGTAAACACAGCAATACCTGTTTAGTCTCAGTGCAGATCAAAAGATGTATTTTGCAAAAATGGAAAGGTCTTGGTAGTAGAGGACTTCTGACAGAGTGAAACAATGTGGGAATGGCTAGTAGAGAATTCAACATGATTTGGAACTTTAAAATAGAAATTAGATCATCTTCACAGAATAACCTTTACTCTTCTTTTGCAGTGCTTCTTATTAAAAATAGATCTCTTCAGTATAATCCATTCTTTAAAATGCAATACAGAATTTTGTAAATGTGTCTTTTAAAGCTTAAGTTTAATCAAGTGTTACTACAAATGGGATTTTTCTTTCTATGATTTATGTTTCAGGGCATTGTCTTTCTATGCAGCAACAGGAAATTTTCATTCTAGCTACCAGACAGGAAGAGAAATTAAATGCCTGTGTTTAAAGAAAGTTCAACAGGGCTAAAACTGGAAGTAAATAGGAATATTTGAAATAAATGTTGTTTTCAGTCTTATGTTCTGCAACAACCCCAGGTGCCTGGGCTACTTAACATAATAATTGCTTCATCCATTTTTCCTGTGCTGCTCCAGTTCAGCTTGCTATTAAATTCAGCCTATAAGCAATACTACAAATAACTTTATTGATTTAAGTATTTAAGATATTTCTAGATTGCCTTCCAAGGAGCCTTCCAATAGTAATTAAGAAAAACAATATTGTAATAAAGCAGCAAACACTGACAAAATATAACTAAACTTACAAAACAATTGTAACTGCCATCCATAATGATCCAGTGAAACATAATCAGAGGAAGGCCAGCATAAACAAGGCTTTGTGGCCTTCCTAAAAGACTGCAATGATGGGAGTGCAACCCTGATGACAAAGCATTCTAGGTGTGGAGTAACTGAAGAAAAAGCCTTGTCTTGTGTACTCGCTCACCTAACTGTTGTCAAAAGTGGGCAAATGAAAAGCACTCCCTAGGGCAGATTTTTATGGCTTTCTATTTAACAAGTGGGAAACTGCAAGACAAGTAGGAATTGTACACCATATTTGAATGTCAGAAAGGATGCAGAGGTGCATCTAATGCAGCAGCCTTTGCAAACCTAGTCTCTTCAGCCAGCAAGGATGACAGGAATGTCCAAGAAAGTATCTGGACCCAAGTTGGGAAACACTGATGTCATGACTGTACACTCAACTACAGCTACTCAAGTTTCAAGGGAAACTTGAAATGTTTCCCTTTCAAGTTACCACATCACTGCAGGCAATCTGCGTGGCAGAAGTCACATGTTTAACCTACAAGGATGAAACTATGTGTTTCACAATATCCTTCCTTCCTTCTTTCCCTTCCAATTATTTTAATTAGTGGATTTACATAATATGTTCTGCAGCCTCTGTTATCCTAACATGGAGGTGTGGGATGTGGGGTCAGTTTGAGAGACGGATCCAGGACTGGGAGGGGTCCATTATTCTTCCCACACCCATCAGTTTTCACCTGATAGTCCTCTCACTCACCATCAAGTGTAATATGCCATCATAAGCCCACATGCTTCACTTTTGGTGCAGAACACTGAGCAGATGCTCTGGTACAAGAAAGTTGTACCAGGAAGAAAATTCTCATGCAAATTATGTTGGGAGAGAGGCGCTAGGCACGTTTCATGAGAGTGGGCAAAGCATTCTAATTCTCAGCATGCATGCAAGCTGTACAGAGTAGAAAGTGCTTTAGCAATAAAACCATTTGGGATTCTCTGGCCCACAGTAGTCTTTCCATCCTAACATGCCTGCACCTCAACAGCCCACTATAAAGTTCCCAAGTGAATTCACTGCTGTTCCTTTAATCCTTTTCTCAGCTGTTGCTACTTATACTTGCCACCCCTGTTCTACATATAATTTACATTCCTTCACATATCATTTAATATTTGGCATCACTGATTCCTTTCCAAGTTTCTTCCCTATTTAGTCTAAAAGATATAAAACATGATTTTAACAGTTATCCCATAAAAATGACCCAAACCAGCTGTGTCTTCACAAATATTGGATAAAACTCCATATGTGAAGTGTTCTGCCTGTGTGTATGCGATTTTACATGTTATGTGGTTACAAATGCTTGACACTTCAGGTACACATACGGGGAAGCCATGTTCCATACAGTCCTGTTGGCATGCATAAAACACCTGTATAAAAGACAAAGCCAGAAAGGTCAAACGTGCATATGTGAAATATCCCTAAGTACAATATGAAGCTGTCTGGAATGTACAATTCAAAAGCAAACTCAGTATATTAGAAAACTGAGGGTAATACACAGTGTGAAACTTATTAGACACTACTCAGTTGGATCAGAAAAACCAAGAGCAGACCAGACCAGACCAGACCCAGATTGGAAATGTAAGTCAAATAAGTAGCGATATACAAAATGAACAGTGGTGTAATGACTAATTTTGGAAGTGCTGGCACTCATCATGCGTAGTCCCATAGCCATGATGACTACAAAGATAGTTCAACAGTAAGGCAACTAAGTCTCCTTGCCTGCCTGCCTGCCTTTCTTTCTTTCTTTATTTATTTATAACATTTCTATGCCACACCCATCGCCAAAGCCTCAGGGCGGCTCACAAGGAAAACAAATAAACAAAGCATAGAACAATATTAAAAATTTGGAGTTCTCGGCCATAATATAAAACCATTAAATAAAACACAGATTAACAATTAAAATATCGTGTTAATAAAAAGGTCTTGGCCTGGCGCCGAAAAACAAATAATGACGGCGCCAGGCGGACCTCTCTGGTGCATGCATACACATACAGATCTCAAAGAGCTGTGATACCTAGCATAATACCCTGTTTATAGGGATCAGCCAACAGTGGTAGAGCTGCTGGATTTTAGCAGACAAGATCTGGAACTATGAGAGAAAGGGAAAGAGAGAACAGGATGTACCAAATCACATGAGACTACAAGCTCACATTTTTTCAGGTGTTTCTTCTCCCAGCTTCAGGGAGAAAGTCCTAATCTGTGCTAATAAAAAAAAAAGCTCTGACACTTCACAGAATCATGGAATAGTAGAGTTAGAAGGGGCCATGAAGGCCATTGAGTCCAACCCCCTGCTGTTGCAGGACACCACATTACACCATCGCACTCAGATGGCTGTCCAGTTTCTTTTTGAATGTCTCTAGTGTGGGAGAGCCCACCACCTCTCTAGGCAGCTGGTTCTACTGCTGTATTGCTCTGACAGTGAGGAAGCTTTTCCTGATGTGCAGCCTGACTCAGGTTGCTTCAACTTGATTATTCTGTGTCCTGCACTCTAGCATCAGCAAGAAGAGATCTTGGCCTTCCTCTTTGTAACAGCATTTGAGGTACTTATAGAGGGATATCATGTCCCCCCTCAGTCATCTCTGCTCAAGGCTGAACTTCAGCTTGCATCCACAGAGCCTCAGTTGCACTACACCTGGGGCGCAGTTACGTAAAAGAGAAGGATCATGTGTTAAAAATGCAGCAGTCACAAGATTGCACATCCTGAGGGCTTCCTCTGCACTTGGAACTAGGGCTGAGCTGAAAGGAGGCTGGTTTTGTCAACATTTTCAGAGGCACCAAAAAGCACCCCACTTTCAGTTTTGTTATGGGTAGTAGTCAATTTGCAGAGGGCAAAACTGTTTGCCTATTGAAAGTATGACTGACCACTTACTCAACAAATCAATTTGGTTTTATTGATTAACAAGGTATCACTCAATAATTAAGAGTAGAGTTTTTAATGTAAAACACTGTTATTGTAAGGAGGCTTAGGAGGTTTAGTCCAGATGGAGGACTCCTACTCAGAAGGCATTGAGCAGGAATTCTTTCTTCTCCTTCTCCCGGTAAGAAAAAAGACAGAAGCAGTAATAGGAAAACATGGAAAGGCTACAAATACAAGGCATCATCATCTAGACACTTTATAAGATATTGGCTCTAAGGCAGGGCAGTTGCAAAGAAAAAGCCATAAGGCAAATTACACAGTCCATACTGGTCCTGAAGTTATCCCTATCAACTATGTAGAAAAACCACAGACTGAATTTGCTTAAGCACTCTGCTAGCACAAACTGAAAGGATTAGATCCACTGATACAGTAATAGGAACATATAACAACTCTCTGGATATGCTCCCAGGAATCAGATGGAAGTTTTAAAAAATCAGTTCTTTTACAGTATACCCACTCCTACATATTTTGATTTCTGCAGTTTCTTTGTATGTCTGATATTCCGTTGCTACTGACAATCTTACCCTTATCATAATTAGGGAAGGGGATTTTTCCCCCAGTCAATATCTGTTCAAGCCCCTACTGCACAAACTAATTTTGACTTGAAAATAAAAATGGACATTTATAAGAACCCTATTAAAAACTCTTGAAACAATGTCCATGTCCTTTTCCTTAAAAAAAAAAAAAAGTGTTTTCTCAGATTACGGATGCTTTCTCACTTCTGGAATCTGGAAGACTGACTGAGAATGTTTCAAAGTCACTTGCAGAAAATGTACAAGAGTGTCCATGGGTGGGTGTGGGCAGGAAGTACTTTGGCAATAGTTTCTGTAGGCATGATTCCAGTCTCTGGTAGGGTGCTGCCCTTGATGTCCTATGAGCTACCTTTGAGCTAAAGATGCTCAGAGGAGAAATAAACCCTTTGTTTTCTTGAAATTGTTTCAATTTTACTTGAAATATATAGTCCCTAAACCTCTAGTTTCACACAGAATGTTATTTTCAGTGACACTGACAACTCCACTTCTTCATCTGGGTTTCTGTAGGGTTCATTCAGACAGCAACACTGTTTTGCTCAATGAACAAGGTCGGCCTTAACATTAGGACAAGTGAGGAGGCAACCCCAAACACCAGATGCTGAGGATCAGGAAGTGATGGAAAGATGTTCAAGAAAATAATTTACACACCAGGCAGCCAACTCTGAATTCCCTAAATGACACTGCTGCCTTCAAGTGTGGCAGAAGATACTGCCCCACCTCCAGGTAAGCTTCAGCTGCTAACCCAATCAGTTTCTCTGTGTGGAAGGGAGAGTAGTGCCATCTTGTCCTTTGCTAAAATCAAAAGGCAGTTCTCTCAGTCTCCTAGGGCAATGTTTCCAAACCCTGGATCATTTTTGTTGCCCTCCGCTGGACCCTTTCTAATTTACCTGCATCTTTCTTAAATCTTGGTGCTCAGAACTGGACACAGTATTCTTGGTGAAGTCTGACTAGTATATGGGAACTACTACTTCACATGGCTTGGAAATAATACTTCTGTTAATGCCTCCCAAAATAGCATTTGCCCTTTTGGCAGCTGCATCACATTGTTGGTTCATGTTTGGCCTTTTGTCCATAATTACTCCAAGATCTTTTTCTTTTCCTGTTCTGTTGTGCCATGTATTCCCCATCTTGTATCAATGCCATTGGTTTCTTTTTCCTAGGTGGAGGACTTGGCACTTGTCCTTATTGAATTTCCTTCTGTTGCTTTCAGCCCAGAGATCAAGTTTATCAAGATCTCCCTGAATCTTCATTCTGTCTTCTCCCCCAACACCTTACCTCAACATGTTCCTCAACATCACTGTGGGATTCCAGATGTGCAAATTGCACTGCTAATGCTGGTCCTGTAATTATCTCCATCAGCCATGTCAACAGACCACAAACTGAATTTGTTTAGCCACTCTGTCAGAGCAACCTGAAGGAATTAGATGTCTGATACAGTAATTTGAATGTGCAGCAGCCCTCTGGATGTGCTCCCAGAAAGAAGATGGAGGCTAGCAAATTAATTTTTCTTTGGTACCAACAACTATATGGTTTGATTAATATACAGTTTAATTAGGTGCTTTGTATTCTGCTGCTTCTGTCTGTTTTGAATTTTTTTCTGTAGATTTAATAAATGTAATTCAGAAAAGTCTACATGGAAGAATTAATTCAACTATTTTGATTTCAGTCCTCCAATTAATATAGATGAAAGCTAGCCTTACTTTGTCTATATAAATATGTCCCAAGGCACATCCAGACAAAGAACTGCAGTAACTCATGGCAAAATATATGCAAGCTTTACTGGTTGGAGGTTACTTTAAATAAGAATGTAAGAAAAGCCATGCTGGATTGGACCAGTGGTCCATCCAGTCCAACCGTCTATTCACACAGTGGCAAACCCACTGCCTACCAGGTCCTTCAAGCAGGATGAGTCCAAGAGTTCTGCCTTGCCCAAACTCCTCAGTAACTGCAGTATGCAGGTATATGGCCTATGATAACAGAGGTAGCACATAGTCAACAAGGTGGATTATAGCATTCTCATCCACAAACGTGTCCAATCCCCTTTTAAAGCCATCCAAATTGGTGACCATGACTACTTCCTGTGCCAGTGAATTCCATAATTTAATGATGCACCCTCTGAAGAACTACATCCTTTTATATGTCCTGGACTTGCCTGATTACCAATTGACTAGCCAGTGATATCATTATTGACCTGCTACCTTTAGCATGTACTTTACAAGTTTTATCACATTTAACTTCTTAACATCTCTACAAGATCAGTTAGTCAGGTTTTTATTTTATAGGCAGGTGACTGAGATAAAGAAATGTTGATCCCACTTCAGCTCTGAATGACAATAAATAATAACTGAAGACCATGAAAGTGCTTTCATGGTCGAAGATATGAAAGTGCTTTCCAGGCAGCCTGCCTGTTCACTTGCTTTATGCTCTGGGCCAGGCGATGGTGGTGGTGGAAAGGATGCCGCTGGCTCCCTGCCCATCAAGAAAAGGGATGAGCAGCAATAACCACTGGTGGCAAGGCAGTGAGAAAGGGGACGCACGGGGGGGTCGGGGGGGGGGGCGTCTTGCCTGGGGCCCTCAAAACCTTGAAGTCAACATTGTCTGGGTGGATATTCTTCCATGAAAGGATGCTTCTTGTTGTG
Source organism: Varanus komodoensis (assembly GCF_004798865.1). Taxonomy (NCBI): domain Eukaryota; kingdom Metazoa; phylum Chordata; class Lepidosauria; order Squamata; family Varanidae; genus Varanus; species Varanus komodoensis. Next base: position 15,966,509 of record NW_025336087.1, on the reverse strand, counting down.
CTGAAATGTTTGACCTTTCTTAAACCAGAATATATATGTGCAGCAACTATGTGCAGCATCTATGAAATTCTACCTTTTGATCTACCCTACTCTTTGAATTGTTCCATGACTAGCAGCCTTATATCAATATAAGTGGATCTAGATATAATTTTGAAATGCAGGGGATGAAAATTACTCACCAAATCGGATGAACTCATGAAATAAATGTTTTAAATCTGAACTTGATTTCCATGAACAGCAGACATTTCAAGGTTTTTGCTGGGTAATAGAACAAAGACATGTCAGCCCAGAGGAAAAGTATCCCAGAAAAGATCAACTGGGGGAGGCCTATTAAATGAGGTATAAGACTACCCAATTTTTACCACATTTTAACTTGCCTATGCTAACTGCAGACTTCATACTGCGGCCTTAAAGATACACACACACACACACATATAGATTGACAATGCAATTTCTGAACGTAGCTCTGCTTTCAATTTATTTGATCCATGGAATTAATCAGATTATGCTAATGGTTAACAGAAGGGAAATGCATTTATGGATTTTATTCCTCTTGGCTGTACTCAAATGAATCATACTCCTTGAATTATGTGGCAGTCTTTCTTTCTTTCTTTCTTTCTTTCTTTCTTTCTTTCTTTCTTTCTTTCTTTAAGGACTACAGGCATTATGTAAACCTTCTTCTATGTGCATAATGCCAATGTCCATTTCTCTCTATTCTTTCAAAGTTGTTTTGAGAAACTGCAACACTGAAAGCAAAAAAGTAATTTGAAATAATTTATTTTAATACAGTAGGTATACCACCATAATCATTCAGGCCACCAATTTCAGTAATATATTTAATGTTATTCAAAGGGCTGCTGTCATACCCCTTTGATTCCAGTGTTTATGCACTCACAAAGAACTGTTTTTCCTTTTCTATAGATCCCAAATCCAATACACACTTCCTTGCAACTGAATTCCAAATGCCCAGGGCTTCTGCAGCGGGAAGGCTGTCATTGCTGAGGAAGAAGGAAGCAGTCTGAATTGCTTCATATAGTGAACCAGAAACACACCTGTATCTCACCAAATTATACCTTTGGAAAATTATAAATTAAGACTGTTTTGCTAAACAGTCCTACATGGAACTAAATAATTTTGAAACTGGTTAGTGTCTTTGGTGATAAGATGCTAAAGTGACCACTTTATAGTTACTTTACAATATGACTCCATCAAGAAAGGATTCAGAGGGTTGTTCTGGTGCCCAGACCTGAGCAACTGACCCCATTGTGGGAATAGGGGATCTGCTCCTACTCACTTGGCAAAAGTCTTGCTGTTCTTGCCAAACCACCCTTGATACCCCCCAAAGCATACAAATGGTTTTGGGGAGCAGATGCTACTGATTTCCCTGCCTTCCTTGCCACAATTGTGAGCAACCCCATTTACAGGAGTAGTTACTTTTGAATGCTGCTAAAAATAACGCTCCATTTTTAAAGTGGAATCTAGAAAGGGTTAAGGGCTTAAAGAAATTACCACTATCATTTGTAGCACACCTAAAAAATCTTTATCTTCCTAAGCTCTGCAAGTGTGTGTGTGTGTGTGTGTGTGTGTGTGTGTGTGTGCGAGAGAGAGAGAGAGAGAGAGAGAGAGAGAGAGAGAGAGAGAGAGAGAGAGAGAGAGAGAGAGAGAGATGGAGCGGGGGAATTCCCAGTTGGTAGAGACTTGGCAAGGACTGAAAAATGAGAACCTAAAGCAAACAGTAATGCAGTTATATGCCTGCATCACCAGGCATTACAGATAAACCTAGCTAGGTAGTTGAAAGGAACATAGCCTGGTTCCATATCAGAATTGCCCATTTTTCCAAAAAAAAAAAAAATGGGCTCAAATTCATTAACTACTATATCAGAATAAATCCTTCTAAATAAAGTTGAGGATTCATTGCCACTTATCTGGAGTGTTGTTTTCCATGATGAGGTCTTCAAGCATAAGAACTATACTCTGGGTGCATTTCAAGTATCTACAGAAGTTTCTTTCAATAAATCAGTATGTCTAACAATGTGAAAGCATATGTTTTAATATTGTTATGTATGTGTTTTGTTTTACAGTTCAATTTTATGGCTCTCCTTTTCCACTCTAGTTAATTTACACACCTCATCTAAAAGTTCCCATTTTAAGATGGATTTATGGAGAGACTTGTTAACATAGCAATAACCACATCTTTCACTCTGCTACTGCCTGTCAGCACCTACCCTAAAGTGGCACTAGATGATTCAGGCTCAGCTGATCTGACACCAAGAACAACCTCTGCACAGACAGAAATTGGATGTTGCCATTCAACTTTCAGTGAGAGATGAAGCCTTCTGTGTATAGATGGGAATGAGTCTACATGTAATGAAAGATCAGGTGCATCTGAGCATCTTTAAGAATGGAATGGAAGCATCTGGGTTTACCTCCTTCATTTCTTATTTCTTTATGTCCATTCAGGATCTATGACTGGCTTAGGATGCAGATCCTGTTGCTTTCCAGTGGTTTCTGTCTTGGAAATGGCACAAAGGGTGGTATAACACAGTTCAGACAATCTCCAGGCCTCACTACATATTTTGCCAATAGCCAATCGGCCTCCAGTTCTTCAGTATCACCACTTCCTTGATGTGTAAGAGGCCCTGGAACATGCAAGCAAAAGTCCAGCACAACCTGGAGGATGTCAAAAGAAATTACTAGGCTTGTCTTGACTCTCTGATGGCTGTGGGTATGGTAGTCACTTAACTCAGAACTGAAGAAATATATTACCAAAATAAAATAGTATACTGATTTGCATAGAATGTACATGCACACAGGCAAATTTTGAAAGAATTGCTACATTTTAAAGAATGGTGACAAAGTAATCTGTGTAAGTCCTGGTGCAAACCAATGATGGACAACTTCAAGGCTGCTTCTGTACCTTCTTCTGGTTCTTTATCTAGATAGTACTTCAAATAGAGGATGCTGCAAATAGAGAACTGTCCCATATAAAGTAGGATGCAGGGCCATCCTAAGTGGGTGAAAATGTTTTACTTGAGCTCTGTAATGCTGTGCTGCTTCAGAGCTGTCCTTTCTTGCTCAGCTTTACACTGGCCAAAAGGAAGCACAGAAAACTCCCAGCTATAAAGGCTGTAAAGGTTAAATTGGTTTCATTCTGGCCCACTGATTCAGCCTGAGTTGCCCATCCTTTCTGTAAACCTTAATGCCTCATTAGATGGCATTAAAGATGACAGTGCCTATTGATGGTAGGCCTGAAAACTAGAGATTATGGTGTCATACAACACCAGGCAATATATGAGTCATTCAGCCCCTTTGAAAGTGTCTCACATCTGGCTGGCAGTGAATGGAACCACTGTCAAACCATTTGCTGTTGTAGTACCTGGTTCCTTATGTTCCAATTACAAGTTTTGAATGAAGGAGTTAGGAGAGTCTGGGGAATTGTGGCTGTAGTTCACACAAGCTAGTTAAACAAAGGAAGCCCTGTTCCTCATTATGCTCCTGCACTTAATTAGGAAGTGAGTTTGTTGGTCACTAGCTGCATCGAGAACAAGTCATTTATAGCAGAATGGTGATTCTGTGGAAGTTTATTTCAATGACATCTTACTCTATGGCCTGGAAGAAGATGCTTTTGTTTTATCCTGAAGCGAAATATCTTTCTTGTAGTCATTTGGCACAGCAGGAGATAGAGGAAGAGCAGTGTTTCTTTCTCAGGAGACACAGAGAGCAGAATGGCAAGAAGAGGGGAGCATCCTTGCATTAGACTGTAAATTGTTTCAGGAATAGAGCATTGTCATGTGAGTGCTTTAAGATGCTGCCATCATGCCATTCCCATAACTTTTGGCAAAGAGTTCAAGGTCAAATCATTTACTAGTCTGACAGTTTATTACACACTGTTTAGAAAGTGTTGATTTTACTGGTTTATAAAACCAATGCCATGCTTCCTCTCCCAATGTGCCAAAGGCTTTTTCATTTGGAACAGTGATCATTCAGTCAGTAAGATGGAGATGGAGGCAGCACATGACTAAAGGATGTCGACTACAGAGAAAATCATTGTTGTGGTCATCCATCCTTTCAGCACAGAATATATCTGGAGTCCTTCATTATGTAAGGATGCCAGCCATTAAAGCGTTTAAGTTAGAGATTCAGAATTTCAGGCCAGGGAACCAAATCTGGCCTTCCTTAGGTCCCAGTCCAGCCCTTCAACGTCCCCTAGATGGCCACATCCCCTTGTCCCTAAGCTCTGTTTGACAGTGTCCCAGCTTTTGCACAGTTTCCCTCACTTTGAAAAGATGGAAATGCCTCTTGTAAAGCTCACTAATGGACAATAAGAGTTCTAAGCTTAAATATACTGGAATTTGGCCATTCCCACCACTGGAATGCAGCCTCCATGAAATAGCATTCAGTCCTCAAGCTCAAAGAGGTTAAACACTTGATTTAAGAGATTCTTGGTTTCCAACTCCAGCTGAAATGGGTTTGGTGAAAAAATTCCTTGCTCAAAACGTACCTTAAATTCTGAGACAATGTAGTATGGCAAGGATCTCCTTAATCAAATTTGTGACAAAGTTTCACAGCCATGTTGATTTATGCTTCTTTTGTGCATTTGCGTAAATAGAGAACCCACTAGAGCCATACCAATATCCCCTTCCATTTCCTAACTGTTCTTCCCCTACTGTTTCCAGCAAACTCTATTATCTAACTGTGAGCAGTTTCAGCTACAAGAGTGAAGTGTCTTATCTGGCACTGCTGTAGATGCAAAAGACTAGATCTCCGCAGTGAAGGCCATGTTTGGGTTGAGGGCACAGCTCCATCCGTGAGGTCCACTTGTTCAACATGGATGTTCTGCTGTAGGTTTAGAGATAGTGTTTGAGTATTTTTTAGATGTATTAAAGCAAAATGCTCTTAGCAAATATTCCTGGAGCAGCTATGGCCATAGCCCAAAGGATAAAAGCTTCACTGTACACCTATACATAATTCCCTGTACTGCAGTCCTTTTGTTTCCCTGAGCAACTTTCTAATGAAGGCTTTTTTTCTGTTTTAACAATCTGTACACATTATTGCAGACACTGCTACTCCTATTCACACAACTCAAATAGAAGCACTCTCCAGACCTAGTGGCAAAGTCAGGCCTGAGGGTGAAGACCAGCATGCTTTATTTCATGCTCCTAAATCATGCTTTCATGCTCTGTTTAGGCTCAATGCCTCAAGAGAGCTAGTCTGTTAGACAAATAAGCTGTTTGCAAAAGTGTAGCAATATTAATTAAGATATCTAGAGATGATGGATGGTTGGATGGATGAATCATAGATAGATACATAGATTGATGTCATCAATAATTTAGAACTGCACCACCACACAATTTCTATGTATGATCACAGCAATCAGAAGTCTAAATTATGTATTCCAGTGATTTGTTAAGTGACACTACCAGTGGCCACAGTTTAGTGGTCAAGGCATCACTATGGTCAAGAGGTCATCATAAAATAGTAGAATTGGAAGGAGCCAGAAGGTCAACGGGTCCAACCCTCTGCTCAGTGCAAGACTCCAAGTTAAGCCATCCCTGTCAGATGGCTGTCCCTCTCACACCAGTCACAACTAGACACTAGTTGCATTTAGTGTGGGAGAACCCACAAGCTCCCTAGCTCATTGGTTCCATTGTCATACTGCTCTAACTGTCAGGTTCTTTTGATGTTGTGCTGGGAAGAGCAGCCACTCATTTGAGCACCAGCCACAGTCCACAAGCCACACACAATAACTGCTGTGCAGCACTGAACACTGAACACTGAAAAGAGTGGCTTGCAGAGAGGCTGCATGTGCCTGCCTAATCCTCCCAGTGCCAAATGAGTCTTTCCACACAGTACGTGGAAGCCTCTTAGGGAAAACAGGCCTTCCAGGAAGTCAGGGACTCAGCCATCCCTGGAAGGAGCAGCTGGTTGAATCCTTTTATCTGAATCCCTCCTCCCAGTGTTGGGAGGGGCAGCTGCTGGAAACACAGAGAACAGCAAAATGGCAGACCATAGGAAGAGAATGTCCATAGGTGTGGCTACACCCATGGATGCAAACTGATCCACAGAGGCCCTGGTGGAGTGGGGGCTGACAATCCCCCTCTGGTATATAGGATCGTAGCTCAAATTTCTAAATAGGGTTTCTGTCTTTTCAACATCCATCATTCCTTTTCTATACACCACAGCTTCTGCATTTAATGTACTTATTTGGAAAGTATGAAAAATGAAAATTGAAGAATAAAATAATCTTCGCTCCTACAAGCATGTGTGACAATTTGGCTGAATAAATTTGGCCTGGAATGGTTTATGTGATTATACGGGAGAGATCTTTTCTGTTCATCATGTCCATAAAAACAGTTGAAGAAAAATCAAAATGTTAGCTATGGCAAATTTTGAACGGTTGAACTTTATGAATAGTCTCAGGACAAATGCCAAGTGCTGATCAAAAGGAACAAGGCAGCAGCTTTTTTTAATGAAATGCTGATGGTTTCCTCCTCTTGCATTTGCTATGGTTCACCAGAAGAAACATTGGGTAGTCTGACTATAATGAAAGGAGGGCCGGTTCTCTGAGGTCTCCAATTCTGCCATAGTCAAAATAATGCATTCCATATATATTTCATATATATGGAAGGTCATTTCACATACCCTATAGGCCAAAGACAGGAAACCTGCAACTCACAAGCCTCCAGGAACACATCCAGCCCATAGATATCTACAGATATACACACACACACACACACACACACACACACACACACACACATACATATACATACATATATATATAGATATATATAGATATAGATATCCCAGCCCATGAAAGATTCCAGTGGGGGTGAGGCCCCTCCTCAAAGCCAGCACTCCCTTGGAATCATGGGAAAAGGTTGAGGAGCAAAAAGGTAGTTTCATTGAGGGAGATGGTTCATTGAGGATACCTTACCCAAGGGCTATCAAAAACCAGGTGCCAACACCCAGTATGATACAGAGCTCAGTAGAACCCTTCTCTCTCGTGGGTGAATCTATCCACAAACAGCATTTGTACAATGCCATCAGTATGGATGATGTGTATCCTCCTTTCCCCTGCCCTGCAGCATATTTAGGATGATTAAAACCACACCTTTAAGCTCCTGTGTATTTCCAGCCTGAAGGAAAGTGAGTGTGCACTAAGCTAAGGGAACCAATACTAATTAATCCAATCTATGCACAAAGGACAGGGATTTAGTGATGAAGCAAGAGTTGACAATCCATTGCAAATAAATAGCTCCGAGCCAAGCTTGTACTCAATAAAGCTCCAGGTGCAAATGTGCACTAATAACCCTTGGGTATCTTTGTATTTTCTAAGGGATTTTCCCAGTTGCTTGACCTTTGGCACATATCCATGTCATCACCGTCACCATGTGAGCCTCAGCCTGAACGGGAAACGTGATCACTTTTCCTTCTCAGACTGGCCAGCTTCATCTTCCTCTCCACTATTGGCAGACAGGTTTCAGTCACAGATTTGGAGTTCAGCCAGTGGACATGTGGTGAGGCATTGATGAGAACTGCACACACATCCCTTTCTGATCGATGCTCTGCCGTAATGCCAGTTCAAAGTCAGCCTCAGGCCACTGCCCATGCTGGGACTTTTGGCTACGCATCAAGCAAGCTCCTTTGGAAAACATGATCAGGTGACCTGAAGCTTGGAAATGCAAGGAATCACCACTAAGAGATGAAAAGAAATGGAAAGGAAGGACTGAGATGGTTTAAGAGCCTTTACTTCTGTGATAATGACAAGTGTTGTCCTGATTGTTTTGAAGTATCCAGTGCATTTTTATCTTCATAGCAACACTTTTTTTTCTTTCAGTGTATATCCAATTGACAGTTCTATATCTTGGTCTAAGGATCTTTGACCCAGAGCACCACACGTGATGCTGGTTCAGAGGATAGGGCTGCTTACATGCATACACTTGCAGTGTGACAAAGAATGCAAAGTCATTCCAGTTGTTTTCTATGTTATTTCCCTTTCATGTATTTTGTCTTGTGCAAAATACTAGAGTAATCCCTGTGAAGTTAAAAAAAAATGCAAACACTATTCATTTACTTTTTTTGTCCTTTTAATTTTCCCTCCTACTTTTCGCTACCTTGTTTTCCCTTTTCCTTGCTGTTTTCCCTTTACTGTTTAAGACATGGGTCCTGAAACTATGGCCCGGGGGCCAGATCTGGCCCGCCATGCCCATTTATCTGGCCTGCCATGCCCATTTGGACCCGCTGTGCATGCATGTGCCCGCCGCCACCCACCTCGCCCCACGCACGGGGAGGCAGCAGTTTGCTCACTCGGAAAAAACAATCTCCAAGCGAGCAAGTCGCTGCCTCATGCGCCCGCCTCGTGGTGCATGCCCACCCTGCCCCACCTCCCCTCAGTGCATGCCCTGTCCCCACCTCAGAACGCAGGCACCGCCAGCACCACCTTTCCAGCCCACACCCAGCACTGGTACCTTTCAACTGGCCCCCTGGTTAAAAAGTTTGAGAACCCCTGTTTTAAGATAATTGTGCCTGTCATTGTCACCTCAGGTGACTGGAAAGAAGGAAGGAAGAGGCCAGGTTATGTAAAGGAGCATCTCTTCCCATTCATGCCTCCCTGGCTTCTGTCATCAGAGAGTCCCCTCTGAAGGAAATAAGGAGAGCAGCTGCAAGGAGGACCTTCTCGGCAGTGCCATTCCAACGCTGGAATCAGCTCCCCAGAGACGCTTGCCTGGCGGTTTCTCTCTATTCTTTGCAACACCAGGCAAAAACCTTTTTATTTACCCAATATTTTGACTGTTCAGTTAATTTTAAAGATTTTATGGTATTTATTACATATTATGCTACTATGCCTTTTATTAAGGACTGAAGTTATTGTATGGTTTTATTGCAGAACTTTTTCTATATTTGATCACTGTGATTTTATTGTTGTAAAGTATTTGTTAATATATATTATGTTTTATTATGTATATTGTTATTATATTCTGTAACCTTTCCAGAGAGCCATTTTGGCTAAAGGGCAGGATAGAAATCTAATATATAAAGAAGGAAGGCAGGTAGGCAGGCAGGCAGGCAGACTTCACCCCACCCCACAAAGGACAGACTTACCTAAAATATGCACATGCTAATTTAAATGCATAAATGCAAATTTAGAAATCATTATTGTAACTTAAATTGAAGTACAATTTCATTGTGGGAAGACCAGCCAGGTGCCCTGTGGGCCTGCCTTCTCAGCTGCTCTCCAGGTGCTGGTAGTGTGTGCCTTCACTCTCCTCATAGGAGTCATAGGAGTCTTCAGTGTAGTTTTCAGCTACATTGAAGGCTTTGGGCAGATGCATGAAGTCCTGGAGAGACAGTGCGCTCCTATCAATAGCCCTTTTTTCACATTCTTGATATGAAAGCAGACCCAAGGGAGCCTGCATTGCTGCACAGGTCTGGATCTTTGTGGAGAGGAGGGCCAAATGGACCATAAGGTGTGATTTGCATGAGGTTTGTCATAAACAATGATACCTGCAGCTACTACCTGTCATAGTAAAATGGAGTAATTTTTAGGAACAGCTAAACAATTATAACACAACAATGATCAATCCTGAATTTTTAGTAGCCCATGTCCCTGCTGAAGTTTATTCGAAATAAGCTGTCTGAGTGTTCAAGGGGGCACATCATAATGCAATGACTTAATTGATGGCAGTAATTAGCTCTGTTTATATGGTGAATAAGGCTAGGGCATCTGGATTTTCTCATTTATTGTCAAGGTGACCTGGTCACTCTTCATTCTTAAAGCCATAGTTATGAATGGGAGGCTTTAGTTCTCTTAGCTTAGTGAAGGAAAAGCTTTCAGAAAGTGTTTCTATAATCATTTGAGAAACAAAACTATATTGCCTGTATCATTTCCTGCACTTGTACAAATTTATTTTTGATGCCAATGTAATCTGGCTGCTTTTGGACTGGAGGTGTTTTTTGCTTCGAGCAAGTTTTATTTTTAGTTCACCCCTGCCCCTTACACTTGCTAAAGCAAATTTTTAAATTTATATGCAAATGAATTAGCATATGCCAATGAGCAGTAGCCAAGGTTTTTTTCTGGAAAAAAATCATAACTCTACCCTTAGGACAGTTCTAAGAAGATAGATCCCCCCCCCCTCTTAACAGGTAGGACATTAAATGGGTTATTATTAAACAAAAGGGGAAAATGTGGTGCAGCCCACCCTTGTATTGTATAAGACTAGGGTATTGTCAAAATTGTTATACAGAGCTCCATTATAGGCCACCACAAATTTAGATTCATTAGAAAAGACTCAAAATAATTTTTTGCAGGAACTTTTGGTAGTTTCTGCATCCACAAAATTTGAATTGCTTTGTGTAGAATTCAGGGTAATAACTATCAAAGCTGACATTCTTAGATTAGCCAAGCTGTTCTGGTTAAAAATAATTTTTAACCAGGTCTCAGAATCAGACTCATGGAAACAAAAAAATGCAGCTGGCTGTCATAAGCTTGGGATTCTCTGTCAACACTTTTGAGTACTTATTAATAGAGTTGTAACCTTGTATGATGGCAAATAGCTAAGATACAATAACTATTGCTTGCTTGCTATTATTCGCTGCAACATGGCAAAGGATAACAATCAGAAATGTGGTGTGCAAGTGAGTGTTTTAAGTGAATTTCTTTTTAAGATCTCTTAAATAATCAGAAACGCAGACGTTCCTGAGGAATTATCATGTGGAACCTCTAAATATGATACCAAAACAAAACAAAAGTGGGGGAGAGAGAAAGTAGAAAAGCCATAGAAAACCCCAAAAGGGTGGATAATATGATGCATGTTGGCAGGGTCAGAGCTAGAAAACTAAAATGGATGTTCCGCACACGCTGCCATCTTGCAGTGACTGGAAGGCCTACAGAAGGTGTTGATAATGGGGCCTGCTGGGTTGCTGCATACTTAGGCTCAGCCTGCCTCCAGTAGAAGAGGACCTCAGCCTCACTGACAGATAGGATGGCCCAGTTTGCCATCTCCCATTCAGCGTCCCTGCAGCATAACATCCTATCCATGTATGTTTCTATGTTGTTATTATAGATGGATACTGAATTCTGTATACTATACATAATAGAATAGCATCCTATTACAAGAAACCCAAGGTGGCTTACAAAATATGTAAGTCAGTCCTGTTCTGCTCCATTTATTCTTACAAAAATCTTGTGAAATGGGTTGGGCTGAGGTTGTGACTGGTCCAAAGTTACCCAGTGAGTTTCTTTAAAAAGCGGGGACCGGAACCCAGTCTCCCAGGTCCCAGCTGAGCACTCTAAACTGTGTAATGCCCTGGGCTACCTGTCCCCAGCGCTCCCATGATGCTGGTGATGTGCAGTGACCAAGAGTGTAAACCCCATTCAACTCTCACCACACTCATGAACTCACTAGGGGGAAATTTGGCCCACATTGTGATGCCTGACTCACTAATATATCACACGACATTCACCTCAAGCCATCCTCCTTGTGCTATTTCTGCAATTAGAGCTCAGATTTCTTCAGCTCAGTTATATTACAGCTTCTTTGCATGTTGCCTGTTTTCCAAGGTTGCTTGTTTTTCTCTGTGGTGGTGCCCCGACTATAGAATGTGCTTCCCAGACAGGTTCGCTTGGCGCCCACGTTATATTCTTTTCCGTGTCAGGCAAAACCCTTTTTTTTTCACATTTTTTAAATGTTTAATTGATTTTAACTGGTATTTTACTATATTAATGGTCGGATGCTGTGGGGTTTGTTTTATTCTACTTATTTATTGTAAGCTGTTCCGAGACATTCTGTAGAAAAGATAGAAAAGCTTTTAATTAATTAATTAAGTATACAAATTCCAGTGTGTGCTAAGCTTGCAGTACTGTTCTGTTGGGAGGAGAACTGACTTCCATGGGTGGCTGGGAAGTGGTGTTGCAAGTGGTAGTGTCCTACTGGGGTTCAACAGAACAATAGCAACTCTGAGAAGGAGACAAGCTGGTTCTTTTCCTCACACCCCAGTTGCCCAGTGAACCCGAGAGCAACAGCAATACTGCACCCCTCCTTCCTGGAACAGCTTCGCAAAAGTAAATTGCATTCTCTTCAACGGTGCTTACTCTGAAGGAAATCTCATTGACTTCTCTTTGGAAAATCAGGAGAGGAAAGGGGCAGTACTTGCTTTTAGGAATTGCTCTGGGGAATGGGGAACAATGGGGGAGAATGCCAGTACTCATCCTGTGGCCTTCACCCCAAAGGAGGTGGTAGAACGGCAGAGAGAAGCTCCACAATTGCCCTCTCTTCTCTTCCAGCCCCTTTTTCTTCTCCATGATATTTTGTGAGAGGGCAAAGGAACTGTCACTGTACCACCCAGACCTTCATTAATTAATCCCACCTCTGCACTAAAATTACTGCTCAAATTACCAATACTAAAATGTTACATAAGTAAAACAACCCCATCAGTTAAAAATACATGGCAATGATTTAAAAGAAAATGTAAACAGAAATATATATGAAATGGCAGTTATCCATTAAAAACCTTGTTCATTAATCGGAACAGCTTAATCATCCAACGCCTACTTGAATAAACACATCTTTGCTTACCAGAACAAGACAGTAGAGGTGGAGTTAGCTTGCCCTTATCATAGAACTGTTATCAGGATTACTAACAACGCATGTCTACCCAGAAGTAAACTACACTGAGTTCAATGGGGTATACTCCCAAGGAGATGTACATGTAATTTCTGCTTAAGTTAGTACATGCATTTTAAAAAGTAGTCACAGGAATGTGGTGCCCTCCAGATGTTTTCTAATCCAACAATTGTAGATCTTGACTGAGGATTCTGGGAGTTATAAACCAAAATATCTTGAAAGCACCAGATTTTATCACTTGCCAAGTACTTTGAGCATGTCACCCTTGCTCTCCTCCTTCATCCATGTAATTTTTCCCTCAATGAGGCACATTTTTCAGATATTACGAAATATTTAAATATCATCCTCATGCAGTAGAGCAAACTAAATTTCATTGGCTTATTCACAAAAAACAGTTCCAAAATAAAAATGTTTTATGTAGTCCAACCACCTATTTAATTTAATTAGAAATAAACCACCAAGCACAGGGAGGGTCTTTCTGGGTTTGCATGATTATTTGTAATGCTACCCATATGATACTCTTGTGCACTATTTGCAATTCAGACAGCATAGTCTTTTGGCAGTCATGACCATTTAAGAAAAGCCAGGCTTGTTTAATAAGCTGCTTAACATACTCTGTGTGCCTTAAAAAGCTGCTATGTGATTACTCTGGGTGGTGTTCCTTTAAAGTATTTGAAGCACTACATATCCAAAAAACCAAATAGGACTTATCAGGGAACAGAATTCATTTATTCATTCTTTGGGAATTACTTGAGGATTTTGTTCTAGTGTTGGATTTTTGACAATTACAACATGATCTACAGGGGATTCTCCTTGAAGACTCTTAAGCTTGGTCTATTCATGAACATGAGGTTGGATCCAGAGCATTGGTTGTGACAGCACAAGGACCCCATTTGTAGAATGGGACTTCCACATCCTCTGTACTCCCACATGCCCTCCAGAGGGCCTACCAACCCAACAGAATAGATTTGGGCAACATGTAGGGCAGATGCAATGGGAAGGAGAAGTCATAGGAGTCCTGTTCTACAAGCAGTGTTTCTTGTGCTGGTAGAGCTAAGGATCTGGATCCAATCCACAATATGCCAGTTTTACCATAAGGTCCTCTCAGCTGCATATTGCATATTTGGTGACTTCATAGAGAAAAAGCAGGTCAGGCCAGCTGGCATGAGCTGTGCATCTCCATACATTCAGCAAATGTGTCAGAGAGGTGAGAGGACTTTATGTCAAAACTGGGACATAAATTTCCTATCTTATGCTGTCGTTCATCTGACTTCCAAGCATTCAAGTGCTATACATGGACAACTGTATGCCTGAAGGGTGAATGCATGTGAGCAGGATCTCTGGCATGATCTTGCTTCCTCCCTGTATGTCCACCACACATGATGCAGGTAAGAATAGCTATCTAGACAACTTGGACAATGCAACCTTACAGTTATGGCTGGTGCATTCTTTGTTATGATCTCTACACAGGAATAATACAGAGGGGAATTCTTGGTGCTTAGCTTCAGAATTCCCTCTGGTAAACATTTAATAAATGAAATGAGCAGAGAGTTATCCTAATTATGAGGAAAGACCCATTTTAATAGACATTTTCATATATTTGTGATTTTCAACAATTCTTTTTAAATATTATTAAAATACGAGAGTCATGTTTGAAGATGGGAGAGTTCCCTGTTTGTGAAGGCTTCTCAGACTATTTAGAATTCTGCATAATCAAAGTTCTCTGTTGTGCAAGGAGACTTGCAGTTACCCATCCAGTGTAGAAGACTGCACAGATGGGAACAAGCCAATAGGTCTGTTCCACTACCCTCAACATAATTTTAACATGTGGGCAAGATTTCTTGAAAACTTTTCTTCATTTCAGGAGTAGAGCTCACAGTTGGTGATAGCAGCTACTGTGGCAGAATGGACTTTAAAAGCTCTGAACATACAAGAATTCTAGCAGAAAGATAAATGGTAAAGGATAACTGGAGATGCTGCTTAGTACTCACGTATGAAGAAATATCAGAAAGTTCAAATTCCAGATCTCAACATGCAAGAAATAATACATACCAGTCCAAAAATGTCTCTCTCATATGTCAGAGTGTTCACAAAGATATCCACTTTCCACCTGTTTATCACATTATATCAGGAGGGAAATATACACTAGAGTCCATTCTGTTTATCAGAGAACCCTCTCATGGTGTTTATGCATAACAGTGGTTGAAGCGCATGCTGCTCTCTACAGCATTGTTTCCACTGTTTTGAAAGCATGATCTTGTGTCACATACAAATGCAACTGCAAAAGTCAGAGAAGTTGGAAAGAGGATATCTGCAGGAAATGGCCTTAAAATTAGTTTGCTATTAAGCTAGGTACAAGAAGGAAAGAGCAGAAAATTTCTTTTCTTTTAAAGAGGGAAACTGACTGCTCCTCTTCCCTCCTCACAAAAAATCATGGAGAAGGGAAAAGGGATGGGGAAGAAGAGGGGAAGCCTTTGGAGTTGCCTACTGCCATTCTCCACCAAAAGCAGTTTCTGAAAGCAAATTCAGTCACCCTATGTGCTGATTTTCCTAAGAGCAAGCACCATTGAATCCCTTCTGATTCACTTTTAAGTAACTCCACTGAAGATAATGTGATTTACCTCAGAGTAAGCACCATATAAGTCAATGATTAATTTTTGAATGCACATGAATATGGACAAGGGAAGGGATGGGGAAAGCAGCTTTGCATTTACTCACCAGTTCACTGATTGAGTCAGAGAGAGGGAGAGAAGCCATGAAGTGGGGAGGCAAATAAGGTGGAAAGCCACTGAGGTTTGATCAAGCTTATATCCTGCTGTTTCACTGAAGCCAAATAGGACTTCCTCTTGCGCCAATTTCCTCCCATGCAGCCCACTAATACTCAGCAAGTCACCCCACCTTTTCCCAAGAACAGTACCATAAGCTTGGCACGCACAGTAATATGTACCTTGGAAAAAGTACAACATATCAAAATATTGCAATATACTGGCATAAATGGCATGAGACAGAGGATTTGGAGTGAGCATTAAGAGACATGCCAATGAGTCAGACATTACAAAGCTGGTAAAAATGCCTAGTATAGATCTCCCTCCACCCAGGATGAACTTTAGGTCTGTCACAAAAAGCAGATTTGCAGAAAGATCTGGTTATTAAACATGAGTGCTGTTCTATGAGCTCAATGGCAGAAGACTTTATGTAGCGCACTGCCATAATGTACTGTGTGCATGAATATGTTAATATAAGACACATGGTGGAGAAGGAAAATACAGGGTGTGACATCTAAACTCTAGTGGCCACCACAAAGGGTCTTGCATAACAACTTGCATGAACAAAAGGGCATGAGAATTCAGTCACTTTTGTCACTCAGTGCCTTCCACATTGTTCAAAATTGCCCTTCTGTAACCAAAAAATTCTTTGTCCTACAACTTACAGCATTCTCAAAGAGCAGGGATGATAGGAGATATAGTCCAACAAATCTCCAAGGCACCAGGTTAGGGAAGGTTTTGCTGGCAAAAAGGCACTTTTGGATCTATATCTAAGTTCTTAGAAAACAAGCAAACAAACAAGTTATAATTGAAGTTTTAATGGAGTTCCGACTATGTATTTCCAGAGAAAAGGGAGATACAGTTCAGAAGGTTGGTACAGTCTTATCCAGGACTAGATCTGGATAATAAAGCTTCCATATAGCCTGAAGTGCCTGGTCCTGCCTAATCTTGGAAGCTCAGCAGGGTCAGCCCTGGTTAAAATTTGGATGGGTTGTGAACCGCCCAGGGAACTTTGGCTATGGGCAATATGGAAATTTAATGTAATCATTGTCATATCCTCAGGAGAGAAGAATTGATTGTCATAATGCTAGATCCCTTTCAGTTCTGTTAATGCTGAGAAAGGGGCATGCCAAAGCAAAAAGGAACTGAAGATTGAAGAGAGGCTTAGGAGCAACTGTACTGCAGACGATGGCTCACTGTCTAACCATGAATTATCAGGGAGTTTTATGTCTACACCATGCTTGTGTTCTTGCTTCTGTGCTCACAGTGACTGGATTTATATCACAAGGTAACGGGTCATAAGTCACTAGCCACAGTGGGTTGCTGTACCATCTGAAACCAGACTGCTTCCCCCAGAGTGGCTTGTTTGGGGGCAACAAGCCACCCAGGCAAACCATGGTTTGTTCTATGAATTGTAGAATCGATACTGCGTTGTCAAAACCTGATCCCATCATGGGTTGCAGGGATTACCAACCAAGTTGCTCACCAAGAGTGGCAAAATCCCTTGCACTGTGGGCAACCCCTTTCATGGCACCACCGTGGCAGCTGCTCTACTAATGCCCTAGTGGTGCTTCGGCTTCTTACCATACATATTCTTCTTTTAGGGGAGTGGCATAAAGGTGTACCATTTTGTTTGGATTTGTTTGGATTTTCTGGTCCTTCACATCTATGGCTATTGGAAACGAGGAGCCTTGGTAAGTTTCTGCTGTCAAGGCTGGCAGACTGGCAGGAGGGGAGGAAGGACAGAGGGAGCAATCATCTGTCATGCACACTGCAGGGAGTTCCATGAACACTCCACACAATAGCTTATCAAAAGGGTGGGCTGGTGTACTGTGAGCTTGTCCATGACTTTTTCATACTGAGGTCTCCAGTGTAGTCCCTGTGCAGGTTCCCTGCACCTCCTGATTTTTATTTTATTATTGAAAAATTAACTTTTTAACATTTTTACTGGAAAATGCTGGAGAGTGCTGCCCTCTGGTGCCATCTTTATTTGGGTTCAGAAGAGTTGTTCTGTGTTCTGGAGCTCAGAGGCCACCTCTTAGATATGTACTTGAGCATTTGGACAAGTTACTTTTGTCTCTTCAGTAGTCTTTTGTGATTCACTATGCCTGCCATGGCAGCCATTTTATGAATGGGCAAGCCCCACCCCATGGCAACCATCTCATGACTTTTTTTTTCAAAATTCCCAAGGTACCAGCCAGCTCCAAAAGTTTCAGGACCTCTGTTCTGCTAATGATATAATTACAATGGTTATGCTAGGCTCCAATGTCTCCAGCCAAAGAAGAAAAGTGATGCAGCAAATTCAGGGAAGATAGATGTATTTGTTTTACAAATGGCTGTAACTTTTGTTTGAGAAAAGGAGAATCTGCAAACATAACTAGCAGAAAATGTTTACAGGTATAAAATATTATTGAAGACCAGCATTTACTAAACCATCATATTTGTTTAGTTTTACTTTAAATGTGTTTTAGGTTTAGGCATTTTAAAGACTTTCCTTCACATTGATATTTCATAGGAAACTTCCATAAGTAAAAACATCCTAGGCCAAGAAATCTTATACCCATCCTCAGTTCTAGCTCTTTAAACTCTTTTGAAGAAATCACTGTTTTTTCCCAGTGCCTAGTTAATTACATTTTAATTTGGTAATTGCAAACAGATTCTAGTGTCTTAGCTTCCCCACAAGCATAATAAATATTAATGTAGTGGAACAAGGGATATACTTGCAAACTCCAGATGCAGTGGTGGGAATGCGACTTGCTGATCTCTTCTCCAGTAAATGCTTCACTTATATGATGATGATTGCTGTTGCAAAATGGTACAGTTCATGCACATACTTTCTATAAACATAACATGCTTGATCTTGCTCTGTCTCAATTTCTACCTTTCAAAAAATGTCTTTTCAGCTTATGTTGATCCAGTCAGCCACTACAGTTCTCAGCCTGGCCATTCTACTGCCTGCAAACAATGGTTTTACTATTTTAAAAATCAGAAGAGTTTATAATGAAATCAAACGAGATTAGATATATTATTAGAAAAATGGGGAGGGGGAGGGAGGGGGAGAGAGATTTATAATGCACCACCTAGTTTTCGGGTGCATAGTCTCAGAGGTGTTGAAACTGTGCTTATTTTACTGGGGCATTCCCTAAGTCAAATTCCTGAGATTGACTATATTATAAACTTCCTGGGGAAATATTCTAATTTTAATTCTTTTTCTTGGTTGGTTTGAGCAATGGACAGAAATAGAAATATTGGCATTTACTTCTAAGTTCATCTGAAGACTTTTGCGATTAAATCACCATCTCTAGGGTTGCGTATGATCTGTTTCATGGAACTAACTTCATTTTTCCACTAATGGTTACCACCACTTCCCTTACTTTCTGCTACTGTTGTTTCTATTGGTTTGCTACCAATCACTGACATCATGTTTTGATCTTTATACAAATGTATCAATATTCACATGGAAACTCTTCATGGCCAAGTGACTGAGCACCAGACTTGGACACGATGCAGCATCCATTTGAATTTTATCCACATACTGCTGCTTCATTCATATATAAAGCAAGTGTGTGTGTTCTGTACATTAAAGGAAGAAGATACGGTGGAAACTGCACTACCACTGCCCGTTGCCATGCCTCTCTGTGCTTTGTTGTTTTAGCCAATTTTGCCCAAACCAGGTTATTTGCTGGTACTGAAGTTGGTGTGGAAAAAAACAGCTTAAAGCAAAGGAGCACCACAAAATAAAGTGGTGAGGAAGAAACAGGCATGTTTCCTCATCCCTGGGGTCTCCTTTTCGTAGAGGTAGAAAGCTACCACCAGGGTGATCTCTGCTATGGAGGAGACAAATTTATGGATGGTTCTCTACCAAATCTAATTTAGCCTCTGCATCTCTCACCATCCTTCAGGGGTCCTGATAAGAATAACATGTAAGTGAGACAAATCCCATGTTTTCTGTTGTTCCTTCAGATGCTGAATCTTTACAGCCTCTTTTATTCAAACCTGGATATTTAGCTCAAGTGCACATTCTTACAAGATCAGAAACTATATGCAATGGGTTAAATCCAAGGCAAGTTAGTCATAACTAAGATAAGTCCTGCAGATTCCAGTGTGTCTGCTCACAGCATGACTAAATCTGGGTCCACATTTACTGTCCCAGATTCATAGGCTCTGTATTTTTAGCATCTACACATATATAGTTTGAACTGGGGCTGGTGCCAGTTATGTAAAGAAGGCCTATGTACACACAGGCTGAACATGTGAGCTCAGTTCACACAAAGCCAATAAATGCATGGAGGTCAGAGATAGAAACAATAGAAGGAATCATGCTCTGTCTGTTCATGCAACAAGCAGCGGTGGCTGGGGGAAAATGGGCCAGGGATGTCACAAGGTGGGCAACTGGCAGAAGTAGAGCTGAGGGATCGTCATGAGTGGAGCAAAGAGTCCCAAGGATGCATGGCCAAGCATCTCCCCTCCCCCTTTCCCAACCAAGGCCGGCAGAACAGCTTTTGAAGGCATCATCAATTGGCAAGGCTATGCAGCATAGCATATATTTAAAATCGTAGAATAAAAGTAGACAGAGAAGCTTTTAGGAGGAAAAATAGTGGCAAGGCCATGTGGCCGCAGCAGTTTCTCAACGTATTACATGGTGCATTCTGTTAAATCCACATGGGCACACTTTGAGAAAACAAACTGGACAGAATCTTCATTTAAAACACACATACTAGTTGCATTCTTGAGCAAAGCAAACAAGGACTCCTTTGTTTTACCACCACTGGGAATCAATAGAGAAGCAAACAGTCCAGAAGGCTTCTTGAGCTGCAATCCTAAACCCACTTACCAAGGAGTAAGTCCTAGTGCTCTCAACTGGATTTTATTTTTGAAATTTTAAAGTAAGCAGCCAACTTGGATGCAATTTACAAGTTGACTGATTACACAAACAAATTAGACAATAAAAATAATCAAAGGCATCATATAATAACTTCTCAAAATTACTGAACAGAATGAAAAAGTACAATTTGCATGATTATACTTTTATAATACGTTAGCTTTTCAATAATCAGTGAAAACATTCTAGTACAATGTAGTTATTCAAACTCTGTAGATTTTTTTTTTGTTCTTATATAATGGGTTATTTTGGTCATCACAGCCAAATCCTACATGTTGCCAAACCAATCATTCAAGAATGGCAAAAGTGAAAACCACCCATATTTTTCATAAGGCATCCTAGTGGCAGCAACCATATAATACTTTAGGTATCGAGGTAAATAAAAATTGGTAATTAGAATCTTACATGGTAATTACACCTTGATAATTTTACCTCAAATAGTGCTTATCAATGGCACATCCGGAGAAAGGTAACAAGTGGGTACCGCAGGATTCAGTCCTGGGCCCAGTGGTTTTCAAATATTTCTCTTAATGATTTCAATGACAAGGTATGGGGAATGCTTATCAGATTTGCAGATGATGCAAAATTGGGTGAGATAGCTAATACCCAGAAAGACAGAAGCAAAATTCAGCATGATCCTTTATAAGTTGGAAAATTGGACTGAAAGCAACAGAATGAAATTGAATAGGGGCAACTGCCAATTTCTGCACCTAAGAAAAAAGAAACCTAATGCATATTTACAAGATAAATGATATTTGGCTAAGCAGTACTACAAGAAGGATCTTGGAATTATGGCAAATCACAAGTTCAATATGAGTCAACAATGTGAAGCTGTTGCAAAGCAGACAAATGCTATTTTGGGTTGCCTTAATGAAAGTATCACTTCCAGATCATGTGAAATGCTAGTTCTGCTCTGCTGAGCACTGACTGGGCCTCATCTTGACTACAGTGTCAAGTTCTGGGCACTACAGTGTAAAACCTTCAGAGAAGAGCCAGAAAGATGATCAGGGGACTGGAAACAAAGCCCTGTGAGGAGAAACTGGAAGGACTGGGCATTTTTAGCCTTGAGAAGAAAAGACTGAGGGGAGATATGATAGCACTCTTCAAATACTTGAAATATTGTCACCCAGAGGAGGACCAGATCTCTTCTATCTTAGAATGCAGGACATGGAATAATGGACTCAAGTTACCAGAAGCCAGATTCTGGCTGGATCTCAGGAAAAACTTTCCTGATTGTTAGAGCAGTATGGCAAGGGAACCAATTTTGTACCAAAGTGGTGGGTTCCCCCACACTGGAGGCATTCAAGAGGCATCTGAACAGTCATCTGTGGGAATGCTTTAATGTGAAGTCCTGCATTGAGCAGGAGGCTGGACCTGAGGGCCTTATTAGCCCCTTCCAGTTCTACTATTCTATGATCATATTATACTAATTGATCCATTTAAAAAAATCAATCCACAAATTAACCAACAAAAGTTCTTGTAGAAACTAACAAAGATAATATTAAAGATTTAAAACTTTAAAACAGTAATCAGTATGCTAACATTTATATATTAGAATATTTACATGTAATTTTAAATCCAGGTGTCAGAGTCCCCAAGCACAAAATAATGTCTAAAACAGCCTTCAATGAACAGGAACACTGCATGTTCTACAGAACTAGATCGACCATTTGTACTATTGCTAACTGACTTAGACTTCATCTGCAAGTATGGCCTTTGAACCGGCAAGGCTTTACAGAAGAGATATGGGAATATTTTATTTTATTTTTGGATTTCATGATGGCCATGTAACTTAGTTTTTTGTAGGAGCAAAGGAAGAATCCATGAATGTGAATTGCTCTATGACAGCATTACAAAAAAGTTACAGAAGACTGTTCTGTACTGGGGGGCCCATCCTAGGCCACAGAGTGGGGCCCTCCTGCCAGTATAAGATCAACACTGATGAACTTGTATTTATTTATTCTGCTAATTCAGATAGCATGGTGACGCGGGTGTGATTGAAGTCAGAGATGTAAAAAACAGCTTTATGGGAATCAGAATACCCATGGCTACAAACAGATGTTTTTTGAATTAGCTGTGAGTGAGCTTTGACATTTCTGAAGTCAACTGTTTATTCATCTATCTCTTTCTTTTTGTATATATTCTGTCCTCACTCCCTCCACATTTCCTCTCATTCATTTCAAGAGATGCAATATTTTTCAGGCTTACAACTGAGCAACTGGCAACAAACATATTGAACAATGCCTTTAAAATTGGTCATTTTCAACACCCTTGTTGCCATGGTCAGTTACATTTAAACATCTATAATTTTTCACACAGTTCAATTGAAAAGGTTATATATTGTTACAGAACCATGCTGAAGTAATTTCCAAAGAATTAGAGAAGATATAGTGTGCTATCCATTACTGCTGTTGAACCTCCATCCTTTTTATTTTATTTTTAACAAAACAAAATGCAAAACTACAACAAAAATATATAGCCACAGAGCAACAATCCAAGATACATTTAACTGGCTTTGAAAGTATGACTGATTATACATATATATGTATAAATATATGCTCTCACACACATAAATATCCAATGTTCCTGTTTGACATTCTTAATGTAAGTTGAAGTATGTTGATGAAATGTCGGAATGAGTGTTGAGTCAAGTTGCCATTGGTAGTATATTCTCATATAGGATGTCAGAGTTGTGAGCTCTTTAGTCCATTGTGTGGTTGAGAGAGATGATTTTTCTTTCCATCTGCATAGTGAGTCTCTTAGCCACCATAAGGGCTCATATAATCCACTTGTGGTAGCCAGAGGACAACTTCCACGATATGGAAATGTAATTCAACAATGAATTGAACACTGACATCTTTATACAAGAATAATGTATTTAGGACAAAGTTGAAGTGTCTGACAACCTCTGTCCAGAAGGGGGTCACCAATGGACATTTCCACATCATGGGCACTAATGATACTTCTGCCATTCTACATTGCCAACGTTTATTAGAAGATGATGGGTTTTTCTTTCCCCCAAGGAGCCAATATGCCCCAAAGAGCAGCTTTTACTTTTATAAGTAGAGGATGTAGCTATTTTCCACTGGTGTGGCTGGATGTGGCATTCTAATTCCCCACTCCACTCTTCTCTGAGTGACTGGATGTCAAGCTAGTTGTATGTTAAGAGTGTTCTTCATTATCTTTGTAGAGCTAGCCAAGTCTTCCAACAATAATGGGGATTCCGAGGCAGTGAATGCTGGTGGGCCATATAAGGAAAGGCTTTTTGAAGGTGTTTGCCAGCCCCAGTCTTTTGGGCAGTTGATCGGTCCTCTGTAAGATGCCGCTTGATCAGTTGTGAAGTGTCTTTGGGGACTTTTATTCCTAGATAGGCTATGGCACTGCGGCATAGATTAAACTGCTATCTGGAAAACAGAGCAGAAGGGGTGTCTATTCCTAGTGGCATAATTTCCAACTTGGACCAATTAATCTTGTGCCCTAATATCAATCCAAATGTGTCTATCAAGCTGAAAAGCTCTGGTATAGATTTTGATAGATCTTGGCATCTACACTGATCAGGGAGATCGGTCTATAATTCACGCAGAAACTGTGGTTGTTTCCAGGTTTGGGGATTACTGAAATACTAGCACTCTGTGTAGAGTGGGCAGTAGTGTGCCAGATTCAATGACATCTTCATAGAGATCCAAAAATCTGGGCACAAGGAATTTGGAGTGGTCTTTGCATCACTTGAAAGTGCTTTCACTTTATTTTGGAGTTTGTTCTCCTGCTGTAGTTTATCATGATCCTTCTTAGAAATGAAAGCTTCTATTCTGCTATGCTTAACTGCCTTGCAAGCTTCCCATTCAGTTGAATGTGAGGTTGTAGTTCCCAGGCTGACATTAATCACTCAGTGCAAAGGCCATTTGCATTTTGAATGCCTCCTCATTCAAGAGGGAGACACTGAGTCTCCACACTCCTGGGAGTTTATAGTGTGATCCTAAATCCAGGGTTAAAAGAACTGGAGCATGCTCTGAGGTGGCTATTACATTTTTCACATTATTCTGGGCACCCCAGTTTAAGAAAGATACAGATGAGTTGGAGCGGGTTCAGAGGAGGGAAACAAGGGCAATCCAGGGACTGGAAGCAACATCCTATGAAGAGAGATTGAAAGAACTGGGCATGTTTAGCCTCAAGAAGAGAAGACTCTGGGAAAATATGAAAGCACTCTTCAGGTACTTGAAAGGCTGTCGCAAAGAGGAAGGACAGAATCTCTTTTCAGCCACCCCAGAGTGCAGGGTATGGAATAATGGGCTCAAGTTACAGGAATCCAGATTCTGGCTAGATATCAGGAAGAACTTCCTGACTGTTAGAGCTGTACAGCAATGGAGGAAATTAGCTAGGGAAGTCATGGGCTCTCCCATACTGAAGGCATTCAAGATGCAACAGGACAGCCATCTGAGAGGGATGGTTCAAATCGGTGTCCTGCAACAGCAGAGGGTTCGACCCAATGGCCCTCTGACCCATTCCAACTCTTATATTATTCTATATGGCAGACCTTGATATACTGGAGCAGGGATAGGGAGGAGATTAGAAAATAATCTAAATCAGCCGGCTCCACCCTGGTGGCCTTCAGAGGCATTTGGACTGCAACTCCCAGAATTCCTATCCAGCAAGGCCACTGAGGGGGTATTCTGGGTGTTGCAGTCCAAATATGTCTGGAAGACACAAGGTTAGGGAAGGTGACCTAAATGAAAGTAGTTTTGGTGCACTGATAACACAAGGATGTAGCTTCTCTCACTTGGATATATTGTGCACCATATGTCTATTAGGCCTCATTCTGTCATAAGGACCTTGAGGATGGAACAGACTGTGGGAGATAATTTGCATGACATGTATTTCTATGCAGCATGGGGTCCAAAATGTCATTAAAATCTCTTCCAATTATTAGTTGATCATAAGGATATTATCAGTCGGTGAGCTGGGACTCACATGTTTGCCTCTGGGTTGGGGAAGTGAGGGCACAAAAAGTTGGAGAGACAAGAAGAGAGGAAGAAGGGGATGTTGAAGAAAAGAACTGAGGGAGGGGAAGGTCCATGGTGTCCTCCAAGCCTCCTCAACCGCTCCTCCCCATCCAAGAATCTTGCTCAAATATCTGCCACTTCAGAAGTATGCCATTTTCAAATAGCCTCACAAACAGCTGGATCACATTGACTTTAATGGAGTTGCTCACTTGCCTCCTGATGCAGGGGAAAGGCGGAAATCTTTCTATTCTGTTGCCATCCCCACTGCTTGTGCACTTCCCTCATGGCTGGGTAACCTGCAGAGAGGACTCTAGCTCCAACAGGAAATCTGCTTTTGTCTTGAAGGAGTGCAAGCACCCATCATGTTGCAAGCAGAATACAAGGGTAGAGGGTGATACTATGGTCATGTGCCATTTTCCTGGCTCCTGTGGAGGCTCGGCTTCCACCACATCTTTTGAGTAGACTGGGAAGACCATGTTCCATATCTCACTGGGTCACCAGGGGAGCATTCCCTTCTCATGTGCTCACTTTAAAATATTCCCATTGGTGGGAAAATGGAGGAATTTGCAGTGATAGCATGTAGTTGGTTTGCATCATGAAGGGGAGGGATGGTGACTGATCACATTCTAGACGTATTTATTCAGCAATTCCAAGGCTACCCTCAACATTTTTTTCACAAACCTTCTTCCATGCATTCTGTTATTTCTGTTCTCTCCATCTCACACAGCCTGCATGTTAGTTTCAGCTTGCAGGACTTTTAGAGCATTTTGCATATCTTGCTCTCAGTCTCCCAGGTCAAAGATTACCTCTTCAAATGAGGACACTGTTGAGATGAGCAAAGCCATTGCCATAATATGGCTGCTAAAAGCTTGACAGTGTAAGAACAGTTTTAGACTCATGGATCTGATCAGGAATCCGTGTTACAAACATTGATTCTCACGCACACCTTAGAGATGCTAATGCTTGTCTGTTCTATGGAGGTACCCACTTAGATATGCTAAGGGTTTATGTGACCTGAAGGTTGTTTTTGTATTGTGTTGCCTTAATCCCTTTTGTTTTACTCCAATGTGCCTCTAGCATACTGTGTGCACAATTCCCCCACCTGATTCCCCACCCCTCCTCCAAACTGTGTGTAACTGATAGGCTATAAAAGCATCTTGTACAGATTCCATCTCTGTTGTCCCTTCAGGGACTGCCTACACGCTGCATGTATTTCCTCTATGTCTGAAAAAATGTTAAATGTTCTCTTGATTGTACACTCCCAGCGGACTCTCGAAGGGTGTCCCCCCCGCACTCTTGCCAAGACTGTCTGTTCAATTGAAGCAGCCTTCTTTTGTAACTGTTTTGCAGGGTAGCCATGGCTGATCTTAAGGAAGCTACACTGGTGGGGATGGATTGCAGCAGGGCCACAATGTTCTCCACTGAGTTTTCTACCCTGGGGACAGGGAAGCAAGGCAGCAGTTTTATGAATGGCACAATGGCTTTCACTCCATTTAGACCTTCCCCTTCATTTCTCTCTCTGATTTGGCAGAGATTAGGCCACAGAAGTCCCACCAAAATTGAACCAGGAACAGTAGAGCAAAACTCCTCTTCACAGTTCCAGAGTAGCAACACCAACTTCCCTCGGCTAGTAAGTAGCTTCTGGGGCCTCCGACGTTGGGTTTAAGTAACAGAACTGATTGTGGGTTCCAGAGCTCATGAGCCTGCTGCTGTTCCACCTTCCAACTTTCTTCATTCCTTGTAGATCCCACCATGAGCATAAGAGGCAACTGATGCTTTTAAAGTACCTCTGGGAAAGAGCAGAAATGCTCAGTGCAGTTCCCTTCCCCAGGCCCTGCCGAACTCCCTTGTTCTAGAAGCAGGCATTTCAGCACTGGATACTGACCTCCCATAGGCTTCTAGTTGGCCACTGTACGAACCAAACACTAGCCAAGTAGGAAAGCTTTTAGTCTGATACAGCACAGCTCTTCTTATATTCATATTAGATGCAAGTAAGGTACATTTAATTCAGGGGTGCTTACTTCTTAGTAGGTGTGCATAGTATTGCATTGTTAAACCATAATTACATAATTCTGTCAGTAGCATAATTGCCACTACCTCCATGGTTGCTTCTGTGCTGCTCCACTTCACATATGTACCTTTTCATAGAGTTATATTACCCTGGTTACAAAATTCCTACCAAACCTGATGTCATCAGTGTGGTGCATAATCACACAACCAACAGATGAAAAATACACACATTATACCTCATCACTCATAAGCTTTTACAAGTATCAAGCTGAGGTCCTATAGTGTCCGCAGACTTCAGTGGGACTATAATATTCATAACACCTTTCTGATTGATTTTTAAAATTAGACTGAATGTAACAAAGTGTCAGATGTTGGCAGCTTGTTTTCAGACTAAAGGTTCTCCGTCTACACAATTTCCTGGGCCCCTTTAATATCTCTCTAGACTGTCAATTCTGTGCCCAACCAATCTAATGAGAACCATTTCAGAAACACATGGGGAAATGAAGTCACCTCTAACATGGTCTTCTCTACTAAGGAATTATATGGTTTAAATACGCACGACTGGTCTTCATATGTGTTAATTACTTGGAGGATGAATGGTTCCTCTTCAAGTAGCAGGCATACAAATGAGTTATCCACTAAAGAAGGGGAGGGAGGGAGGGAGGGAGGGAGGGAGGGAGGGAGGGAGGGAGAGAGAGAGAGAGAGAGAGAGAGAGAGAGAGAGAGAGGGAGAGAGAGGGAGAGGGAGAGAGAGTTCTGACCCCGTTAATTCATTCTATACTCTCTTTGAAGAAAGCCAGAAATAAACCAGATCTACCTCTGGCTTCCTCTATCTGCCTTGTAGATAATCCCACTTTGGTAACAGTCCATATGGGCAATGATCAATCGATGGGAGTGGATTAACAGCACTCTGAAAACACACTGTGACAAAGGCTTTCCCTTCCAACCTGGCTCAAAGTCAGAGAATTAGTTTTATAAACTAATTGCTGACAGATGAAAGATAAACACGCTGTTATCATAACAATGTTCTCTCACACTTCAGAAATAGGGGATGGATGAAAGTGTAAAATGCCTCAGACAAAAAGGGGATGAATGCCTTCTTTGAAACTCAGCAACCCAGCTCTTTGCATACTGTTTTGGACTACTGCATAAAAATTGGATGTTCCAATGCATTGAAGAGTAAGACAACTGAGAGTTTAATAGCTTCATTTATTATTGTTTTTTATTTATATGTATTTGAGGACTATAAATAAGTTCCCTAGATATGAAACAAATTCAAATTCAAAACAGAACAATAATGCCCCAAAATCCAAGACTAAATGTGAAACATTCAATCCAGAAAAAATATCTACCTCCACACAACCTAACCTAATTGAAACAATACAAATTGCAGAGAAAGTGAATAAAGAGACATTTTTCTTTCTTTTCTCTTAATGCTATAATCTGAAGTCATCTCATGAAGCTGATTGGTGAAAGATTCAGGACAAGTAAAAGTGATGATTTCTTCACTCAGTGCGTAGTTATACTGTGGAAACTGATCACTAACAATTTGGATCACTTTAAAAGAGTGATGATAGAGGATGAGTCTATGAATGGCTACTAGTCCTAATGGCTACATGCTGCATCCAGCTTCAGAGACACCATGCCCATGTACACCAGCTGATGGGCATTAGGGCTCTATTGCACTCAACCTGCTTGTGGGCAGCTGCTTGACCATGGTGCATACAGAACAATGGGGTAGACAGACCCATAGACTGATCCAGCATGGCGCTTCCTATGTTGTTAGACATAGACTCTAAAACCATCTCTAGAGTCATTGAGACTAAAATAACAAGATCTTAAAGTCCTGAGAGAACACAAAAGTCTTAGCCTGTCACCAAAAGGACAGCAATGTGATTACTAAGTAAGGTTCTCCAGGGAGAGCATAGCCAGGGGGCCAACAGCAGAAAGGTCCAAAATGCCAATGTTTTCTGCACAGTAAAGTGCTTCCACTCTTCTTTTCCTATTATAACCGCTGTAGCAAGTATTCCCACATTTCTTCTCTTCAGACTTCACTAAAGTTAAGAGTCCTTAGAGAAGATACATCCAGTGTCCTTTAATCAAGGAACTGAAGTGGAGAAATTATGTCTGCACGCAAGTAGCAGACAAAGGGCTTAAACTCACAGTCACTCAGGAGGAGACAAGGCACCGTAGCTTATTTCCCCTACCACATGTGCCAGCCATATACTGAGGAGGACTTTCATAATGAACCTTGCTGGTGCAGTTTACCATGTATTGCATACCCAAGCTAGAGTGACTTGCTGCAATAGTTACTAAGCCATCCCAGGAGCTTACAACAGCCCAGGGAGTCCTGGTTGCTGGTTAACTATGGAAAGCAGCACCCACCACAGAGGTTCCATGATACAGCAAGCAATGGTGGAGAATGTAATTATGCCAACGATCCTGCTACGTGACTGGCCCACAAAGCAGGGACAATAGGTCAGTAGGGCTTATTTCCTCTTCCATTATCATGTGAATGCAGGCATGACATTGTTTCTATAAATGCTCCACAGTAATGTTACTAGAGCCATACCATCTTTATGAAAGTTCTGTGAAAATTCTAATTCAGGATATTCTCATCCTATGAAATCCATACAATAACAATTATATTGTGTGCCAGATCATTTTGCCCCTCTAAATAAAACAGTGATGCTCCTTTCTTGTTTTCATTGTACTTCTTCATTGTTCTATTGTTCCTTGGTTTAGGGGAAATATTGTAGCTCCGTGATGGAATAAAAGCCATTAAAAGCTATCAACAAAGAGGGAAGATGGAGCTCAAAGCCACTCTACAGTCTACAGTGGCTACCTCACAGCCTTTCCACCCTACAGGCCCAGTTCCGAAAGGGACTGAGAAAGTTCCCTTCCTATGAACACACCCCAGAGTCATCAGTTTCAGAGACTGTTGAAAGCCACAGTTTTGAAATCAATTGCCTCCAAACCCTTTGAAGCTCTTGAACCCCTTAGATCTAAGTTGGATGGTGTTAAATGCATAAATTGTGGGTTGTTTCTAGAAGCAGAAGTGAGGGAGGAATCAGGATAGGGACAATGGCACACAGGACAAAGGGTGAACAGTTCCATGGCTGCAGGGCCAAGAAAATCACCTCCTGCTGAAACCACCCTTTACCCTAGAAGGAAGGCTGTTGCTGAAATCAAGGGCAACATCGAGAGAAGAGTTTCATGAAAATGTTGGCATGCATTTCAAGGGCAAAGACCATGTTTTCCTCTTGGAGTCCCACCCTGCCTTCTGACTGCTGTTGCAAAACAAACAAGCAAAGCATGACATCCAGAGTCATACTGCTAAAAGGCAGTTCCAGCAAACCAAATTTGCTGATTCTCAGCATCCCTTAGAATCCCCCAAAAAATGCTTCACAGAGGGATGGGGCACCTTCTTGGATGGGATAGGCTGTGATGTGGACAGCTGAGTTGAAAATTGTATGGACACATTATATGTGAGCAAGCTTCTCCTTGGTTTCAGGAATTCATCTTCCACTTTTCCCCCTGTAGCACAACCAGCTCTGTTCAGGAAGTTCTACAGGCTCCTAGAAGAAACAGGGACAGGGCATTTAGCTTGATGAAACCCTTTCTACCCACACAATGTTGAATGTGACCCAAGCATGTGAAACGCATTCACAATTTTCATCCATTGTCTAATTCTGCCCTTACTGACTGATATTGCTGTCTGGTTTAGTGAGAGAGAAGCTCTACATTTGAAACACAATAAAAGCCAAGGATAAAATGAAAAGATTCAACATAATGGTTGAACTAGGGTTACCATCCAGGAAAGGGTGCCATCATGCAGCAAGTAACAGCATCAAAAATAAAGTGTGGAAGACTGTGAAGCAGTTTTTAATAGGGGACCAAAAACATCCTGGAAAACCATGACATTAGATTTAATGAAGAATGTAAAAAAGTGGGGGAAGAGGAATTGTCCAATCAAAAATTGTTGGTTTTCAGATACAGAGAAATGAGGTGCATAGGAAGATTATGTAAGCAAAATATGAACTACAGTATCTGGAGGCTTAAAAATTGGAGGCAAGAAGTATAATTAATGGCAGAAGAATACAAGGAGTTGTATAACACTTACCTAATCAACTCTCACTAGCTATGAATAGAGACTTATCAGCAGAATTATTCAATTGTCAAGTATTTTCTTTGCAATAATCCTGTGGAGTGCAAGCCACCGAGGCACTGAAATGAATGGGAGCTGTCCAAGATCACAAGACACTCTTGCACAGCTTGCCTTCATTTCAGTGAGGTTTGTGCAGGAGAACTTCCCAATGGGCAGCTACAAAGGAAATGAAGTAAAAAAGCTATGGAATGTGACATTCATTTCCCTTATCCATAGGAAAGGAAATAAAACAGAATGCAATAACTGCTGACAACTATTACTGCTGAACTGCCCATGGAATGTTCTCTTGGGCAAGAGAAGTGGTTTTGAAAACCCACCCACAAGAAATGGTATTGTAGGTGTCAAGGAAAGTGGTCAACTGCTCAGTCAATATTCTATAAAAGACAGATGATGAACAAGGCAGGGAAATATTACCTGAACATGAAGTATGACCCTCAGAGAGTCAGAATACGTAAATTTAGTCGTAAACAAAATGGATTAACTTGTTAACTGAGGTCTGGATGGATTCAGAATTGGTTGGGAACCCATATTCCAAAGTGTTCATGAAGATATCTTCTCTCCTCTCTGCCCTACCCTGCCCCACCCCCGGAACACCTATTCAACTCCTTCTCTGAGGTTGCATTTGCAGCCTTAGAGAAGTATCCAGCATGTTTCTCTCCATACCACCTGCAAGGAGAAGAGGGTACTCCAGATTCACCATCCCACTTCCAACTTCAGCACAAGTTTCAGGGCTGGGACTCCAAATTATCCTATTGTCTAGACATTCTCTATCAGCCATGGGATTGTGTTGTCCATCTATAGAAGCCTATTTATCCCTAATTTATTTATTTTTTCTAGTTCATAGAAGAATAAATGGGATAATTGAAGGTGGTACTAGGGTGAGTATATAAAGTGAGTTTGAAGTTTCCAGTGAAGTTCAGCAATGAAACCAATTACCTAGAGAGGGCTGATAGATTCTCCCCCACTCGAGGTTTTCAACAGAGGATAAGCATCTGTTGAGGTTGGTCCAGCTGTCCATTTCCAGCCAGACACAGTGGGCTGGAGCTGATTCCCTACAAGACCATCTCCAGTTCTACAGCTATGATGTTAACTTTATGTATGAAGTTAATATACACATTTTTAAAGCTATTATCAGTAGAGGGCCCTGAATAGCACCAGGATCACAGGAGCTGGGAAGGAAGAGTTTAACCCTTTTCTGATGAAAATCACTTCCACAGAGCTGTTATAACAGGAGGGGACAGGGATGTGAGAGCTTGTGTCCATTTTTAATGTGCATGTTAATTTCATTCATGAAATTAGATCATATCTAGTTTAGTACCCAAACCTTTATGCCTCCATTGCACAAATATCCTGCAGTGTAGCATTCTGGCTGTTAAAAAAACACTTAGAAGTATCTGCAGAATGTCTTTCAAGCAGTTATATAGCAGGCTCACAGGAAATTATCTATTTGCAACAATGACAATCATATAACAACTGTCAACACTTTTAAATGTGGTTTACAACCTGGATCAGAAGGGCCAAACAATGGATGATGGATACAGTTGCTTTCATACAATATTAGATCAAAGTAAAGTAAAAACAATCAGGAGAGCTGAAGGTGTAGATGAAAGTGGAATACAAACAGAGCAGGCCATTTACATTGTAATGGCATTAGAAATTTTTCAGGAGCGAAACAAATAGCAACTCTATACCTGTATGTTACTTTTGTTGTTCCAATTAAATAACTCCCTGTATATGCAACCTGATCTGTTTTGTTAGCAAGTAGAACTGTGAGACCTTTGGCAAATCTCTATTCAAGGGAGCTCCCTCTATTTTAAAAAAGTGTTTAAAAGCAAACGGAGAGACTAAACAAAGTCAACTCAAAAGTTCCTGAAAGAAAGTGAGGGAAGGAAGAGTTTGATCATACTGGGGGTTCTTCCCAGCTTATTGGTACATCTGGGTTGTTGGCAACCTGGTACCCAAATATTGAATGTTATTATTTCCTTGCAGATTTATTGATTATAGTCTTGGAACACTGCAGAATTAAATGAGGGGAAGGACGTTACATTGAAAAATGCAATGCAAATAACAAAATTAACAAGTCAACAAAAATGATGAAAACTAGCCAATCCATTCAACAAAATCAAAACTCCATCAAGCACTGCCAGTTTCTATCATAAGTTTAAATCTCCATTATGTCAGTGGCCAAAGTCTTGCCTAATACCTTACTAATATACACATCCACATAGGGCTGACTTATGTTGCTTAAATTTGACTCGTATTCCATTCATTCCAATGGATGAATCTATTTTAAGTAGGAGTCACACGAAATACAGCCCATATGTACGCATATATGCACACACTAGAACTTTATGTCTGGTTTAATACTAAGATAAATTGTCGTCATCACAAAATAAGCAGTTTTCTGCCTTTTCTAAAAGATTAGGAGAAGACACAGTCTTGTCAAAGATGGGTACTTTTAAGCTTTCACTGTTTTACTCTGCTTTCAATATGGCCAATGTGTCTATCATGCTTTCTATGGCAACATACAGGATTTATTTTGTTCAGTCTTTGGAGATGATGTGTGACCATCTAGCAAAGAGAACAGATCAATATTTACAGCCTTCAGTGTGACTAAGGACAAAGCTAAACATTAAAGAAGGCATGGGTGCCAAATGACATCCCTGCACATGGTTTGTTTATATTATTTATTCAGTCTTATTTCCCTGAGGAAAAGCCACTCATGGCAATTCACAGGGAAATAAAAATAAATATGCCAAAGAATAAAACATTACCAATTAAAGGATACACCAAATGCAAAGAAATGGGGAATTCCCAGGAGGCCAGACTGTCTCCCTGGGCTGGCCTCCTAGCAGAGTCACCCAAGGCAGAATAGTCAAGCTGGAGAGACCAGACTAAGATGCATCCACCCTCTTCAGGAGGAATTTCCACATTAGCAGAAGGGCATGAATATCTCTAATGGTGAGAGGGGCAGCTACTGGGCAGCAGCAGGATCTGAAGGTGACACTGATGGAAAATCTTTCAGTGGTAGTTATGCTAAAGGTAACACTGGTTTGTACTGCACAAAAGAAGGAAATGGTAAAGCATTTATGAATCTTCTTACCTTGAAAACCCTATGATGAAACCGTCCAAAGTGAAACAATGGCCTACAGGCTAGAAACATTCAATATGCATTCCAATCCCCAAGAAAGGAGAACAAAAGAGTGCAGCAACCATAGGATCATTGCATTAATCACCCAGACAAGCAAAGTGAAGTCAAAGTGTTGCAACAAAAAATACTATCCTATACGGAGCAAGAAATGTCTGTCATTCAAGCTGGATTCTGAAAAGGAAGCGGCACTAGAGATCATATTGCAAATATACATTGGCCACTGTAAAACATCAAAGAAGTTCAGAAAAAGATAAGTCTGTGTTTTATAAACTGCAGCAAAGCTTTTGACTGTGCAGATTATGAGAAGCTATGGATTGTCCTGAAAGAAAAGGCTGCACCTCAGTACTTGATTGTGTTGCTGCATAACGCTATCCCAGATGAGAAACTACAGTTACAATATGGAGAAACAGAATGGTTTCTCTATAGGCAAGGTGCCAGACAAAGATGACACCTAGCTAGTCAATCCGTACACAGAACAAGCCATAAGAAAAGCTGGATTAGAGGAAGGAGTTAAAATTGGCAGAAAGTATATCAATCATAGAAGATATGCAGATAGCACCATACTACTGGCCAAAAGCAGCAGTGACTAAGAACAACTCCTCATGGAAATGAAAGAAGAAAGTGCAAAAGCAGGACTGCAGCTGAATATGTAGGAAACAAAGTAATGACTACAGAAGGATTACAAAACTGTATTGTTAACAATGAAAAAATCAAAATTATGGGAAAAAATTACATAGTTTGCCTCAGTCACCAATTCAAAGGGAAACTGCAGCCAAAAAGTCAAAGAAGACTGAGTCTTGAAATGACAGCAATGACAGCAATGTATGAGCGTGAAAGCTGGACAGTGAAGAAAGCTGACAGGAAGAAAATTAATGCATAAACATGATGCTAGAGGAGAACTTTGTGAGTACTCTGGATTGACAGAAAGATGGACAAGTGGGTCCTAGATCAAATCAATCCAGAGCTTTCCTTAGAAGCAAAATGGCAAAACTGAGGCTGACTTACTTTGGACACATTGTGAGAAGGCAAGACTCTCTGGAGAAGACAATCTTGTTAGATGAAGGCAGAAGGTGAAAAGGAGGGTTTAATCCATAAAGGAAACCACAGCATTTAACTTAGAAAAGCTGAGCAAAGCTGACATAGACAGGACATTCTGGATGTCTTTCATTCATGGGGTTCCCATAAGTTGGAGAGAACTTGATGGCATGATATTCCTTGTCTGCTTTTGTGCATGTGTATGATTGGCTTCGTTGCATATTTGCTTTTCTTTTATTTCATTGCTTACTTTTAGAATCTTTTGAAACAGCCTTCCCTGAGCTGGGGTCCTCCAGGTGTTTGGGACTAGAATGTCCAGAACCATTTTGCTTTGGATATTTGCCTGCTGCCTGGGGATGAAGAATATGTAGCCAAATGCATCTGGAGGGCACTCATATGAATATATGGCACAAATATATATATAATGTCTGAACTAGACATGACTGGCCAGTCTTTCAGTCTTGG
Organism: Varanus komodoensis; assembly: GCF_004798865.1. NCBI lineage: Eukaryota > Metazoa > Chordata > Lepidosauria > Squamata > Varanidae > Varanus > Varanus komodoensis. The sequence continues at coordinate 15,930,407 of NW_025336087.1, read as the reverse complement.
TTGAGGGCTATTCAGAGCTCCCTCCTCCCAAAGGCCTAGTCTGTGGATCACCTTAGCTGTACACATGCTATGTTGGAAAACACCAACCCTGGCTGATGTTACACCAGTACTGGGAGTGGAAAATTTGTACTTTTTCACTCCATTCACACCCGTACTTACAACAAATTAAAAAATAATGCCCATATGTGTTGAGTATTATTGTAAAGTCCAATCCCAATAAGCAGAGAACTAAAGTATTTCCCCCTTTTTCCTTTCATTTATTCCTTCATGTTTCTGCTGAGAAGCCAGCATACAGTAGGATCTTGTTTAACTTGGCCAGTTAGCTGTGAGAACTTTTAAAAACCCAACTCTGTTTATACAGTGCAAAATTCTGGCTCTGTATAAATCAGTTCTATCAATGGGCCAATACAGATTATACTTCCATACCCTTACATTTACTTTTTAACACAGTTTGCTATATACAAGCTGGCAAACATGCAAACACACAACATGTGTTCTTGGCACACCCACAAAATGACAAGTAACACCACACTGAGCACTGCATCATTTATTTGCAAGGGCAGCGTTACTTACAGTCCCCAGTGGATCTCCTCTCCCATTTTGCCAGGCTGGAGCATGCCCCTTACTTCATGTGTGGATTCCCTCATTCCCCAGCGGAAGGAGCTACTCTAAAAGGCATTGCAGCAGCACGACGTTTAGGAGTTACTTCATGGACACAATGTTCCAAGAGACATAGAAACATGGGGCAAGGGGAGGACCTTGGGAGAACAAGGTAGACCAGGCACACACCCCTTAACCTAGCTCTTCCTCCCCAGTATAGATCCCTCACCCTTTGATACATATCACACTACCTAACCGTCTGCTACATTCCTGGAGTACAGGAATGGAAACCTTTGTCCAGGAGATCTATGTGGAGGGCCTTCCATTTATGAGAGTGCTTATGCACACTTAATCACACTTGGGGCATGCAATAAGGAATACAGAGCACTTAAAAATGAGAGCTTCTGTCATCCACAAATGCAGTTCTGGGGAAGCTGGACAAGTTGGACAGGGGATGAGTGCAGGGAAGGGTCCCTGTAAGGCTCCCTTGTTTATGTGTTTGTGCTCTGGAGGGGCAGGGAAGTGGCACAGATATGAAGGTTCATTCATGGGGGGACCCCCACCTCAGGACTGCAGCAGACCAACTAGGGAAAGCTGATGTGGTCACTAGGTGAGAATGGGGGAAAGGATGGGGTTTCTTTCACGGGATGCGTGGCGAGGCTGGGGATACAGAGCAGGGAGTGCAGAAACCACATTGTTGTGGAACCAGGAGATCATCCGGCTGGTCAATTCAGCCCAACAGTCATAGCTGCTAGGCACAGTTTTAGAATAATATTGTCTAATCCAGGGGTCCTCAACCTTTTTCAGCAGGGGGCCAGTTGAAAGGTGCCGGCGGTGGGTGCGGTGCTGGCAGGAAGGCGCAGGCCGGTGAGGGGGTGGGGGTGGGGGGCGCGTGAGGCAGGGGCAGGGGAACACACAGGGGGGAGGCAGTGGCTTGCTTGCACAGCGATCGTTTTCTCCGAGTGAGTCCAAAACGATCCCCACACGAGCAAGCTGCCACCTCGCCATGCGCCCTCCCATGCATGCAAGCACGCACGCAGTGAGTCCAAAACCTCTGAGATGGGCCAGATAAATGGGCATGGTGGGCCGGATCCGGCCCCTGGGCCTTAGTTTGAGGACGCATGGTCTAGTCTGATGGTTAGACAGTTGGAGTAAGATTTGGAGGAGTTCTAGTCCCCATTTGGCTGTGAAACTCACAGGGTGACTTGGGGTCAATCACTGAATCTTAGCCTCATGGCTGTTATGAGACTAAAAGGGAAAGGAGGAGGATCATGTAAGTGGCATGGGATTTCTCGCAGGAAAAAGGTGAGATATGAATGCAACATCAAGTACTATCCATTTTGGCCTTTAGGGTCTGGATCCTCTGTGTTCTGTGTCATGCAGGGAGCCTGTACTGGTACAATACTGATCAATACTGTTGGAGTACTGTAGGGTGACTTGCCAAAAAAGAGCAAAGAATACACTACTACCCATTAGACTTGCATCTGCTAATTTATATGCATACAGGAACATTTGGAAATAAATAATTTAAATATTTCCACTCTAGTGTGGAAGACTGTGATTGGATAACCTTGTGCCTTACTCAGTCTGCCACCCAAATGCTGCTGGGGGATGACTTCATGGCCCTGCTCTTTCTGCAGATGGCTCTGCACATTTAAATCAGGTTTAGATGGGAGAGCCCTTCAAACAGAGGATGCTTTCAAAGTAGAGGGCAGCACCTTAAAATAGAGAACTTCCATTTGTAAAAGAAAATGGCCGGTCATCGCAATGGATCTGTGATCACGAGTGTAGAATCAGGGAACTTGTGACCACAGTCCCCTTTATTGTGACTGAATAGCATTTGTCTTACTTTAGCTCAAGCCTGGGAAATGTTTTCCCTGTCAGGGGCTCCCTCTTGCACAGTAATCTGCCTGGGGCTGCGTGTTGGTCCTGGGACAGGCAAAGCTAGTGGTGGCCAAAGCCTTAAGTGAGAAGGTGACCCCTTTTCTCTTTCAGCTACTCTTTTTTCCTTCTTTTTCCCCACCCCTTTCTTCTCTCTTCTCCCACTTCCTTTCCAAACAGTTTAGCCCTACTCAGAATCACTCAACAGGACCTTTCTTCATCATGGTTCACCTAAGAACCAAACAAAATGCAGCTTAACAAAAACATGTTACAGTCTTGCAACTTTTTGTGAGGAAACCTGTAACTGGAGCACTCAAATTCACCTGGAAGTGACTACTGGCAAGTATTCTGTACCTGACTTGAGCCTTTCTTCCCTGGCCTTTTCCCCCACCAGCAGAAAAGCAACACAGAAGGGCAATTTTGAGCAGGAAAACAGCCAGAGGGAAATGCAGCCACTCCCCTTCTCCTTGCTTGTTCACTCCATCTCACAATCTTCCTTGCCTGCTTTTCATTATGGGCAGTGGTGGAGGCGAGGGGGGAGAGACCGGGACTGGGATGCTGTCCCATGTTCCTGCAATGTAACAACTGTGTAATTTGGCCCTGGGCCACCCTGTTTTCTTTAACACAGTCAAGGTTTTAAGAAGGTCACTACATCACCCCTCCCCAGGCTTGAGATAACTCCAGAACTTGCCTGAGATTTCTCCCAAGTCTGGTCAACTCTCCACTGTTTTTGGTTGCAAGTGTCAGCTCCGCAACTCTTCCAGTGGCTTTCACACCTCAATTACACAGGATTGAAAGGTCTTTTTGAGCCAATTCCTCTACAGCTTTTTCAGAAACAATGAAATGACATACAAGGATAGGAAATGACATACTCCAGCTGGAAATCGTTTCAGGACAAGAATTAGGAACTTCATTTCTTTCCTTTCCCTTTTAACTTTCTTGTATTTTTCTTTCCTTTCCTTTTTCCCTTTAGCTTTTTTCTTTGTTTGTTTTGAATGGGGGATACATGCATTGGACCCATTGCAGACAATTTTTTTTGCATATATAAGAGAGGGAAGGGAGCATGCACTCACACACGGGGAGGGGGGAGGATTTTGTTTACTTTTGTCAAAGTGTACCTGTCCACCATACATCATCAAAAGCCACTCTTTGATCCCACTGATATTTAAATAGCCATTCTGGGCATAACACAGGTTCCCTTCTGCCTGAATCCCATGCAGTATGCAAACTGTTTCAAAGTGGTGAGATTCCATGTATACAGGAATGAATCATATGTAGAGCCTCCCAACCTTAACTTTGACTCCCCAGTTTACCATCTCCCAACAATTCGTGAACAGGTGTGCCTTTCCCAAACACTGCAAGTATCACATGCAAGTCTCACCAACAAAAAGGATGTGCAGCCACACTGAAGAAGCATGTAGGGTCCATTCTGTGGGTCCTTCCCAGGGCCAGCATGGCTGAGCACCAGTTCAGAGTTCACAGCCCATGAGGGCCCCTTTGCAAGAGCCCCGGAGGCATGTTCCACCTTTTCACTCCTACAAGGGCACCTGCCTCTCCCTCTGGCCCAGAGAACAGTGCTAACAGGAAGGAGGAGGAGCAGTAGATGCCACACCTCTGTTTGTCAAGAAAGCAGTTATGAGAAAAAGCAATTTGGGGTAGCAGCTCATGACAGTGGCAATGGGAACGGCGACTCACTGGGGCAGGTGTCCACTCAAAGTATCTTACTCAAGGGCCCTCAAAAGTTGCAGCAAAAAGTGCAGCTGGCACCAAGGTGCCTTTCACATAGGAAAAAGCTGTGTGTACCTATGCTGTTCACACATGCACCACTGCAGGCTGCAAGCACACAGTGCTGAGGTGGCTCTGACCCTTCAGGCTATTCATGTGAAAGCGGATGCAGGATGCTGCCATTGCATATTGAACCTATTACATGTCCTGAACTTCTACTTGAGCTTCTCCGGATTAGGATGGTTTCAGCATGTGTGTGTTTTGGACAAAGATGGGTTGGAGCAATATGGCCTGGCTCTCATCATTTTCTTTTAAAAACATTCTTTAAAATGAACATTTTTCATTTTCTGCAACAGTACTCTTAGCCATTCAATATGTGAAGCATACTTTTTAGTTCAGCCTGCAACAGGGAAACACACTGTTATGCATGTTTACTTGGGAGTTAATCAACTATGTACAATGGGACTCAAAGGTATCACTGGGACTGCAGGATTGCAGTTTTACAGCACAATCATCTGTCCATCCAGAATCAAGTTCCATTGTACTGAATGGAGATTGCTTCTAGGAGCATGTGCTGAAGATGGCAGACTTCCTTCCTTCCTTCCCCCCCCCCCCCCCCACTGTCTCTCCTGTCTTTGCTTCATCTTTCCATCCATGTTTAAGAGATGTTAGTGCACCAGACAGAAGGAAAGGGATGTAGCCATGGAAAATAGTGGGACAAGCAAGGGTCATTTCTGGAACTGGTTTTCCACCAAGTAGGAGGAAGCCAGAACCAGCAGCAAGCTTCTTCCTCTTCCACTGCAGTTCCTCCTCCTCAGCCTCTCTGCCTTCTGTCTTGTTTTGTGCAAAATGGAACCCTGATGTGCATCCAGTTCATATGTGACCAGCAGTGCCATCAAAATAAGACTTTGGGGAGGAAGTCCAGGGCTACACTCAGGTGAATGAAGCAGGAGGTGGGGGGCAAACTCAGCAAGACTGGCTTGCTAAAATTTGACATTATCTGAGTGAATTTAAGACTCATTCTTACTCTCTAAGGAGCCTTTCCCCCACTCCCTGTAAGACCAGTTACCCCAGAATTTAAAATTAACTAACTGCAGCACTGTGTGTGACAGTTGCCACTATAAGTTTATGTACTCACAACTCTTACACAAGCATCATGTTGTGCTTAGAATTTATGAAAAGAAGACTTTTGGCTGCACCATTTGTTTCTTTATGGATTTTTGTACAAATGGAATTGAATGCAGAGTGTGCTGAGCTACAGAATCAAGTGCAGGTGTTTTAATTTAGAACTGGGCAGAACAAAAATCTCTCTCTCTCTCTCTCTCTCTCTCTCTCTCTCTCTCTCTCTCTCTCTCAATGCTGCCTCCTCCCCACCATCTCTCTGTCTAATTCGCCATATGCTCTGAGGACATGGTGAGCCTCACTTGCATCTCACATCTGGCAGCTTTATTCTGATGAAAGCTGCAATTAACTCTACAACAATCCTATTTCCAAGAAAGTAGTAGATTCAGTCTGCTTCTTCTGAAATGAATTTTCTCCAGAGGGGTGAGGAGGGAGGCAGCTGGTGGTAAGCAAGCAGAGAATAAATAGTATCTGAACCAGCCTTTCTTTTCCTTTTGCAGTTCTTGAACCATTTATATCATACATCTCATTTCATAGCCTTGAGATCAGAGAAAAGATGTTTGAGAAAACACAAGAAGGTGAAGCATGAGGCATCTAGACACAGGTTTCAGTCACTTAAAAATACTCAGAGCATCATAAACAGATAAACTGATAAGGTCAATCCTGGCTCTTAAAAATGAAGGGGCTTTTTAGAAAGGCACAGTAAAAGAGGTAGGAAGTGTCAGTTCAAAAGCATTTTAAGTTCTTGATCATTAAGTGATGTTAGTTCCAACATATTGTGCCTATATGGTTCATTGGAATTAAGAAGGTCTTTGTGAGTTTGTTATGAAATGTATATATTGCAATCTATGGCCCAATTCAGGGTGAACTGGGTGGTGCATATACCGTTAAAAACCAGCAATATAGTAAAATACAATAACCCTCCATAAAATACACTATCACAATAAAGATAAGTATAGTGGTTTAAGATATCAGTTAAAAGTTATAAAATATGGATAATATAAAAATATAGATAATGTTTCAATTATTTAATTAAAATTAAAAGAGTTTTGTCTGGCACTGAAACACTAGTAATGCAGGTGCCAGGCAAACTTCTTTGGGGAGCCCATTCCGAAGGTGAGCTGCAACCAGTGAAAAATGGCTGCAACCAGCCATTTTTCTGTTTGTCATCTCCCTCACTTCTTTTGTGGATAGTTCTTTAAGAAAGGCCTTGAACTCAGATCTTGAATACTGGGTAGGTGCATATGGGAGAAGGTGGTCCTTCAGGTATCCTGGTCCCAAGCCATTCAGGACTTTATATGTCAAGACAAGCACTTTAAATTGGGTGCAGATCTCAACTGGTGGCCAATGTAGGTGGTACAGGATTGGCATAATATGGGTGTATAGGTTAGCTTTTGACAACAGCTGCAAAGCCCTATTTTGAAGCAGTTAAAGTTTCTGGACTATCCTCAAAGGCAGCCCCACATTACTATAGTCCAACTAGGATGTTCCCAAGGCATGGATAACTGTGACCAGGCACTGTCTGTCTAGGTAGGACCAAAGTTGGTATATCAATCATAACTGAAGGAAGGCACCCCTGGCCACTGAGTCTACTTGAGACTTGAGTGATAGTTCTGGGTCCAGCAGAAACCCCAACCTATGGAACCTGTCCTTTAGGGATACTGAGACCCCATCAGGACAGGTTGGAGCCCCCTTAACCTGTCAGATGATCTGAACTACAGTAGTTCCATCTTTTCTGGGTTGAGCCTCAGTTTATTTGCCCTCATCCAGTCCATTGTCAAGCCCAGGCATTGGTTCAGAACAGGCACCACCTCACCTGGATTTGATGTAAAAGAGAGGCAGAGTTGAGTATTATCAGCATATTGCTGACATCTCAGCCCAAATTTCTGGATGACCTCTCCCAGTAGTTTCATATAGATCTTAAAGAGCATGGGGAATAGTATAGAGCCCTGCACAACCCTGCAGTATAAATGCCATGTTGCAGAGCAACTATCCCCCAGCACCACTTTCTGGACATAGTCAGCCAGTGGGGGCAGAACCACTGTGAAACAGTGCCTCCAACCTAGCCAACCTGGCCACTGAGAGATCCAGAAGAATCAATAGGGTAGTACTCCCCATGTCTCACTCTCAGAAAAGGTCATCCCACAGAACGACCAAGGCAGCCTCCATCCTGAAAACTGGCCTGAAGGCTGATTGAAATGGATCTAAATAATATGTTTCCTCTAGGAGTGCCTAGAGGTGCTCAGCTACCACCTGCTCAAACACCTTGTGGATGCTCATATCTGGTCTATAATTGGCCATGTTTGGTTTGGATTTTTAGGAGCATTTTTATCACAGCTGCCTTTAAGGAAGGTGGAACTACTTCCTCCCTTAAAGAGGCATTGACAGTCTCCTGGACCCAGGTACATACCCCCTCTCTTGATCTATTAATAAGCCACGCTGGGCAAGGGTCAAGTCAACTTGTTGTGGGATGAACAGAACCAAGTATCCTGTCCACATCATCAGGCCACAAAACTGAAATTGTCCCTTAAAAGCAGATCAGATGTTACTCTGAACAAATCCCTTAAGGAACTATATCAACTGTGGAGCCCAAGTCACAGTGGATCCAAGCAATTTTATATTCAAAGTGATGAGCAGATTCATCACCGTGAGCCACCAAAGGTTCTATCATGTGATTTAATGGTTGAGGATGTAACAGATGCCAGACTACTCACTAAAGCTCCTCTGGACAACACTGAGAAGATACAAAGATACCGTCATTTTGCCAGCCTCATGGCCATGGAATAAATTCAATAATGAGCTCAAAGCTATGTTCAGATAGATTCATTCCAAGATCACCTTCACCCACTCTCTGGCTGTCCCCCCTCTTGCTTCATTGACCTAAGTTCAGAAATGTACCATGGAGCTGACTGGGCTCTGCAAAGCCAAAAAGGGCACTTAGGCACAATCGTGTCAATCAACCAAGTCATCTCTGTATTATACAAGGTGACTTGGGCTTCTACAGGTTTGCCAATCATATCAGTCAGATACTTCTTCAGATTTCTCAGGAAACCATCTGGATCCATTCAGCTCTGGAGGCGGATCATCTTAATAGATCCCTAACCCTTCCAGAAGGGAAAAGAGGCCAATATACAAATTTTACTAGGAAGTAGTCTGACCTTGACAACTAAGCCCTCCACATCAAGACCATCACCTTCCTGCCCAGTTGAGAAAACCAGGTCAAGAGTATGCCCCTTCTCATGAGTTGTCTGAAGGATAAATAATAGTAGCTTATAATGAATTGTAGATCTTGTGAGGCAGGAGCAGTTTCTTCATACCTTCAGAACTTCACTGCCTTAAAAGGAAAACAAACATTGACATTGGTTGTAAGATCTGGCTTTCAAAGATGAATTTTACCAAGAGCAGGTCAAAATCTTTGTCAAGTGTTTCAAATCATACGATAGTATGATTTTAAATCATATCTACATAATTCCCATCTTGCCATCATTTTATATTTACCCAGATATCATTGGTCCAGAAAGAACACCAGAGAAAAGAGGACAAAGGGACAGAACTATTGTTTTTCAATTGTTGCAGAACCATAAGTGGATTCTCTGATTTAAAACAAACCCCATATACTTATACCGTCTCTTACAAAATTTGTGAATGTGCTTTTTGATTAAGACCTTTATTTATGAGAGTGATGAGGTATATTTTTCTGTTGAGGGACATACTCTTTGAAGATAACCTTTCAGAGGTTGCATGCTGGCAATCGGCAGGACCAAGGCCACTTGGGGCTGAGTCAAAAGAGGACATGGCCACCTCTTTTTGTCATTATACCAGAGGTCTGAACTGTTTGCTTCCAAAGGGCTTTGGAAATTAGTCCAAGAGGCTCAGGTTGTCCACTCAGGACTTAGTGAGTGGCTGCTGCTCTCTCCGTGGTTGCTTTCATGCCAGCAAGAGAATGCCATCTTCTACCCACTTGGATGCATCTGATGCCATAGCTGGCAACCACATACGCAATGCTCTCAAAGGAGCACATCTTGACATAGGCACCAATATAAAATGAATATCTTTTATATTGAATATATATGTAAATTTACTAATATAAATTGATTATATGTTTTGTTAGGCATGGAAGCAATTGTATATTTATTGTTGCCATCCAGAGAATGTTGGTGATGGAAAGTCATCTTAGGAACATAAGAAGGTGCCATCTTCTGAGTTGATTCCTTTGATCCAATATTGTCAAGTATGGTGTGGTGGTGGATCATCTGGGTCTCAGAAAGGATTATTTCTGAGCCCTGGCTGGAGCTCCTGGGGATGAAATCAGATGCCTTTTGCATTGAAAACATCATAAGGCATTTGTTCCAGAAATATATCAACACATCATAAACAAGCAAGCAGTTATGGATCCCCCTTTGAGTCAATCTGTAAAGGAAGCCTTACACTTTGGCACTTCAGTGGTATGGTTCTGGCACATCAGTAGTTCCGGGGTGCTTCTTACTAGAGTGAAATTTTAGGGAAATGTCAGCCTAAAATATCATCTACAGAGGTATTTTACTTCTTTTTATGAAATACAACTAAGGAAAATTCCACTAAGGCTATTATCACTTGCTTGGGAGTAAGCCATATTGAACACAAAAGGTTTTACCTATATATAGTCATGTATAGGATTGCACTTCTACAACCTCTATGAAATGTCCTTGCACTGACTTTAAAAAATTGGTAAGTGTTGATCCAAAATCAGATGCTTGAGTTAACTTGCACAGGATCTTGAGTTCAGGACATGTTCCAAGATTTAAAGCTCTGGATCAAAACAATGTTATTTGGATTAGCTGTACAAGAAATTCAGAAAAACATCTCATTTGAATGAAAATAAATTATCTGGTCCATTCAGTAAATATCCTTGTAATTTGAAAAAGCTTAAGATCTGTCAGCTTTGCTGTTGACATGAAGGTTCCTATCCATGCTTTATTAAAAGGGCTTAGAATCACTGTAGTTAATGAGAGATTAATTATTGGCTTCTGTGGAGTCAGCATAGAGCTAGGTGTGTCTTAGTGCTAACATTCACATTGCTATTTAAGCCTAAATTTCAAGTACTTTTTCCTGACACGGTAGCTTTTCAGATTGTTTATTTGCAGAGCTGCCCTTGCCTTTCAGTTGGAGATGCTGGAGGAGTGGGAAGATGTTTTAAGGTGTTGAAGGCGATTGCTTTTCCGGGTCCTCTGAGCTAGCCTGCTTCCCCCAGATGTAGCAAGGAATACTGCCCTGCCACCTGTACTGAAGTGAGCCATAACCATCGCTTGGCCTCCATGCATAGAATGAGGGGGACTTCATCTTCTCTCCTGCCATAGGCATCCAATGTCTTGTGCTAGTTCTGCTTATTTCTATCAGTCTATTTTGCAAATAAACAGACTGAAATATTTTTGTATATGATAACCCTGCAAATTTATCATTTTGACCAAGCATGGCCATTATAGTCTAATAGTCACCTGGATAGTCTTAGATAATAATGTTATGTTTCTGTGTCCATTTGCTATAATACTGGGCATCAAATCCAAATTTGTATTCTTGTTTCTGTGGTGTATAAACTTTGGTAATTTACATAAATATTCCATTAACATTTAGCATGTGCTTAAAGCTTAATTACCAATGGGACTGAATGTTTACGTGCTTTAATTTAAGTGCTTCACTGATTTAACAAGCACTGGCTTCTCTCAAATATTGTGAAACACACACAGGGCTCATACAAATAAGTTTATGAGTAACAAGATCCTGGCACACTGCAGCTTCCTTCCCATGTCTATAAACTCACACCAAGTCAGATGTTCAGTTCTGAGCTTGCTTGTTGATATTTGTCAGACTGAAGGGTAATCATTAAATGTGTAGTTATTCCATCTTATCTCCCTGATCAGTAGGAATGCTGATCAGGGTTAAAAGACCAAAATAATTTTCTATGAATGCTGTAAAAACTAAGAACTTTATTAGCCCCTATATCTAGCTGTCCTTCTACACAGGACCCCAAGGTGGCTAGCAATTCATATTTAAAAAATGACACATGAACACCATTAAAATTACAACTCTAAAATTTAAAGCAGAATGAAGATGTTACTATGCTAGCAGAAAATGGTAAATCACTTCCTATACCCCTATTGCTTGTAGAACTAAATCTGTCTTTAACTGGTACGTGAACAACAACAGCACTGGGAATACCCAAATGTTTACTGGAAGGGAGCTTCTTAATCAGGGCCACATTCCACAGGCCACATTCTTAAAGACACCACAAACAAAACCTCCTAGGCCAATCTGAAACCCCACGTTGGTTGGCACTGAAGTTTTGACACAATTACTGAAACAGGGGGGTGCATCCTTGGCTAAGCCCCTGAAGCTGCAAGACTCTCTCAGATCCAACCCCTACATCTATTTGCTCAAGTCTGCAAAAGGGAAGCTTTCAGTTGCAGAGTTCTGTATGCATAGGCTTTCCCAGGAGCTAGAAGCAGCCGTGATCAGGGTCCACCTCCAGGGAATCCTGTGGAATCAGAAGTCTATGTGTGCAGGTCTTCTCCGTACAGATGCTCATGCATAATGAGTGGATGGGAGCAAATCTCAGGGAACCACAGCCCTTCCATCAGAGCAAGTGAAGGTGTTTCCCTTGGCAGAATGTGGAGTGAGTGCCACAGGGCCTGTGCCGTGCCCCCAGGATCAATGCTATGGGAAGAGTCACTGGACTATCTTTCAGTTTTCATACCATCTTGTCCTTTGCCTCAGGAAGGAAACTGCATTGAGCTATCCCTGTTCCGGGTGGGCCAGTATTATGTGCCACTGTAATAGGGCAAAGACTGCCTTATCTGTATAACTCATGAAGGGGATTCTTGAATGTCTACAGGTGGTACTTCTCATTTTCCTCACAGCATAGTGTTACACTAAACTATTGTATTCAGTGTGTTTCTTTAAAACACCACGCCCAAGCGAGGAAATCTCTTGAAGCTGTACGTCGAGACATTGTCATAAGGATCCGTGTCATTAGGATTAATAATTAGAATTAGAGCTTTGCTCTCTTCTTTGTAAATCTGGACTAGGAGATCAAGTCTGGGGAGGGACTAATGCTGAATAGGGGACTACCTGGTTTGCATGCAGAAATGCCCAAGTAAAATCCCTGTTGTAACTGAGTCTGAAATAGAATTGGAGCAGCTGTTGTTTATAGTGCAATGGTTGCAGATGTTGGGAAAACTCTTGTAGTTCTTTGTTGATGAAATGTGCAGATAGCAAAGAACCCATTTTATTTCTTTGTCAAAACCAAGTTGACACAGAAATATTTCTGCTGGGCAGCTGAAAACAGCCTGTGGCCTCTTGTGTATCTCTTCTAAACCACTGAATATCTAATGTAAATCCGCCAAAATATCTACCAGAAGAATTCCCCAGCAGGGCTGTATTACTTGCCCAAACATTGAAATGGGAAATAAATTTACAAGTATCATATACTATCCCCAAAAAGAAAGTAAACTTTTGTAATAGAAAATAGTGGCCTTGACTGTAGGAGTCAAGGAGCAATCTGAAAATCTAAAAATTGAATGTAGTGCTGCTCATAAAATGTAGCCAAGTTTGATTTCTTACATCTTTTTTAAGGAGTGGCCTGAGATCCTGAATAACAGGGACCAATAAGCATGGACAATACAATTCTACATGAACAATAAAGCAGCTCCCATCTTAAGAACTTGAATTTCTCGCTGTGGGTAAGCTACCGGTGTTTCACATTTCTCCACAACAAGGAACAGCACACTTTCCTGGCTGTTGCATGATGGAAGGAATTCTTACCATGTTCTAAGTAAAGGAAAATCTCCCACACTGAAGGAAGTCTAGACAGAATGGCTTAAGAGATCTCTCCCCACACCCCTCCATTTTTATGCCTGTGGTTTTCTTCTCATGCAAATAAAATGAATTCATTGGCAAGCTCGGCATTCTGAATATTACTGTAGATGGAAGGAAGAGAATGCTATATTTGATTTGTTAACACCCAAGGGAAAACTCAAGTGAGCAGAAGAATGAGAACTAAAAGGAGGGACTAGAAAATTGCTCTTAGATGTTAAAATCATGCCCAGTACATAAGCTCTTATTGCCTCCCTAGTTTGTTCAGGCCATTTTTAAACCCTATCCAGTGGCTCTGTGCCATCATTCCTTCCTATTTCAGCCTGGAAATGCAGGACCTGTTCATAGTTATCAAAAGGAACTTGAGCATTAACAGGAGAAAACAGGGCCAAGTCATTCAGTCCAGACAAAGTGGCCTGCTTGTACAGTTTGCATTTTGTAAACTCAAGCAATGGTGCTACATCAAACATAAAAATGATGACATTTTTATATCTGCCACTCTGAATATGAATGTAATTATTTATTTCTCTTTTCTTTTTCTAATACATCTTGTCCTTCAACTGGAAGATTTACAGCACTGAGTTTGTTATAATAGCTCATATTCTTAAGTGATGCATATACAGTAATAAAGAGCAATGTTTCTACATTGCTTTTCTCTTATGTGTAGGGATGTGTGAGGAATCCTCTTCGGGGACAGGAATCTGTTGGATCCCTTCAGCTTGATTCCCTGGACTCTGGCCCACTTCCATTCTGAGTCTGATCCTCCAGGAACTGAGCCCCATGCAAAAGATGTACAAGCAGTATCCTTCTTCCACACATTGACTTGTGGGCTTTGTGTGCGCAGCACATGCTGTAGAAGAAAGTTGCCAGTTTGTACTAGAGGAGTTCCCCTCATGTTTGCAAGCATTCATGGACTTCTTTTTGGCTCAGCTTACCTCCTAAGCCAGGGCTAAAGACAAGAAAGAAGTCTGACAAGCAGAAGAGAGACAGATTCCACAAGATCATCACAACTCTACCAGAGTGTTGGCCTGAGAGAAGTTATGCAAACATAGAATCTGCCCAGCTGAATCATACCCTGATCCATTTATCATTCTGTCCACAGAAGCTGCTGCTGCTGCTGCTGCTGCTCCCCACATCTGAAACCCGAAAACAATTGCAGTGGTACCTTGGCTAACGAACTTAATCCGTTCCAGGACTCTGGTTGCAACCCAGATTGGTTGTGACCTAAGTCAAAGTTCCCCATAAGGTTCAATGTAAATAAGGTTAATCCATTCTGTAATCATTTTTTTAATCACAAAAATTTGAAACAAAGTGACAAAGAACAACAAAGTAACAAAGAGCAACAAAGATCATGGCCGTCTCTCCCCCCCCCCCCCCCCCCAGCACGAGCATGACTGTGATCACGACCATCTCCCCACCCCCCCCGCCCGAGCATGATCGTGCGGGGAAGATGGGCACGATCACAGTCGCGCTCGGGCAAGGAAGACGGGCGCAATTGCGATCTTCACCCGATGCGGAGTTCACGACCCAAGGCAATTCTTTTCTGAAATTTCTGCTCACAACCCAGTTTGGTCGTGAACTGAGGCTTTCGTGAGCCGAGGTAACATTGTATATGGGTCATACTGCCTCTCGACATGACGGCTCCATTTTGAGGTTGCAACCTATTCATTAGGGGTGTGGAACCTAGGGATGAAAAGATCCAGTCAGAATCTGGCTCTCTTGCATTTGCTGGACTTCTTTCCCCTTCTTATCCCTAGCCATGAAGTGTGCCAAGCCAAGACCAAGTCCGCAAACTCTCAGGAATGCTAGTGGACCTTTCATTGCACTGCATTATTCTTGTGCAAAGTATGCAAAGTACACAAAGCCCTCAAGTCACATGTGGAGAAGCAAAAATCTACCTGCACAGCAGGTGAACAGGTGGCAGGTGGCGTGCACACAAGCTGACCTCATAGACTTTCTCGGACTTGCATCCTGTTGGACATCCATGCAAACACTTGACATTATGTGGACTAAGGGCAAAGAAAAAATGGGCCAGAGTCCAGGGAACTGGGCCAAATAAATTGAACAAATTCCCACCCCCCAAATCAGATTGCTCACGCATCACTAGGAGAACTCTCAGACCTGGTGTTCCAAACTGGCCCATTTGTATTCCCCAGATGCCCACAACCTCTCTTGTGAGTCCATACTTTTAGGCACTGAACAGTTTGTGGTTTCCCACCCTTCCCCACATTCCAAATGGTTGTAATGCCTTTGCTAAGACTAAGTTATTGGCAAGAACAGCTTGAAAAAATTACAGTGGTATTTTTGGCCACGTCATTTTGCCTGGCCATATGCATCACTGGGATATGGTTCCCAGGAACTTCTCCAAAATGGATTTAATTCTCAGGCTGCAAGAGGTTCAATATTCCTGCAATACATAATCAGGAGATAAGCTTCCTTGAACTTCTGAGTACATCGACGTGGGTTTGTACTGCAGGCCATCATGATGAATCAGAGGATGGTCAACCATTCTTTGTCTATTCCTTTTGTAATGCTGTTTAAACTTATGGTCATCACCATCTCTTGTGGTAGCAGCTCTCATAAGTTAATGATGCACTGTATAAAATAGTGCTTTCTTCCATCTTTCCAGTAGGTACCACAGATCCACTTCATGGGGTGGTTGTCCTCCAAATTCTAGTATTGTGAGTGAAATGGTTCTACCCAGCCTCCTAATTGAAGAGGAACACTTCCTCATCCTTATGTAAATAATAGTAGATTGGATGTGGCTCTGTCCAAACAGGACACAGGTCAGACATGCAGTAGGCTAACTAATCTAAGGCTGAGAACATGGCCTGTTCTGTATGGGTTGTACCTCTTCTAAGAAATCAGACTTAGGGATGTTTCAGAATCAAGCATTGTTCCTAGATCCCCAGTTAGCTGCTGTGTCCAGGAGTAATTTTGTGTAGTTTCAGTTGGTGTTTCTTGGAGAAGTCCAATCTGACCACAGTGATCAGTGCCTTGATCATTTCCCACTCAGATTATTGCAATATGCTGTGTACAGGAATTGGTTTCTGTGGTAAGGGAGCATATTACACTAGTCTTACATCAATTACACTGGATTTCAGTTAGTTTCCAATCCCCATTCAAGGTAGCAATTCTTACCTAAAATGGTTTGGGATCCCATATGAACCTGTCCATTATTTATAATATCCTTCAGTGGCCAGCTGTAGACCCCATCATCAAGAAAGGTTATGTTGGTGGGAACACCAGAAAGGACTTTTCTTGTGCTGGTAGCGCAGCTGTTGAACCCCCTTTCCCATCCTTGCTTACTTTCAGCCTAACGGTGAAAACTTTTCTGTTCTGCTTGACTTTTATGGGTTTTTAATGATTCCTCCCACAGGGTGCTTTAAAATAACCTTTTAAAAACTCGCTGTTTATTGCAATCTGCTGTAATTTTTGTTTATTAAAACAAATTTTGAAATAAAGGCATAAATAATTTCTAGACCATGGCTCTTCATATTGCATAGCACAAAAGAATAATAGATATTAGCCAGTTCCAAATTAGTCTAATAGGTATACTTTTGTGATCATTTTAGCGGCCCCAAAGGAAAGCATTATAAAGCATTTGCAATAATCGGTGGCTTTCTCATCACTTATTGAATTGTTCTTTCTTTACAATTGCTCAGCTAATGATTTAGTCAAAGACTGTTTATTTTACTTATAAAGAACAAATATAGGTTAGTCTGCCCTCTAGTGCTTTTTGGAAACAGGTATTACATTTGTTTGGGCAGTAAATATAGACATAAGATTTGGCATGTGAGAAGCTAGTCTTTTGATATATAGTCCATTGTACAGCCAATAGCCACGGGAATCACAATAAACTTGAGATAGCTTCAGGTCCCTCTATCCCTCTAGCTCTCTGGGCAGGTTTTCATGTCACACTAAGAACTTACAGATAAGTTGTTCAGAAAGCCACTCATGAGACACCCAACAGCCAACTGGTCTTGCTTTGGCTTGTGCTCTGCCTTGTCTCCCCTCAGTCCTTCCACTGGCTCTAGTGCATATCACTCCCAGGCACCTTTGCACTAGAATCAGCATCCTGAAACCCCTCACTATGTCAGCTGATGCATTTTTGCGATTACCCTGCTGCACTTCCGGGGCATGTTTTGCCTTTTCCAGCTCCCACTGGACAGTTTTCCCAGCCCAATCCCACCCAGGCCCAACAATACATGCATTTCTAGTGAAAACTACAAAGCTTTTCATGCACTGTTATGCTTTTTTTATTAGTGTACTGCTACCTTCACTTCTCTGAGAGGTTTCTACTGCATCCTCTATTCCTCCTCTCCCACGCCAACCTATTTTTTCTCAAGGAGACCCCAATGTGTTGCAACTATGAAGAAGTTCTTGTTTAGCATTTATGTTACTAATGTAACATGAATGAACAGAATGCTATACTGTTCTAGCAAGTTCAGATTATGTTTAGGAAATTATGACCCTGAAACAGATGCATAGCAATTATAGCTCTGGTAACTTCCATCACCTACAGATGAGGAAGAGGAAAAGTGAAGTTTCTTTCACCAATATGGTATGTTGGTTATCACATGGCCCCACTTTTCACGTTATTAATACTTACCTGTCTCCCCTTTCAGGAATGGGTAGGGAGGAATAGTCCCCTAACCAGGAACAGCTTCGAGGATAGGCATGTTCGGGACCTACAGAGAACCCATAGGCCCCAGTAGGGGTCTACTAAAAACCATTCCCTGGAGTCATTCCTCTGTTTCAGAGTTGGAACCTGATTACCCCCACTTCTCACTTTGGCCCAGACAACAGAAATGGTGATACAGAAGAGCAGTAGATGTCATCCAAGCAAGCAAGCAAGCAAGCAGTAGATACCACTGCCTACTTCTTCGCTGGTTTTCTGCCTATCATGCAAAAGGGTGGTAACCATTATGATGAAGAGAAGGAATAGCAGTCAGTGACAATGGCCAAAGCAGATGGACTTGCTGGGGGTGGGAGCGCTTGTCCAAAAGCTCTCAAAAACCTGTAGCTGCCCTTGCCCTGAACACAAACAACAAACATGATGCGTCCAGTGTGGAGGCACTGTTCCCACAGTAGTGCTCAGCCTTTCTAAGTTCCAGGCCGAGACCCTGGAAGAAGGAAGTGGGGAAAGGGTCTGGAGCTTCAAGTACTCCCATGTGCCTTACAAGACTGGCTTCATGTGTCTTGGGAGCAGGGCTTTGCTGTGGAGGAGGAGCTAAAATGAGAGTTACTGTGCGGACAGAGGCAGGCAGAACTGAGTTTGAGAGTGATGAGATTAATCCTTGAACAGTGAGCATCTGTTTTTTTCTGTCATTCTGTAATATTCACAAAATGTTTCTTTTCACTACAGTTGGAGATCTTTTTGTCTTTTAAACAAAAAATTAACTTTTTGTTTAATATTGGACCACTTTGAATCCTTCCTCAAAAATAAACACTTCCATCAGTCCATAGCATTATGGTAACTTGTGCAAAGGGAACATGCTGTACTTATAATTTCCCAGTTGTGAGCTGTACACAGGGGATAATTTGTTCTATTTGCATTTACTGAGAGTTTATCTAATGTTACTATTTTGAACCAATATGTGAACTAAGGCTCCGTTATCTTTCAACCATCACACTTCAAATTTTCAGTAGAGCTCTCCAATCAATCACTGCTCACCAAAAATGTGTTTATTAGGTAAAAGCACAAACAAAAATATATGTATGGCTGAAAATAGTGCATTTGGAAAATTGCTTGCAAAACCATATAGATTTTACATATATATTACGCAAAATTGCATACAAAAATGGGAGAAATGCACCCCAAATGCCCAAGTTTCTGTGCAAACTGAAAGGAAGGAAGCAAGGAAGGAAGATTCTTGCTGTTCAGACTGAACCAGACTTAACCCTGGAAAAATGAAAACTGAAGAGGAACTGAAATGGACAGGTTTGCCCATCCAATAGTTGCTAGGGATGGGAAGCTGACCTGGGTGACATGTACTTGTGTGTATGCATTGGTAATAGTTTCCATGGGTACTTTTGAAGTACCTGTCAGTGTTATTGCTAAGTAAGCTATTATTTTATCACTGACTCTTATGCTGGCTGTGATCACGTTAAACATTTTCCCTAGCAAGGTGGTGATGGTGCCTGGTAGTGGCTAGAATCCAGCTCTCTTGTACTCACTGGACTCCTTGCCTTTGCTCGGCCCTGGCCAGGAAGTGAGCAGAGCCCCTTTCAAGTCTCTGAATGTGCAGGAACACTCGAAGGCCACTTCTTTGCTTAAAGTGCAGGAAGTATGTAGAGCTCACAAGGCACATGGGTGGAAGCAGAACTCCTCTTGCACGCCGTCATGCAGGTGGCGCATGTGCAGGCTGGCCTCATAGCTCGCTTGGAGTTGCTTCTTGCCAGGCACCCGCACAACTGCTCTGCATGAAGGAGACGTCGGGCAGACAGAAAGCAGGCCAGAGTCCAAGGAGCCAAGCAGAAAAACTCCAATGGACGCCCACTCCAAAACTGGATTCCCTACACAGGGCTAGCCTAGTGCACTTGGGTCACATTATCACTCTGTCATTAGCACTTTCAATTTTGCATTAAAAGCGTTATATCACATATTGTTTTTATATAGTATCATATATTACAATAGTATAAGTCTCTGACCTAAAATCTTTCCTTTTCTGTTTGGCATGGTGTGCTTTAATGACTAGGGATTTAGATTTCACATTTGAGAATAAGTTTAACAGCATGATTTCATTTGCTATTGCATTTAATTCTGCAGGAGTGCTTCAAAGCAGTCACACAACTATTCACTGAGTGCCACATTATGAAAATAGCGATCAATAGATTTCTCATTCATGTAAACAGGATGTAATACTATATACATTATGTAACAAATTAAATTGAGTGGTTATTTGGATAACCATACACATTTAACAGGCCTTACTTGGGAAGCTGTGTCCTCTAATCTGATTTCCTATTATATTAAACTGATGGGAGTACGTTTTGACTCCTGAATTTGTTTCCAATTGTAGTACTTTAACATTAAATGGTGTTGGAACCAAGAGGAAAAGGATTTTAAAAATCATTATAGCTGCATGTGACTTAGACAAAAGCCTTTGGAGAACCAAATGACACATGACGTTCAACCACATCTTTAACTTAAAGTCACATGTAGCTTGGCCCTGCATTTCTGTATTCCTAGTAATTAAACATTATTTTGATATGAATGCTATTACCAAGTACATTATGATTATGATCTTGTCTACAGTCTGATCATTCTTAAAATAGAAATGCCACAATGCAATCTGTCAGGCAAAGATATATTGCTGTTTTGTCAGCTTTCAGCCTCCCCTACAGAACTAAAAGCATAACCAAGCGAGGCACTTTCATTTCAGTGGAACTGTTAAGCAAAACTATCATCATCATCATTATCCCCATTCAGGTAAATGGAACGTATTTAATTTATCCACAGATGAATTCATCTTTTGAGACCCTCTCCAACTTTATCATTCTATGTGTTGCAATCTTCTTCCAGCACTGCACTGGACTTTATAATCTGCAGCCAGAATCTGATCAGAAGCAGAATGATCTAGGCCTAATCAGCCCATCAGTGTGAACTTAACTCTGTCACTGCTCTCACGGGAAATCAGAAGAGAGTTAAGTTACTTCCATCCATCTTCCAGCTTTGGCCTTGGCAGAGAAGGAATCTAGCAGTTAGAGATAATTTTTGGAGATGTCACACAGGCTGAAGCATCTCCTTTAAAGGGCAGAGGAGAAATGCCCTGTTTGAGCAAGGGAGCTAGTTGATCAACTAGAATTCTTTCTCAGTTAGTTGTGGGGGACTATCACAGCCACATCTTCTCTTTAAGTCTATGTTCACACCAGGAGACTTGGCTAGGAGCGTTCTAATTTTTCTGGCTCCTAAATCTCTCTGTTTGTAGGGAGATTTACTACCATTTGCTCCTGACTACCCATCTGAGCCATTCTTTATACGGACTCTCCACCCAATTTGAACTCTTGCCTCTTGAACACTGTAGTGTTAAGCCCCTGCCATGAAAAGTATAGGTATAGTTTTCACAGAATATGAATCCTTGCTCGCAACAGCTCATGGACCTTCAAAGCCCAGTTTTATCAGATAGTTTGGCGTGATCTTGGATTTGGACTTTTCTATGTCTGTATCTATGTAGTGTGGGGAATCCAAAGTAGACATTTCAGTTGTTGAAATCTCTGTGTGTAGGAGTCAGCAAGCTTAGCTTCCAGGGAACAAAATTGTTCTCTGAAAGCCAGGATTTCTTACACCAGGGACACACTCACAACTTCTGTCCATTTGGCTATACGGTTCTGATAGTTTTCTACCTCATAACTGGGTTACTGTTATGCTTGATGTTTAATTGGGGTTGGTTTTGCTGGGAGAAGGGAGGAAATTACTTAGTAATGCATTAATTTACAATTTAAACTTTCTATGAGAAAGGAAGAAATAATTTTTTGCCCTGGCATCTTCATACTGAACCCAGGTGGCAGGGGTTGTTTGAAGATCAAACAATCCTTAAATATGTCTTCAACAGACCATGTCTTATTTGAAAGTTGTTTAACCCCTGCCACCTAGATTTTGATGAAATGAAAAACCATGACAATCCTCTGCCAATGGCTGAATTTTCGGAATGGCCATCAGCATGTGCCACAACTCTCCATGGTGTGATTAAGCCACAGTGAGCTGAATGATGATGCAAGTCAGATCAATGCAGTTTTTAGTTTTAATTCATTGATTTGTGTAGTTCACGTGAATGAAATTTTACTAAGTGCAAAGTGAGCAACCTGCTATCTAAAATTCAAAACAGGAGAACAGCCACCTCCCCAGAAACTGTCTGGATGGCAGCTCGAACTTACTTCAGAACTTGAAATGAGTTTGAATTTACTTCAGAACTTCTGCTATGACTTTCTTTGGAAGTGGAAGATGTCTTGTGGCATAGACCACCGCTTACCAACAGAGCAGCACAACCAGAGAGTTCATGAGAACATCCAGGAGGTGCCACTGCTTCCTGTCAGAATTTTCTGCCCAAGGCAGTCACCTCATTCTGCTTAAAAGTAGGCCAGCTCTGGGGGTCACAGAGGAAGGAAGGGAATGATGGTAGCAGTAAACAGGGAAATATGTATTTTGGCTGCATGCACTTTTGTTGGTGTTGGTGTTATCCTATTCAGTCCTAATAGCACCTTTTTGCAATACAGTAGTCTTAAAGCATAATCCAGCTTTTCCCTGTTTCCTATTTTTGATTGGTTACTCAAAAGACAGTAATGGAGGTCAAGACGGTCTGCCCTTGTGTATAATCCTGTGCTGGTAAGGGGTGTTTTGATGAAAACAAATCATCTGTGAAGTCCAGAGATACAGATTTCAGTGGTTGAAGGATGGGAGTCAGAAAACACCTGTCTGCAGCCCTTAATGAATTTTGCAATGAGTAGACTGCCTAGTAACGGGATTTAGCTTCATTTTAATTCATCCAGCATTTCAAGGAGAGTATAGAAATTAATGTCAAAACATTCATCTCTTTAAAATAGGTGATTCACATTAAGCTCAGAACAGGATGGCTAATTCCTTTGCACAGCAATTTACTGTATTTAAGCAGTGCTGGAGAATTTGCCAGATGCATTATTGAGGGAAAGCATTCAGTCTGCTTTAATTAGAAGGATGATCACAATTTGACAGAGACTGCCAGCAACACTTAAAAAAAATCAAAGTCATTCTATGTCTTATTGAACAAATGATGAGTTGTTAAGAATTTGGTTAAAATAGAACACTACTACAGTAACTCTGATTGGTTGGTAAGTTAGGCAAAGCAGAATTACAGCAGTAAACTCTTAATTAGTTCCTTTCTTTTCAGATGGAGGGCTTTGATTTTATTTAATACTTACATTTCTATATTGCCCAATAACAGAAGCTCTCTGGAAAGTTCACAAAACAAAATTTAAACCATAAAATAGAACAGCACAGAATAATTTAATATGAAAACTTAAGTTTAAAACAGAATAAAGCCCAAGTAAAAGCCAGTGTAAAACTCAGTCACAGAGAAAAAATCTAAAAACCCAATGTACACAACTGGAGTGTCACCACTGAAAAGACACTCCCTTTAGTAGCCACCTGCTTCATCTCATTTCTCAAGGCAGCTGGGGAACTTCCTTTAATACCAGAGGCAGATCAAAACAAACGTAATTGATACTGAATTGGAAAGGCAGTATCATTAGTGCTGAGTGAATTTAGAAGTGAATACACTTCTTGTCCCAAACATAATTTTAAGGCTGGCAGTGGTAGAGTGTATTTAGTAGATTTCTTGCTTGATCCCCAGTATTAATCCAGTTAAAACAATGAAGGGGCAGGTAATGTGAAAGACCCTGAGAGATGCTGCCAGTCAAAATACACAGTACCAGGCTGATGGACCAATGACATGACTAAGCATGTGGACCAGTACTGAGGTGATGCTAGGTACTGAGAAGATCAGGCCTCAAGCCCACAGGACAGTAACCCCAACAACAAAAGTCAACCTGCATATGCTAATGTACATATTCACTAGAGTCTGTGTGTGTGCGCGCACTTGTGTGCTGAATCCTGTCTCCTAAGAAGATCCCTATTTGTAAAATGGGAGCAGCCTGGAAAGAGAGAACTGGATTTCAGAAAATAACCTCAAGCAAAAAGATTTAAGGGAGCCAGCTGGAGGTGAAGCACATGTGTGCAAAAGAGCAGCTAGTTCAGGAGAATCAGATGCAACAGGGCACCTGTAAATTCTCTCAGCAAGTGTCCATCAACAGCAGGTTCTTGGGGCAAAGGGCTTCCTGGAGGTTCAGGACTCCAAAGGAAATACTGGGGACTCCAGTCCAGTGTGCCATTGCCTAACACCACCTAACACCTTTATTGCTTCCAACTGTAGCTGCAGAAGAAGCAAGGCAAAATGGATGAAGGCAGCTGGGTGGTTTGTGAAAGACATGCAAATCTCTTCATGTTTCCCAAGCATGTGACCAACTCTTATATTCCTCTGCTGTGAGCAGTGTGGAAAATGATGGGGCTGTAAACCAAGAAAAATTAGAGATCTTTTTCCTTCTCCTCACCTCCATAGTATGCAAACTTTACCCATGTTTGCAGACTCCTCCCCACCTTCAAAAAGCAAGTAAAGAGGGATCAATCTTAGCATCTTTCTAGCATCCATTAGCATCCATCTTTCATATGGATGATGTTTTGTATGTACTCTAATTATTATTAGGAAGATATTGCTTCCTAATATAGTTTATAGCTGTGTTTTTAAAAGCCATTCTGCATGCTCTGTGCAGGGCTTAACATAGCTGCCAAACACCAAAGTAGAATGTATTGCCATCTTTGATGTTTTTATGTTTACATATTTGCAGCTTGCCTCTTTTATGGCAGATTTAAAGAAAGGTGACCCTTGTCACCTTATACTTCATGCCCCATTGGAAAGTAAATTTAAAATCCAGAAGACAACAGGAAGCTAGTCATGTGTACAGATCAGAAGTCCAACTAGAATGTTTTCAAGTGTACAATTAAGCATGAAAGCATTATTGGAAACATTTAATATTTGGATTTTAAGATGATTTGAGGAACAGAAATGCATGTGAGCTCAGCAATCCATTGTCAGCAGGTGAACAATTTAAAAACCAGTCAGATGGTGAACAGGAATGTATCTGGGAGGTGATTCCAATACTCAACAAGATTTTAATGCAAAAATAAAGTCTAAGTTTAAGACGTTGATCTCATGATGTATGGAGGCAATTAACTATAGCTCAAAATTTAAGATAATACTGGAGTGGATGTGCATGTGTATCTGTTAAGAGTGCCAACATTTTCATAGTGAAATGCATCAAAAGAATAATTAGATTTAGTTTAAATTTGGCAATATGCTCTGAGAAATCTATGTTTAGGGCGCAGTCCTATGGCTGCTATACAGTATCTAGGTGATGGCACAGTTGCTACAGTGGCAGCACAAAAAAGAAAAACCCTTAAGAAGTTGTGCCACAGTCCCTGCCAATGGTTAGTCCTACCTGTGGGAATTTGTTGGAGAAATTCTCCTCTTCCCAGAGAAATTTGGTGAAATTGTCCTCCTTAATTGGATGGAGAATTTCAAGAAGCCATTTGCACATAGCTCAAATCCAGGTGTTTAAGGACATCTAACCTAATAAGCTACAAGAGGCTGCCTGAATCAATATGCACATGACATCTTAATGCAGGTGTGAATGAATGGCTTGTGCTTTCAAAGCCCTTCATAGCTAGTTCCACATTGTACCTGAGAATGGTGGATTCAATCAGGGACACTCTTAGGAACATGCAAACTGGGAGCACACAAACTGACCTCACTCCCCTCTCTCTGGACAGGAGGAAGCATCATCAGTGGTCAGGTGTAGAGGCTCCATCTCAGAGATGCTTATTCAAGTATTCAGTCATTCAAGTACAATTTCTTCCACTATTGAACTTTTATAGTATTCCTAACATGCCATGGAGGTTTGATCTGATGCAACGCTGAGCACTGATGCATTGCCAATTAAAAGCACAGCATTTGCCAGTAATCCAGTCAACAATAGTTCATTGTGGAAAACTCCATGCGATACACTACTTCTTTTTGCAGATACATTTGCTGTACCTTAGGGCTAAGTGCTGAAATTCCTACATAGTCATGCCCTAACAGCTTCACAAATTAAATCTAGATGTTTGACTAGCACAGCATAGCCAAAGTCTGCCAAATCTTATTTAAGGGCAAGCTGTAGCTCAGCGTAGAGCACACACTTTCCATACAGAAGGTCTCGGGTTTGCTTCCCCTGCATCTCTGGGTAGGGCATGAGAAAATGCACCTAATTCCTTGGGGTGTCCCTGCCAGTCAGTGTCAACAATACTGGTCTAGATGGCCCAGTGGTCTGACTCAGTATAGGATGGCAGCTTCCTATGTTCCTATTTTTTTCCCAAGGGGTAGGTGCATCAAAGTGTACTGATCTGCAAATATGACCTGCAAATATGTGAGTATTTTAAAATGCCAATACTTATCAATATATACACATGAGCATATAGTATCAGATCTTTGATCCAAACCAAGCTAAACCGCTACCTATTAAGTTGAGGGATGTTGATTCCTTTTGCATATAGTATGTTAAAGCAGCTGTTTGCCCAGCTGTCTGCCATAGATTATCCCCGTCACTAGAACAAGTGGTGTAACTCAAAAGTCCTTCAGTGCTGCTCTGTCAATGTGTATATTTATATAACTGGGTGGGGGAGTTTATGGTTATTATCATTTCAGAGCTGCACATTATGAGCTATATCACATCTGATCTGTGGGTTCCTTGGCATATCAATCATACTTATTCCACCAGAGAGCCCCACATTTATCTTTAATCTTTGGGGGATTCTTTGTATGGTGGGAGGAAGTTTTATGCTTTCTTCATGAGCAATCTGTAGCATGTAAATCAGAAGAAGTGAGTAAAGGTACAAATATATCTTCACTACAGACAGTAGCTTGGTTTCCTTTCTAGACTAGACACAGTGAAGCTGAAGATTGCGTAGACGGGGAGTTAACACTTGGAAATACAAAGAGGCCCTTGGCTGAATACAAAAGAATATTTTCATTCTCCTCACTTTCTCCCCCTCCTCCCATGAGAATTCTTCTGGAATAGTCCTACTCCCTTAATGCAGCTCTGCAAGCAGTTTCACATCCCAGAAAATAAAAAGTTGTTTGCTCATTTTATTTGCTCTGGAAAAGGATAACATGTTCACATATGAAGGGTCAAATGGCCTAGTTTGAAGACACACCCATGGTGAGTGAATATGCATGGTGTTTCAAGATGTGTGTGTGTCTTTAAAGTCTGCATAGATGCAGTGTGTACAACAACTACACTTGCATAGAACCCTCTCCCTGATCTTTTGCATTTGAAGGCTCTTGTTCAAAAGACTGGGCACCATGCTGATTTCAACTAAACATGGGTAGATCAGTGATTGTGTCTACCGGCATGATCCCACACTTCTATCTACAAATGTTCATCCAGCCAAGATATTTTGTGAATATAAAGCTAAAGTCATTCCAGTGTGAAAGGAAGTGTAACTACCATTGCTGTCCACCAAAATATATCCTTTGCTTATGTTGATATCTTGGGAGCATAGAAACTATCCTGTTCCAGTGATAAACCAAAATAGCCAAGAAGACATATGAGTATTTTGAAAAATGCACAAAAATGTATTATTAAAGTATACAAAAGAAGGGATGTTGCATCTGTAGGAAGAAAAATAGGAATTCTACTTCTACAAAAGTAGCATCTGTATTAGAGAAATAGGGCCAGGGGGCAAAAGAGATGAATCAACTATTTTTCAGAATTGAGGAATGTTTGTCATGGGAATGCAACTCATGAAAAGAAATGAAGGGGCCCAAATATTGACAAAGATTTTACTACTGTTTTAATTAAACTGCTTTCTCTGGATGGATGGATGGATGGATGGATGGATAAGTAGATAAGTGAAGGCTGTAAAATGCATCCACAGGCCAAACTACCCTGGTCCCTGTCTAACAAAGAGAAGCTGAAGATTTCATTTTGTCTTCTCCACATGAGCAAGGAGTGTGCAGTTGCATGTATTAGCTCTGTGCCCCTTATCACCATTCTTCATACGTAAAGGCCATCTGCCTATGCTTGTAAAGGAGGACTGTGCAGTTTTAACCCTGGAAAATCAGCCTGCATGGGTAGAGGAGATGGAGGAAAGAGAGCTAGTCTGCTCATCCCTACTTCCCTCCTCTGATATAGGGACATTCATACATCTAAAGAAATACCCATATAAGTGAATTTACAATGACTAAAAAGGGCTATACTTATAAACATGTGGCAATTCAGCTCTTGCCTTGCTGTTTGAGAGAAAATGTACACGCCTTTGTGACTTGGATCAAGTTTCAAGGCTTTAAATTGTCTCAACCATGGGACACATAAGAGTCAAATTGGATGATGGATGTATGTAGCATCCTGGTGCCTCCAGAAAACTCCAGAGTGAGCCTGAAAAAGTTTATTTATTATTATTACCACCCAAGGCCAAAGTTCTCTGGTGATTCCCATTGTACTGCTTGTTTGCCAGGTGGTTTGACAAAGAATAACTTGAAATCAGCCCTGAAGCAGCAGCAGTCCAGTGTAGACTGTGATAGTTAAAGACAGGAAGGACAGCTAAAGCAGTTATGTGAAGGAAACATGTTCTTATCTTATATGTCTTCTAAAAATTGCAAGCAGGACTATTATATCTGTGTTTTGCAAAATAATGCATTATGGCCTGGGATTTGGAGTGGCTTCGAGTCTTATACTTGTTTATATTTCTATCTAATTATTGTTTTACTGCACAGGATAGTGCTCCATCCCATATGGTATATGGTAAGACCTCTAAACTCCTTCACAACATGTGAGAAGTGTTTCAGCTGTCATCTAGTCTCTTTATACATCTGTTTAATGCAGTTCATATTTTGTTTGCCTCATCAGATTTGTGCTAGACTATAACAACAGTGTTGAATCTTTGATTGGCTTTGTTTATCTTCATAATCTGGTATAAGATTCCTGTTCAGAAAAGTTTAGTTGGAAGTTCATGTGATACAAGATACATTGACTTTTCATTCCAGCTGGTACAGGCAAGATTGCCAAGGACTTTGCCTGGAAACAGCACCTATTCTTTCAAATAGCCCAAGGCACCAGATGCCAACATATGTCAAAGGATGCAGTAACTGCGCTTCCAGGCCCACTCAACCATTGGATCTTTTGCCCATGATCTTCTCCTGCCTGTTGTGAGGCAAACCCTAATTCCTGCTGGCCTCAAGAGATGGAAAAGCAGCATCGGTTATATCAACCTAAAGAAGAAAAAATGAGGGAAATGAGATATCTATCTTGAGGACTTCAAATGCTTAGAAGCAGAAACACCCATTCCAGGCATGGAGCTTGCAACACTAATTTGTTGTTGTTGAGCTACATCAAGTCATCTCCAACTTATGGTCGATCCCTGAATAAAAGCCCCCCAAAATATCCTATCCATGACAGCCCCACTCACCTCTTTCAACTGCAAGGCTGTGGATTCAATCCATCTCATATTTGGTCTTCCCTTTCCTGTTCTGCCTTCAACTTTCCCTAGCATAATTGTCATCTCCAGCAATTCTTGCCTTCTCATGATGTGTTCAAAGTATGACAGCCCCAGTTTTGTCATTTTTGCTTCTAGAAAAAGCTCTGGATTGATTTGATCTCTGACCACATGATCTGTGTTGGTCCAGGATATTTGCAAATGCAACCCTAATATCAGGATACCTATTAACAATTAGAACCAGTCTTGTATGGAGTGTGGATGTAAACTTTAAAAAAATGAGATCTTAGCCATCAACTTTATATCTTATTGGTGACTTCCCACTGTCTATTATTTGTATCCCCTTTGTAGTGTTGAAACAGTGGCTAGCAAAAAGTAGATCTTCAGCTCTCAGAATTCATCACCACTGGCCATTCTGACAGGAGCTCTGGAAGCTGAAGTGCCTAAGAGAATGTTTGCTCAATGAAAAGCCCTTTGCAAAGCTACTCAGCTACTTGGAAAGCTTTGCTGCAGCCTGAGCAATATCGAGTGACAACCACTCATGATCCCCACTGATTCTATTCCACAGGAAACATCCACCACTTGTAAACTGGAAATTTCATGCTTCCAGGCACAGCTTGAAATGAGCAGAAATGCTGGTTACTGTAATGGAACAGATCAGTGGAGCTTACATAAGGAGGATCCATTGACTTGCCCTGTTCCAGAAACAAGCCTTCCCACAAGCCCTGAGAAGCACTGAGCCACCTCTGCACAGGTGCAGTGGAGTTGGTGGGGCTGACTATTCACAGAACAGAGGCAGTGGTGGGTTCCACTTGCATGGGCAGTGCTCTTCTACAAGTTACTCTAGCCAGACATGAGCAGCTGGAGATACAGATCTGATCTTCAAGTCTGCAGGAAGACCTTGACATATTTCCAAACCAAAGGCTGAACCACATATGATGTTAAATACATCATTAACAATTACATCTAGATTTGCTTGTTCATTGGTTTAATGAAGAGACTGGGGCAGTTTTCAAAAGAACCACACTGTGTAGGGATAAGAGGTTTTATTTTTATTATTATTATTATTATTATTATTATTATTATTATTATTATTACATTTCTATGCCGCCCCTTGCCGAAACCTCGGGGCGGCTTACAACATGATAAAATACATTGAAATACAATAGTACATAATAAATTACCATTAAATATAACAATACAAAAAATACATTGATTTACAAATACAAAATTAAAATTATCAGTATAAAATAAAAATATAGGAGGAGAAAGAGAAGGAAGAAGAAGTTGCCCAGGCCAGATCATATGTTTTAACAATTGAAATGATGTTTAAATAAAAAGGTCTTTACCTGGCGCCGAAAAACCAGTAACGACGGTGCCAGGCGGACCTCTTTGGGGAGTGAATTCCATAGGTTGGGCGCCACCGCAGAGAAAGCCCTCCTCCGGGTACTTACTCTCCTAATTTCTTTCATGGAGGGTTCCCGGAGAAGGGACTCTCCCGCAGATCTCAAAGGGCGGTCGGGCATATACGGACGTAAGCGCTCGTTCAGGTAGCCAGGACCCAAGCCGTTTAGGGCTTTGTAGGTCATAATCAACACCTTGAATTGGGCCCGGGCTTCAATGGGAAGCCAGTGAAGCTGATGGAGGACTGGAGTCATGTGAGCATAACGCCCCGTCCCTGTCAGCAACCTGGCAGCTCTATTTTGCACCAATTGAAGTGTTCGGACTGTCTTCAGGGGAAGCCCCACGTAAAGCGTGTTACAGAAGTCTAGGCGGGAAGTCACCAGCGCGTGTGTCACCGTCGCCAGGCAGTCGTACTCCAGGTAGGGGCGCAGCTGATTAATCAGCCGAAGCTGAAGGAAGGCGTTCCTTGCTACCGCTGTCACCTGAGCTTCCAAAGAAAGCTCCGGGTAGAGGAGTACTCCTAAGCTGCGGACCTTATCCCTAAGAGGGAGTGTTGCACCATTCAGGACCAGGTCAAATCCACCCTCTCCGAAACCCGATCCGCCAACCAACTGGACCTCCGTCTTGTCTGGGTTGAGTTTCAGTTTATTGGCCCTCATCCATTCCCTTACCTCGGCCAAGCACCGGTTCAGCACAGCCACTGCCTCACCTGGATTAGTGGAGAATGAGAGGTAAAGCTGGGTATCATCAGCGTATTGATGATTCCGCAGCCCACACCTCCTGATGACCTCTCCCAGCGGTTTCATATAGATGTTAAATAGCAGAGGGGATAGAATGGAGCCCTGTGGTACCCCATGGCATAGCTGCCATGACGTAGAGACATGGTCCCCCAGCACTACCTTCTGGAATCGACCGTCGAGATAGGAGCGGAACCACTGCAAAGCAGTGCCTCCAACCCCCAATCCCGCAAGTGGTCGATGGTATCGAAAGCCGCCGAGAGGTCCAGAAGAACCAACAGGGATGTACTCCCCCTGTCCTTCTCCCTGCACAGGTCGTCGTACAGGGCGACCAAGGCAGATTCAGTACTGTACCCGGGTCTGAAGCCGGACTGAAAAGGATCCAGATAATCAGTTTCCTCCAAGAGTGCTTGGAGTTGTCCCGCCACCACTCGCTCCAGCACCTTGCCCAGAAACGGGATGTTGGCCACAGGTCTATAGTTAGTGGCCATCTCTGGATCCAGTGACGCTTTCTTCAGGACCGGTCGTATTACCGCCTCCTTTAAAGGGGCAGGCACTCGACCCTCCCTCAGAGAAGCGTTAACCACTTCCAAAATCCAGGTCCCAATCCCGTGCTTGGAGTTATTTATTAACCAAGACGGGCAAGGATCCAATAGGCAAGTGGTGGGACGTACTCTTCCAAGCACCTTGTCCACATCATTGGGCCGCAATAATTGAAATTCCTCCAGTAATTTTGGACCAGACGGTGGCATTGGCGACTCCTCAGAGACCTCTGATTCATTAGTGGAGTCCAGCTCGTGACGAATCTGAGCGATTTTCTCCCTGAAATGCCTGGCAAAGTCGTCACAGCGGGCCTTTGAGGGTGGCATCGGATCTTCCTTAGGACCCAGGCGAACCAGGCCTTGCACCACTCGAAAAAGCTCCGCTGGACGGCATTGTGAGGAGGCAATGGAAGCAGAAAAAAACTTCTTTTTCGCCGCCTTCACCGCCACAGCATAGGCCCGATAGTGGGCTCTCAAGTGTATTCGGTCAGATTCATCCCGTGATTTCCTCCACCTACGCTCTAGCCGTCTCCCAGCTCGCTTCATCACCCGTAATTCAGGTGTATACCAAGGGGAAGAGCGGACTCTGCCTGGTGGGAGAGGACGCTTAGGAGTGATCGTGTCCACAGCCCTGGTCATCTCTCCGTTCCACAGTTCGACCAGAGCCTCGACAGGAGCACCAGTCTTGTCCGCCGGAAACTCCCCCAGGGCCCCCAGGAATCCATCCGGATCCATCTGGCTCCGGGGGCGGGCCCATACAATCGGGTCCACACTCTTATAGAGGGAGAGGCCGCTCTCGAGCACAAACCTCACCAGGAGGTGATCTGACCATGACAGGGGAGTCAAACATAAGTTCTTCACCCTCAGGTCATCCTCTACCTGCCCCGTCGTGAATACCAGGTCCAGAGTGTGTCCACGTTCATGGGTAGGGCCAGTGACGTGTTGAGACAGGCCCATGGCCGTCATAGAGGCCATGAAGTCCTGAGCCGCCCCGGTCAGTCCAGACTCGGCATGGAGATTGAAGTCCCCCAGGACCAACATCCTGGGGGTCCTCAACACCAGATCCGAGACGGTCTCTGTCAGCTCAGATAGGGAGACTGCTGGGCAGAAAGGTGCACGGTACACCAATAGAATCCCCAATCTGTCTCGTTCGCCCAACACCAAGTAGAGGCACTCCAGCCCTGGTCTCAAAGGGACCGGAAGACCCGTGAGAGAGATGGAGGCTCTGTAAACCAACGCGACTCCCCCTCCTCTCCCTTCTGGGCGTGAACAGTGTTGAACCAGATACCCGGGGGGGCACAACTGGGAGAGGGCAACATCCCCTCCCTCTCCCGCCCAGGTCTCCGTTATGCAAGCCAGGTCGGCCCCCTCATCCACAATCAAGTCATGGATGAGGGAAGATTTATTATTGATCGACCTGGCATTGAGCAGCAGCACCGTCAGACCCGAGGGGTGGTTGACAAGGCTACCTGGCGCCCTCTGGTTGGGGGCAGGATCAGAAGGAGGGACAGGTGTCAGCCATCTGTCCATCCTTCTTCTACGTGGACACGTTAAGCCCCTATTGTTGTAACGACCATTGCCCGTGACCACGCCAATAGCAGCCCCCGTGGGTTCCCCAGGATATATAAACGTCGACATGGCCAGGAAGCTGCAATCTTGATGAAAATCTCTCTTGCTCTCCTTTACTCTTTCTCTAAGTCTTTTGTGCATGCACACGTATGTGTGTATGCCTACACACATGTGCCTGAATCAGACTTAGGATAATAGCTCCTAATGACAGCAATGGAATCCCTTTTCCTAAAACCAAAGGGAGGGGCAATTTTCACTGGGATCACAGCTAAGGAAAATACAGTTAAACCTCCTCTCCATGTGCACTGTGTTCTCACTGATATCCCCCCATGCCTGCTATTGAGTTAAAAAGAAAATCCCAGACATGAATGGCTTATGATGTATTTAGCATCATGTATCCATGTTATTTGGCCTGAGGTATCTAGCTTTTTAGGCTTAGCCAAAAATAGGATACTAATAATAATAAACTAATTAATTTGCCAGGAAGCCAAGTAGAAAATGTTTAAACCAGACTATATAAATGGAGTAGGATAAAACAACCACACCCAAATCCACATTTGCAGCTTCTAGCCACACCTGGCATAAGAAGAAAGGCATGTGTGTTCTGCTTACCCCAGGCAGCTTGCTTATTCAGAATAGCAAAGCAGATCCTCAGTGCAACTGATCAGCTGTGTGGGAACTGGAGCGGAGTGGTACAGTGGCCTCCTCCTAGCATACTTCGTGAAGGACAAGTCTCACCTTGTGCCCCGAGGCAGAAGCAGTGTACTGCCCTGCTTCCATCTACCTGGCCAAACTTTTGACACTAAGGTGAAGATTGTACAGTCTTGTGGGCCCCACTCCATGCGACCGTGCATACAGGTACGGAATATGTTTGCCTATACATTTGCATCCATTCATATGAAAGATGACAGGTCACCCCCCTTGCCCACCTCAAATCATGAGGAATGGGAGTGTTTTATTGTCATTCCTTCCAAAAATGTGATGAATGCAATATTAATATATCAACTCTGTTCCTATTTTTTTAAATGGGATATATAATGGGTGAGTACTTTAAATTCAGGGGAGGAGCCTAAATTGTTTGGATTTTTCAAACCCTGGCACTGGGTTTAACCTGAAGAGTAAATCATAGAATTCAGTCCAGGAAAACAACATTATAAATTTCAATATGTAGCAGTTGTGGTTTATTTTTTGGCTGAGTATATGAGGCCAAATGTGAGTAACAGACTTCATTTCTTACCTACCAGCTAGAAACAAACTGCCCAGCTGTAATGCGCATATCCTTCCTTTCACACGGGAATAACATTTTGAGTAGCTTCTGGTAAAAGAATTCATTGTTTGACACTCTGCTGGCTTAAGAAGAAAATGGCTTTCAGGCTTTTGAATAAAGACTCATTTCAAATTGTTTCTGTAGGAGATTGTTGGAGCTCTGGTGATTTTTAGGACATCAGAGTTAGCAATAACAATGTCAATAACAAGAGTTTCCTAAGATGCTGTAGGTCATGCATAGGCAGAATGGGATCATCTTCATTGTTGCTATATGCTCCCACTGCCTTATCAGAGTTACCTGATTTACACAAATACTAGAATGAAGACAGAACGGACTGTCCCACTCCAGGACTAAAAGCACAGCTAATCCCCATGTTTATGTAAATGCAGTAAAGATGCTTAGAAATGTTTCTTTTTTAGTTGTCAAAAATATTATATGAGTGACACTAAGAGGATTTTATAATGTCTGAGTGCATATGCAAATTTAGATCACAGGCATCTTTTTATATTCTCTAAGGATATCTAGGAGGGGTGGTCATTTTTCCAATGTAGCATTTTGTGAAATTTACCTAGGTATACATATCACACCACTGAAAGACTATGTTCAATATTAGGAATCACCTTTCTTTAATCCAAGCAGAATTGACAAGTCCTGAGAAAAATGATTGACCTAATTCAGCAGCGATGCTCAGATCTCACATTAGGAGTCTTTTCAGATGTCTCTTGGAACTTAGGTCAAACTGTGGCACAGGCTTATGTTAATATTGATTGATAGCCCATCTTTTTTCCTATAAGGACCCAACTTACCAAACCCTCCCTCCCTCTCTAGTTTATCTTCACACCAACCCTGTGAATTAGGTGAGACTGAGATTCAGTGATTGGCCCAGAGTCACCCAGCGAGCTTCATGGCCAAGAAGGAACTAGAGCCCAGACGTCTGAAGTCCTGGTCCAGCTCTGCCCCACAATCCAACTGTGATGCTGCACAGGTTTTAGCAAATGACACTGAACAGAGCAGATCCATTTTAGGTAGAATTGTTGGACCCTTTCTAAAGTTCAGTCAATGTGAGTGAGAGGTAAGTAGGATCCCAGCTGTCCCCAGCATCAATCCGTACGAGGGGCTGGTCATGTGGCAGGAAATCATATGACAGCAAGACCTTCATGTCCTAGTCTGCTGAATTCCTGCTTCTTGGCGGGGACTGCTGAGGTAGGCAGCAGAAGCAGAACAAAGTGAGTCATTGGACTAAGAATTCCAAGCTGGAGAAGGATGTAATGGAAAGCCATCAGGGATTCCTCACTCCCCCAGCCAGCTGGGCCAAATGCTTCCTAGAACCCTGGACCAGCCACTGGATTCAGCCACAACAAACACAAGCTTGGAGAATGAACAAGTTTATTAAAAGATTAAAATATAGGGGTGAAGGGAGTGAAACACAGAATCTAAAAAGGGATAAAAACAGAAAAAGGAGGAAAGGGGAACTGGACAGCCGCAACAAGACAAGTTACAGCCAACCAAGAACACTCCCAGGGACTTGTTGGACCACCCGGACAACAAAATAATAGACAGCTTCTATCCTAGCCTATGTACAGTGGCTAACTGCACAGGATATGCAGGATACAAGGAGAATCAGCAGCAGAATGGAGAGGAACCACTCTTCCTCCCAGGAGAGGAACCAAAGGCTGCTCAGTTCGTTTGGCTTTACCCCCATGCCTGCAGCCTGGGTCAGCTGACCGGTGGGGTGATGGCCCATCTCCCAGTTCCTGGGGCCAGCCATTTGCTCTAGGTGTCCTTTGTTAGCTAGTTATTCCTATTATCTCTGGTGTCCTTGAGGCCAATGCTGATAGTTCTCCTCTCTTAACACAAAAGGGAGGATGCCACCCTGAGATCTTGGGTGCCAGATTTCCCCTAGCCTGGTACCT
This sequence comes from Varanus komodoensis, assembly GCF_004798865.1. Taxonomy (NCBI): domain Eukaryota; kingdom Metazoa; phylum Chordata; class Lepidosauria; order Squamata; family Varanidae; genus Varanus; species Varanus komodoensis. Next base: position 15,893,733 of record NW_025336087.1, on the reverse strand, counting down.
GGTATTTCTGCCATTTTGTCATTTCCTTCCCCTGCCTTGTAGAGCCTCAAGAGCCAGTTCATGTTACAAGGGGCATAACACCAAAATGAACTGGGATCACAAGGCTTGTATCCTATTTGAAGGACTTTATATGGCTCAGGATCCTTGGTCAATATTGCATGATTTCTCATCACAACCATCAAATATACAAATATTTGAATGTGTTCCTAAATGCCACACCTCTTCCCACATGTATTTAGGATTTAAGGGTTTTATTGACTATATTGCACTTTGATCTGAACCAAGTACTACCTGATTCACAACTGGGCCTCTTAACCACTGCTAGTTCTATTAGCTGGGAAATATTCCCCTGATTCATTATAAAATTAAGAGGTTGACTTTTCTGAGTTGTGCTTGATGAGAATTAACATACATTTTTATAATAATTGTATCATGTTTGAAGGCAAGCTGTAGTACAACAATCACAATTTTCTTCCATACTTTGTTTTCCAGACACATTCTTTTCCAATTTTTAAGTGCACTTTCAAAATTTAAATCATTTCTTGTATTAATGAGTCTTAACTGAGGTCTTCCTGGAATAAGAATATAAGTTAAGCACACACAGTATAGTTGGGGTGCTTACAGATGGAAGGCTCCTAGCCATACCAGTCAAAAGACATTGTACAGCTTGTCTGACTTTTGTGTCTTAATGCATTTTCTGTGGTCAGAAAAGAAACAGAAATGGCAGTGGAAAAACATGAGAGGGTTACAAATGGAAAGCTACATCATCAAAACAGCCCAAAAACTCCTGTGAATGAAACAGGGCAAATGTGCAATAAAAGTTTCTGGAGGGAGCACATACAATGCTAGATTCTAGGTGGCATAAGCCAAGAGATGTTAGATGTGTTTGCATTACCAGTTAAAAGCTTTCTTAAAACATAGGTAGAGTTCTTTATTTGCTTTCAGGATCAGGATATACCTGCAGCAGCAGCTGTATTTTTATACAATTTGTACCAAGACATTATGTGGCTGATGGAATATACATTTCCTCTGAAGTCAGTTCCAACTAGTGCTTTGCTTCTGCTTTTTTTCATGAAATATATTTATTAAACCATCAACAAGCCATGAGTTCATCTGAACATCAGGCTTATTTATGTTCTCCAGAATTCTCTACATTTCCTTTGTCTTCTTCTTACAATCTCTTTCCCCTGTTTCAAACATCTCTTCTTATCCTCTCTTCTTTGTTTGAGACATGTTGGGTTCCCAGGGCCAATCAGTAAAACCTCAGTGATTGAGACATCCAGATTTCAAATGTCACAATGGGACTTTTGCACTGCCAATGTTTTACGGCTTACCTATTCACCATGGGCTAGATCCAGCATCTGCCCTCTACAAGTGGAATAGACATTCTACAACAGGCAGACCTCTGGTTGGGTTGGATCCCTCAACCAGAATTTTGCAGATCCTTTTCCCCTCATACTTAACCCTATTCCACAGAATCTACTGGCTCTCTGTGTTGCATGGGAATGGAGGGGCTGCCATGAGAAAGAGAGAATCAACTTCCAGTGGATCAACTTTTGTCAGCACAGCTTAACCAACCTGTATCTGGATCCAAACTCATAGTGGTAGCTGTTCAGATGACACAGTGGGCCAGAGCCAAGATCTTCCAGATACGATTTGAAGGATATTAGATGAGGTCACCCCCTGACTTGAGAAGATGCATGATAGAAGACCATCTGATGGTCCTCCACCTGTGCTAATCGAACCTTTGGCAAGCTTACACAGAGGTGACATTTCACTGATTGGCCCTGGGAACCCAGCATGTTAATTTCCCACAATGCCCAGGAGTAGCATGACATTGTGGGAATTTTAAATGGTAGCCACCTGAAATTGTGTACCTGAAACATTTTAAAGTGGGGTCTAAGGTTGGCATCAATTCTAGATCTTACTGAGGTGCAGGAGCCCAAGGAGCTATGCGAAAATGCTGCATAGGTAATGATGGTATTAACTCTGGACCTGGAATTCCAGGATCATGAGCAACAATTGTTACAAAAGACAAAGACTGGTAGACTGGATAGAACTGTGAGCTGGGATATCTCAAGTATAAATCCAACTTCCATCTTCTTCTTGAGTTCTAGAAACTCGATACCATTAGAACATTAATAACATGCTTTTAGAAATTCACATTTTCTATTGTGAAAAATGTTCTTATATTTGATCTGGGGGCACCAGCTTACCTCTGTAATTAACCTCTCAAAGTCAATTTAAAGGGACAATAAACTGGAGTTTTGCCCATAAATCCAAATGGTGGCTCCAGCTGCAGACTCTTTTTCATCTAGTCTGGTAAATGCCACTTAATTGACAGGATTATAGTGAGTAGAATTGTGTAAATTATCTCTGGGAGCTAATATTGTGCAGCTTTCATTTTAGAAACTCTTTGTCTTCTGATTTGTTCTTGTTCTATAGGCAAGTACAGCTTAATATCTTTTTTGTTTGATTCAACTTTCCACCTTGTTCTGCGTTGCCCTAGAAAATTCTTGCTCTCTTCACCTTCTGACCTAGTGTTTTGTTGTCAGCAGAAAGATCAAAGTGTCATCTTCATATGAGTAAGGTTAAAAGGAAGAACCTAACCTCCTCCCACAACCATGTGTGTATATACCTGCCAATTCAGGACAATGCTTCCTGTATCCGATGAAGGAAATTCTGCTGCATGGAAAGGTATGCCATAATAAGTTTTTGAAGTGTGACAAGACCCTTTGATAATTCAGAAATGACACATTCCCACCAAGTAGACAATGTCCAGGGAGTTGGTGGTGGTAGGGAAGCAGTTTTTCACATGCATCTTTAAGGACTACGTACATGCTCATTTGGAAAGTATGCATACCCTTAACCATTTTGGGCATGAGCAAGGTAATGTTCATGGAGCTCAAACTGGCTCCACAGATGTTTCAGACTGCAACTAATGATGCCACTGAAATTCATAATTATTTAGCTAATTTATTGATAGTTATGCATTAATAACACCCACCTTTGTAGCAAACTTGGAAGACCGACTTACATATTTGCTACTAATTTTGAGACAGACTGCTAGCTTTGGAGCATGTTCAGTCCATTCTAAATGGAATGAGGCATTTAGGCTTTTAGGGAATTGTTGGCATTGAAATATTTCCACAAATGACTCGTATTCAAAGAAATAGACAGGTAGGTTAGACACACTCCATATACTCATCCATATATCTTTCCTCCATCTACTGGTCAGTGATTAGAAAACATTTTGTAGAAAGGCACATGGAAATGACCAATCAGGAAGGGTTGACCCCTGATATGGTAGCATATTATGCAATTCTAAACTCTGGGTCCCAAGATGCAGTTTGATATTGAGTGTGCTCAAAAACTTGTATACACAGAATGAATTAAAGAAGAGCTCTTACATCCGATTACACGGATGAATTCATTACTGTCTGATGAAATATCAAAGAGGTTTGAAGTAAATTCAACCATTGCTAACTGTAACCCATTTACTTTCCCATTAGTGTGCTATGGTGAGCAATTTAAAACTAGACCAACAAAACTGTCAATATTCTTTAGGATAGAAAAAAAAACACTTTGGATATTTTAATTCCATTATTACAGCTAAATATTAGCTATGTCAGGACTATATATTTTCAGGTACTGGAAAATTGTTTTGCTTTTACAGGATATACCTATACAAATGTATGAAAATCCCGTTTTACCTTTTCTATGTCTGATCCCTATCCCAAAGCAGCCTCAAGCACTAATGCCAAGTGGTCCATCTAATTTCATGCCCTGTCAGTTTTTGAGTGCTAAAGGAAATCTTTATAAACCTGTAGTGTGAGCCAAACTACATGTCAGGCTAACTGCATGGCATCTGGTTGAGGGTTAGGTTTTTTTCCTGTAAGTGCAAGTGGGCCCAGTTGAGATTGTGACCACTGGATTTTAGAGGGGTAGATTAAACTTTCCCAGCTACCACTTGCTTCCCAAATTTCCCCAGGTGGGCTATTGAAAGAAAAAAAGCCTCAAATTGAGACATTTGTTTGTTTGTTTATCCCCTGAGAGGGTTAATTTCCCTAAGTAAATGTTGGAAGCTGAGCTTAACCCTTCCCTCCTAATGTGTGGTACTCTAGATTTCACAAACAATATAAATAACCATGTTTGAAGTTCATTAAATATATAATCCTAAGATGTTCTCCTTTAATTCTCTGGAAAACCTTTGCACATTAAGTCTTGTTATACAGTTATATGTATAAAATGTGGCATTTCCTTCCTGCCTCATAGATACACCTCATTGACAAATACAAATCTTTGCCTTCAGATATCACAAAGCAAGGATAAGAAATAAAATAGATATGTAGGCAGGTTGTATGAACTGGAAAGGTGTCTGTAAAGATCTAGCCAAAGGATGCCTCTGTTATAAGGGGCTATTCAAAGGCAAACTCTTTTATATCACTGTTCCAGAGATACAAATACAAAATGCAGAACAGTGGAATCCTGAGGCACAATAACTATTTGAGGGAACAGTCCTATGGCCCCAACATCCCAGCCTCCCTCTCAGCCAGTATGAGGCATGGTACAGGTACCTACCACTGCTCCTCATTTAGGACATAGGATGTACGTAAGCTTCTAGGCTTATTTGCACCCGGGTGCAAAGCATAGGAACCCTTAGGGGTCCTCTTCCTAAATGCAACGATTAGCAATTATACTGAATAGCAGAAAATGTAATATAGGGTTCAAAATTGTGTTACAGTTCCTGGGAACCTCTTGCAGGTAGCTTTAGGACATTTTGACAGAAAAAATCCCTACAATCCCTACAAAAAAGTATCCTCCAACATCCATACAAAATTAAACTTGTTCTTGCAAATCATTGCTACTATCTTTTGTTGTTAGGAAAATTCTTGGGACATTCTCAGAGTTTGCTGTGTCTAAATAAAATGTTCTTTAATGGCTTGGATTGGATTGGAATAATTGAACAATTTAATTTAAGAGTCCTGCCACCTGAAACCTTTAATTTAAATTTTCAGTAAAGATTACTCTTTAAAATAAGTTGCTCATCTTTCAAAATCCAGTTCCTTCCTACTTTTTCCCATAAGTATCAGTCCAAGTCATCTAGAGGTTATCAAAATCAAAATGTTGCTGCCTGCTTCAACAGAAAGTGGGAAAGAACACCACATCTGTCATGGTGGGCTGCATAAAAGAGCCAGAATTAGAAATATCCTAAGGGAGCAAAGCTTGAACCCCACACCCGCTGGATCAATAGTAGGTTCCCATCTCCAGTTCTCTTGAGTAGTATGCCGGGTATCTACTACTGTTTATTTACAATACTTTTGCTGCTTCAGGGAAACCAGAAATACCAGTCTTTTCAGCAGCCCTTCTGTTTTGATAAATGAAAGACATCTGTCGTGTGCTTGCTTCTCGTGATAGCAGGCACTTCAACTTATTACAAAAAACAGTACAGAGGAAGCTTTTTGCTGGGGGGGGGGAAGCATTAAAACAATAAACTTGCCCCCATTCTTTCCTCTCTAAAGGGTGCACATTTCCTTTTGATCTCCCACTGCATAAACTCTCACAAGACTGAGCTGCGTTCAGTACTTTGCCATCCGCAGATCAAAAATGAGAAGCAGTGTTTTAAGAGGAGTTCATAACTTTAGGTTTGTTGATTTATTGATGATACTGCCAGTCTCTGAGGCCATGATAGAGGCCAGTGGCAATAATGATGGATGGAAGTCTGTGAGGGGCGGAATGGGCTCCTGTCACATGTCCTTCATCAAGTTCTCATTTGTATCTCACTTGGGTCTTTGGTAACTGGGCCAGCGTGGCATTTATTTTTCTCAGCCAAGAAGACAGCTCAATTAATTTGAAGTATAAGTGCTAGGTGTACAAAGTAAAGAGGTCACATATGATAGAACTGCTTGCTTCTTTAAGTGCTGGAAACAACTGAAATCTGACAAAAGGTTTTCAATGTCTTAAAATTACATTTCTATAAAAGAGCCTGTACTATGAATGCATATACAGTGGTATCTTGGCTCACGAACTTAATCCGTTCCATGACTCTGGTTGCAACCTGAATTGGTCGCAAATTTGTCCATAAGGTTCAATGTAAATAAGGTTAATCCATTCTGTAAATATTTTTTTAATCACAAAAATTTGAACCAAAGTAACAAAGGACAACAAAGTAATAACTTTGCCATCTTGTACTCAGAGGCCAGATCAGTCACACGAATACCATGTTCATGCTTTTCTACGATTTCCTTCTTCAATTCAATGGTTATTTTCTTCAAAACCTTCTTACCGTTCTTGCTCTGCACATTCTTTTTATCAGCATGCTTGCTCTGCACTTTCTTTGGAGCCATTCTTCAATATTATTATTGAATAATACTTCACAGCAAGTGACCACAGGTCTGTCTCCGATCGCGAGCGGGGAAGATGGCCACGATCTTGATCATGCTCATGCAGAGAAGATGGCTGTGATTGTGATCGGGCTTGTGCTTGTGCAGAGAAGATGGCCATGATTACAATCATGTTCGTGTGGGAACATGGCCACAATCATGGTTGTCACCTGATGTGGAGTTCACGAACAGAGGCAAAATTTTTCTGAAATTTTTGTTTGTGAACTCATTTGGTTGTAAACCGAGGCGTTCGTGAACCGAGGTGCCACTGTATATGAGTTATAAAGTATGAAGTTAAGTAAGTATTTTTATCTTCCTAATTTCTTTTGGTAAAGTAGAAGCCACGTTTTTGAGCTCAGCTTCAAATCCAGGAAAAAATTGAAATAAGGATGTGCAGGTGTGAATAATATGGTTGGGGATAGCAAGGTCAGGTCCTGACCAAGTTACATAGGACAAAGAATTCCCAGTGCGACTTTTGCAGTTACTGGAGATCTGTGATGTGTACTAATTAGACATGCACCCTTATAAGTAATTTCTGAGGCCAAGTTCTTGTTTGCTCACAGTGCATGCTATTTATTTCAGTGGGATATGTTTCTTGGTAAGTACAAGGATTAGAGCTTCCCCCAGGATCTAAACCTGGCAAACTTAGCCTACATCTGCTAGTTCAAGTCAGGGCTGTTTCTACAGGAGAAGTGGGAAGTCGTTTAGGGAGCCAAGAGATCCAAAGCACCCAAAAAAAAAACCCCCACAGGAAAGCAGGAGCAGAAAATCTGGCCAAGAAAGCCTTAGCACACAGGAAAGGAAGGAGCTGCAGTTGATAATCCAAACTGCAGTGGTTTTCCTAGTGTGAAAATGAACCAGCTCATTCACTTTTGGGATGCGCAAATAATCAGGGTATCAGAGTTATTAGGGGTCTGCCCCCTTCTCTCCCCAGCACTCCTACTGGCTGTGTAGCATCTGATTCACATAGCACACTGCCACTCTCACACTAGGGAAAATGATGGGATTTTAAATGGTGCACATCTGCAGAACCAATGCAGAATATCCTGGTTGCTTTAGAAGTTCCTTCTCATTCTTTTTTGGCAATGATGTAATAATAAGTAGCTCAAGTTGTTGATGACAGTTATGTATAAATGCTGCTCTGCTTTGTGGTCCATGACCATTTCTGCATGTCATCTTTCAGCAAATGATTCTGTCAGTCATTATCGGTTGGTTGTAGCCTGATCAACTGGATGGGTGTACTCTACCTCTGGCATGACTGTGAACTCTGAAGTTTCACATGAACATGGAGGATATTCTATTTGTTTTTATCGAGGGGGAAAGGGCTTTTTGCATCTTACATGCTGAGTAGAGCAACAGCTGCTGCTCATTAAACTTGGAGGCCTCTTACCATGTGGATGGTGAACCCATTCAATGAAGGTCAAGCTATCATATTTTCCTTGTTCTTTTTAACAGGCCTTTAACAAAACTATTTTTATAAATGGATTCATGATTTTACCACCATGTATTTCATGAATAAAGGTAGGATTTTAATACAGGAGTATTAATCCTGAATTGCAATTTGAAAGAATTTGGTTACCTATGACAAAAAATAAAAAATAAACAGCACATCCTGTGATACCTGAACCTACATCCATGGATTTCAGAAATGGCTAGGAGTTTCAAACATCCAGCTCCTTTTTTCTCATGTAAAGGTGGACAAATGAGTACATTCATATATTAACATTCCTTCAGATCATATTCCTAGAAACATTTTAAATAACATATTTAAAATGCCAGTGTGGTGTAGTGGTTAAAAGCCTGGGACTGGGACTCATACAATCTGGGTTCGAGTCCCCGCTCAGCCATGGAGCCAACTGGGTGACTTTGGGCCAGTCACAGACTCTCAGTCCAACCTACCTCACAGGGTTGTTGTTGTGGGGATAATTTGGAGGAGGAGAATGATGTAAGCTGCCTTGAGCCCCTTGTAGGAAAAAGGCAGGATATAAATCGAAAAATAAATAAATAAATAAATAAATAAAATATTTCACATCAACTTACCCTGAAATGGCTATTGCAGGGTTTCCCAATGTTTTCGAAGGAGTGGGAGCACTCAGAATTTCATGGGTGAAAGGTTCATGGGTGTTCTGAGAATAAATCCTCTTTTCTGTCGATTCATAATTGCTGCTCTCACAAAATGACTGCCATGGCAGGCATTAGGGGTGGCCAACAGTGTCCCTGTTATGGGCTTCAAAGAAAATGAAATGCAGTGATGTGCCTGACTAAAACAAATCCATTTCTATGAAGAAAAGAGAAATACAGAGTAAAAAATGAAAATTTGTTTGAAAGGGTAAAACTGAAACAAATATAATGCCCAGGAAAAAGAAGTAAATTAATGTACTATTATTGGCTTTGATTTTTTTAACCCTGTGAAATTGTATCCTAACAAGAAACCAATACCCAAAAATAAATTCACTGACATGAGCATACAGCTATCAATATATATCTCAAAAGAAAACTGAAGTGCAGTTTTCAGTTTTAAAAAGCTATTACATATTGTCCTTAATTTCTATTACCTTTTATTGTAATAGTCATTGATTGTCTTCGCACATAATTCTAAAGCATAGTATAACATTACATGCACACACCGTGGGCTCTTACATTCTTTCTTCCCATCTCCCATCTCCTTCTCCGGTGCAATGGCTAGGATGATTTCCTCTGGAAACTTCTGTTATCAACTAACTATGGTTGTCATTGTGTCCAAACTTGTATAAACTGTGGCTAGTCCTAATTATGGTGTATTCACACAAACCAGCTCAAACCATGGCTAAGGATTCTGCCTTCTTTCAATAAGCCATAGTTTGTAGTGAACGCAAATGGCAGTTCCAAGTTTGGATACAACAGCAAACTGAAGTTAGTTGAAAACTGAAGCTAATATTTCTAGTCTCCCCACTGGTTATGCCAGAGGATGAGAGCAGAGATTGTAGCATAAAAGTGGATCCCCTTTATAATCTTAAGTGGCACATTGATCTTTTCACAGCAAGAATATACCTCTAAAGCTGGCATCAAAGCTCTCCATTAAAACCTATTTCATCACATGTGTGTGTGTGTGTGTTCGGATCCATGTCCTTTCCAACTGATTGATTAGACATGGATCCTTGTCCTTTCCAACTGATTGATTAGAAATAGTGTGAGCCAGTGTGGAGAAGTAATTAAAAGTGTGGGACTAGGACTCAGAAGATCTGGCTTCTATTCCCCACCTAGCTATGGAGCTAACCAGATGAATTTGGGCCAGTCACAAACTCTCAACCCAACCTACCTCACAGGGTTGTTATTGTGAGGATAGCGTTAGGAGGAAGAGGAGAAATATGTAAGCTGCCTTGAGTTCCTTGAAAGATAAAAAGGTGGAATACAAATATAATATAAATACATGCATACATAGTTTGCTCCAATGTCACACATTTTAGTAAGAATTAAAGATAAGCTTGTTACTGCAACACTGGCGGTTACAATCTTGAATGTTTTACAAGTAAAGGTAAACTGTTGGTTTCAACTGCACAGTTCATACCTGACCAAATAACTCATTACAAAGTCTTCCAAGCCTGGCACTTCCTGAGGTAGGAAAGCAAATGGTGTCTCCTACTAAGAATAAATTGAACTAAACATTTGCTACCCTTCCATTACATGCAAAATCAGCTGGCTGAGGTGGATGTCACCTCACTCTGCCTTATGGTAGGGCTGGCCCTGCAGATTAATTTTTAAACATGCTATGCTCAGGTGGATTGAAATTGAGCAAACTGGATCTCCTTTTTTTTTTTTTTAATGAAAAGCTTCCCAAATTTATTTAACTTCAGGCAAATGCTGAAGTTGCCATTTAAGTGCATACTAGAAAATCAGAGGCGTAATGGAAGATAGTTTTTAGCCATATGCATTCAATATCTGGTAAATCTCTGTACTGTATCTGGCAGGGCAATATTCCTGACATGAATAATTACACGAAGAAGAGAAGAAATTAACTTGGACAGGAGTCTGAAAGTCATATATTTTAAGGAGGAGGGCAAGTGTAATGAAACTCACACATTGTTTAAAAGGTAGCACGGAAGACTACAAAAGTGGGCATCAATTTGTAGGATATTGTTAATGTCTTTTTCAGAAGATGTCTATTATGCAGTGAAAGCCAAATGCATGAACTTTCCTAACTATGCTGGAACTAAATGTTAGAGAGGCCACGTGGTTGCTGCTGAAACCAGTATTTCAGCATGTCTGCAACCTTTCTTCTCTCCTCTCTAGTGTCAAGTAAAATATAATGTGTGGTATGACATCATCACATATGATTTCCTTCCCCTTGATTGACTGCCACTTGCAAAAAGCAATGCACTGACATTACGCTTTAAAAAAATAAACAAAAATGGACTAGGATTCTTCTCAGGGAGAAAAGGATGAGTGGGAGTGCTGCTTTTAGCAGCAACCACTCATCCTTTGTGACATTTCATTTTAGCCTGAACAGGCTAAAAAAATAAGCACCAAAAGCAGCTCCATAGGCCACTTCACAACAGTCATCAGCCGTATTCAGATATTCCAATTCTGTGAGAAACATGTAAGGAGAAAAAGAAAGTGTCCATGATCTGTCACCATTTTCCTATGTCCAAAGAAGGGGACTTTCTGAAGAAGGGCACCTCACCTCTTCACAGAGTTGCCCTCTGCATCTCTGATGATAAAGGTGGTGCAAGGCTAACATGCCCCCTTTCCTTGTGTTTGCTCAGCATAGGATCAGAATCCCTGAATGTGGCCTTTGAATCAGGGGTGGATCAACATACTCCTCCAGTCTGGGAGCTTGGTTCTACCCAAAAGCCTTCCTACCCAGCCTGCAGAGCATGACTCTCCCTAATGCCCCCTCCTTAAATCAGGATCCCATCAGGAAAGGTGGGGACAAATGTAGCCTCTGAATATCACCATCTAGACTGGCTTCAAGTCTGATGGAGCTTCAGGCTCCTTGGAGGATGGAGGCTCCTCAAGAAGCTGACCTGGCATGCCCTTCCCCTTTTCTAGTGGGAAAGGCAAGACACATGCAGAGCCTCCAGGAACTGCTGGTGGTAGCTCCCAAGGGAGCCAGTGCCATGTATCCCCCATCATCCCCACTGGGAGCCAACCCCATTGGAAGCCGATGTTTCACATCTCCAGGACCTTGGATAGGGAGATGAAATGAGTCATGCTGGCTTTATTCTACCTCTAGGATCAAGAGTAGCATGACTATGAGTATCAGTTGATGAGGAACAACACTTGGGAGAAGCTGTTGCACTCATGCCCTGCTTGTGGGCCTCCCAAAGATGTCTGGCTGGCCACTGTGGAAAACAAGATGCCTTTGGTCTGATCCAAGAGGTGCTCCTTTGTGATCTAAATTCACCAATTTCATAGGATTTTTTTTAAGTTCTTGGAACTTTTCATATTTCACAGAGTTATATCTCAGACAGTTCAGACAGCAATTTATAGCCCAGATGAGATTGTACCCTAGAACTTTAAGGGTCAGACCACAGAAATAATGTTTTCTCCATGCAAAATAGTTTACACTCAGAAACACAGGACAAAGCTTGATGTTTCCTCTAATAGTCATTGCTAATTGTTATCAGCTGCAGTAATGATCCCAGTCATTTGTACATCGATTTCAGTGAGATAAAAATTTACATTGATTTCCCATATTGCACAGAGGTGCTTATGCACAAATTAAAACCTGGTTTGCCAATAAAGTACTACATCGAAAGTGATGAGCTACCTAGAAGTAGACCTGACTCCTACCATTGATGGAGCGAGACTGAAGCCAGAGAAAACACAGAGTCCATTTTCCCCGTCTTTTGTCACAGCAAGATGTCTATGACACCCATTCCCATAATCAGAAATCAAGATGTCTCTCAAGTGCTCATCATGTAAAGAACTTTCCTGCAAAGCCACCTTAGTATTGCCACTAAATCCCCCCTCAAAAAGCTCACAGGGTTAGATCAGGACTTTTATACACACTTACCTTGGAAGAAGTTCTATGACATTCAGTTAGACTCTTTTCTGTGGACTGAATATGCCTTATCTGCCAAATGATGGGCATAAATAAAAGGAAATGACCCACAATAAAAAATAAATTTAATAATAATGGTGGCACGTGTACACTGCTCAGTTAAATACATCAGCCAATTCCTGAGGTGTTCGGGGGACCTGGAAAACTGGACAAGAATGTGCTTCCATATTTGGGAAGCACTGCTTTAGAACTTCATCGGGTAGCAACCCTGAAAGAGAGCTGCACTTTCTGAATAGCTCTGTGACATCATGGAGTCATTCCAGCAGGTTGTGAGGATGGAGATGGCTTAAGAAACATTTCATTATTTCATTGGCAGGACCCAATATGACAGGAACATGGAAACATGAAAGATAAAGAGGATTGATGTCATCATCACCTTGAAAATCCTAGTTTGCATTTTAAAGATGCTTTAGGATATTGCTAGCTTTCTAGCCATTTTGGACAAGCATGAAATACTGAAAAGTAGGACCTTTCCCATGAGGACTCTAACCTTAGAGGGTTATGCTCATAACATTGGCAATTTTTCAGAATTGCCCACCCGCCACACCTTTATACTCTACTATATTACACTATACTATGTGTGTTGTTGTTGTGTGCCATCCAGTTGTCCCCAAATTATGGCAACCAAATATATTAAAGCTCTCCAAAATGCCCTATCCATGACAGCCCTGTTCAGATATGCTATGTCCAAGGCTGTGGCTTCCTCTATGGATTCAATCTATCTCTTATTTGGTCTGGCTTCTCTTCTTCTTCTTTTGACTTTCCCCAGCATAATTGTCTTCTCCTGTGAGTTTTGTCTTCTGATGATGTATCTGAAGTATTTGTCTATTTTTTAAGTTTTGCTACTAGGGAAAGTTCTCATTTTATTGATCTAGGGCCTACTTGTTTCTCCTGGTTTAAGGTATTCACAAAGCTCTCCTCCAATACCATGTTTTGAGATCATCAAATTGTATCCTATCAGCTCTCTTCTCCGTTCAGTTTTCCCACCCATACATAGTGATTGGAATTACCATAGTATGGATGATCTTGGTTATGGTCTCCAGTGAAACATCCTTACTCTTGATTATCTTTTCTAGCACCTTCATTGCTGCCATTCCAAATCTCAGTCTTCTTCAAATTTCTTGGCTACATTCTCCGTTTGAATTGATGGCTGAGCCATAATTTTAACATCTTCTGTGATTTCAATTTCTTCACTGTAGTTCTTCTCTAGTCGTCGTTTTTGTTTTCCTAATATTCAGCTGCAATCCTGCTTTTGCACTTTCTTCTTTCACTTTCATCAGAAGTTATTTTAATTCATTGCTGCTTTCTGCTAGTAGTAAGGTAACACCTACATATCTTAAATTACTCATGTTTCTTCCACCAATTATATACTGTACTGTACTGTACTATACTATACCATACTGTAAACTGGTTTATACCATAAGCCTTATATATTTGTTGTGGTGCTAAACTTAATTGATATTTATCTAATTACTTGTTTTAGGTTTTTATTCTTTTTGTATTTGTAAGTTTAAACTAGAGACTATTATAAGCCAGCTTGGCAAGATTTAAAGCCCAGAATACATAAATATACAAAAATAATAATACTTTTGACAACTGGAATCTACCTCACAGTACACTGTTTGGAATACCTGTTTTTAACTGAAAACTTGATTGCTATACTCATGCTAACATGCCAAGCCATAATTTAAAGCATCCTGGCCAAAATTACCTACTTTCATGATAAATCTCTCAGCTCAGTGGTTTCATAATTATTTATTACATGCTGTAATGGCTTGGTTCGCTCTAAGTATGACCTACTCTGTTATCTGATGGTAAAGTTCAAAGAAAATATGTGCTGTTAAAGCATTGCCAACAAAAAACTGTGTAAACACCAATGACAGGGGAGTGGAAGGTGTGGATCACATCACTCCAGAGGGCCCTCCTAAGCCTGATTCTCACCGAGGGCTTCCCAAATTCCAGTTACCACCTCTCAAACTAAAGAGACAATTGAGAACCAGAGTAAAATCTCTCCATTCTACCCACTCTCCTGACCAGAGAAATTCTCTGCTGGTCTATGACCAGAACCCCCATGCTTTCTGCATTGTCAACAAACCAATTAGGTATACTTAACCCAACTGGATTGTGAACAGAACACAAGTTATGGAAGACCTAGAAACACTCCTTTGTATGCCTTTATACTTGGGACTAAACTAGATATTCAGCAGTTACAGAGATGAGAATGCGGGTTCCTGCCAAGAGGCTGCAAAGTATGGGGCAGCTGGGGAGAGGGATGCATTTTGAATAGAGAATATGCAGCTGGAGGGGTGGTCCTTAAACCTTACACAGTCTGACTCTTCCCCTGAAATTCTCTGAGCAAAGGTACTTTCCCTCCATTCAGTTCTCAGACCCGTACTTGCTGAATCATTGGAAAGAGCCACTGGGAGATGAAGGCTTATGAAGAAAATAAGGCAGCTAAGGAATGGGTGCAGCACTGATCTGAAATTCACGTTCTGTTATTCCTCCCTTTCTCCCCACCCCTACTGGTTTGCAGTGGTTTGCTGGGGACAGAATTGCACAGCCCATGCTGAATCCAGACTTAGTCATACTTCAAATGTTCTAGAGGAGATTTCTATTATGCAATTCTCCTGTCTCATTAACAGAATTTTTACAGGCTGTCCAGGTGACATTACCTTCTATTTGTAACTTTTTCATGTTTTCCCACCACTTCCTCCATCCTATTCTTACCAGAAAAAAATCCATTAAGGCAAAAAACTCAGAATAGCTGCACGATGCCTTTGAAATGGAAGCACCAGTAGTCCTGTTTAGAGCAGACCCATTGAAACCAATGGAACCAGGTTTCTTAAATTCATTGGGTTTCAATTAGTCTTTTCTAAGTATGACAAAATCTAGATCTAACAATTCATGTCTGCTACTGAATGTCTAGATCAGCCCTTATTTTTTATATATTTATAAACTGTAGCTCCCTTTTTATTGCAGTAAATAAAGCTTCTTTCTCAACCCTGTTTTAATGGGAGAAAGTTGGTAACTGCTTTAAATATAACTAGACCATAGAAAAGTGATTATAGCATTTTACTGGAACATAGGGAAGAAGAATTCTCTTTATATTTTAAGATCTTAATATTTACTCCTGAAAGAGTTGCTAGCAGGACACAGTTTAAAACAAAACCCTTTCTTCCATTGTAACAAAACACAGATGGGGAGTACACATTTACAGGAACTTCTTTTTAACCACTAAAACAGTCCTACCAGAAGTAAATTATTTCACTAAAATGTAACCAAAAGAAAACACGAGTCAGCTTTTTTGCACCCTTTGCTGCAATTAGATTCACAGTGGAATTAATTGGTGGTTACCTGATATAATGCATGTTTCTGCTAATCTGGAAAGATGTGGTGTCTGTGCTTTAAAAAATTTATCACTTCTTTTGCTTTGGTAGAAGTGTAACTCAGCAACCTTTTATTAAAACCACTTCTAATGCTGACTTTGGCTGCAGTCTTGTTTTAGAGTTGCCAACTTTTTTCCCAATAGCCTTTTGTGTCTTTTAACTGCATGGCAGACAGAAACAAAGTGGTACGTCTTTTCCAAGACAAAAGCAAAGTCACGACAGGAATGTCACTTGCTTCTGTCAGTCATGAGCTCAAAAAGACACAGCAATCCAATTGCGTGGCCGTCACGAACTGTGACACTTCCGTCTTCAATGAGCTTCTGATGAGTGCTATTGGCTTTGGGGAAGCTTCTCTGACAGAAGTGTTCTGACTATAAGGAAGGGTATTCATCTTCAGGAAGCATTACTCTGTCATATATGTTTAAGTCTTAACATCTTCCTTGATTGTAGTGAAACAGAAAAATCAACACCGAATACAACACACAACTGTAATGGAAATATACCATATTGTCCTCACAATTCTTAATGTAAGAAATAACCAAAATGAAGATGGAAGACTACAAAGTGTTAGGTATGCTTCCAAAATTCTTTCTATCCATGTTTTTCACCAGGTTTTGAAGTTTCAAATTAGATTAACTTGTTTAATTAAGTAGAATGGGTGCATCATAGACCAATCCTATTGCACAATCCTCTAAAAGAGGCAGGAGATCACTTTAGAGAACATATTTAGTCCGGGGAAGGACCAGTTAACAAACCTTGCAATAAATCATTATATATAAAGGCTGTACACATCTATTTTGCCACATTTGTCACTTGCAGATACAGGATTTTATACAGGGCACAGTAGACAAAGGTGCAAGTTTCACACATTACAGCAGGAACAAGTGTGTACAACATTTCCCTTCAACTTATATAGAAAAACATTGGACTAGCTTGCATCACACATGTTTATGCAATATGGTACAATCCACAGTTGGGCTAGACATAACAAGCTAGCTTGCATGACGTAGAAGGTCATTATGGGCTAAGCAGGCCACAATATGATGTTGCAAATGCAGCTGTTATTCTGAATATGTGAGCTGCATTTGCCATTACCATAGCATGCAATGTTGCCAGTGCCCAGTTCCTCCTATCAGTTCCCAATTCCCGTGTTTCTCAATCCAGTGAATTCAGCTAGGAGACACTAAAAACTACAACTTCCATGCCAGTGAACTGGAAATGGCACTCGTACGAGACTTCTCTTGTCCCTAGCAAATCCACTCTGCCACCAGTTTCCCTTACTGCCAGATGGGAAGGACGCATAAAGCACATACAGTAAAGTCATTTCTATTGCTACTAATTCCATCACCACCACTGACAATCAGGTAAGGGTGCAGAATGGGAAGACAGGGAAAGGTTTTGATTCTTGTTTTGAACATAACTCAGTTTGCCAAGCTTAATTCTTAATCCTGTTGGGAAGAGTGACCTAAGATGCAGTCATCCCACGCCATGCCATGCTAATATCCTTCATTTCTAAATTGCTCTGAAACGCCCCATGGCTAAGGGATAGCAGAGAGGTCTGTTATAGGTACAGAATGCCCTGCATGCTTCCCTGACACATAAGTTGAATCTGCCAGAGCTTTGGAGAATTTCTGAACTGGAGAAACTAAGCAATGACTGAATGGTTGATTGATTAGATAGGTAGATTATTCACAGTTAAGATTTACATGTGAGTTAATCAAACATCTCCAATATTATTCCCTGACACTTTTGGAAAGCACTTGAATTACGTTTCAAACAATGTTTCAATTTTGAGAAGTTTATCTTGGCTTCAGTCTACTGAATTTTATTTATCACACCCCAGGGGATACATTCATTCAAAATCATGAAGATAGTTTACAACTAAGATGGGAATCTAGTTTTCCACCCTCATCTGGGAACAGATTCACATAGAAACAAGTAATGTAAATATTTTCACTGTTTATATGATATGTGCATAGAATCGAGACTTTTATTTAGATTTTCTTTTTCTATTCATTGTTGGTCTACATTTTAGATCCTGGACACAGCTATTCATAACTATCTCTTATTTCAAAATTTAGAACAGTAAAGTCCATGAAGATAGAAACATCATATAGTTAGCAAATATTATATAAATTGTGTCAAAAATCTTAAGTTTTTACAAAGTAATCTTATAGCCCTGGATAGCACATGGGGTGCTATAGGACACAGTTCCATGCACCATGCCCAAAGACAAAGCCACAAACATGGGAGAGATCTCATCATGGGAGAAACCCACCTCTAACCGCGTCCCATTCACTGCTAAAAGCTCTGTGGTGGCTCCTTTTTCCAAGTTCACAACAGCAACCTTGGAAGAAGAAGGGAGGGTAGAAAGGAGAGATGCTGGTGGGTTGGAATGGAGGGAAGAAAAGAGACCTGGCTATGCAGGATCCTACAGACTCTAGATTGCCTGTCCTTCCCACTAAGAAATAAATTAGACAAATGAGGAAAGAGGTTCATATGGTGTAAATGTGAAGGAAAGGAGAAACAGGAGACATTTTTAGCTCCATCTTCCTCATCTCAACCTGTCCAGCTCCAGTGAGCATGTATAGGGCAATCCCTTAGGACTGGACCCTTGATTCTGAACACCCCTACATGGAAAAAAATGGGCAGTTAGATAATGGGGAAGGAAGACAGGTAAGGCATTATTACAGAGATGTGAATTTCTGTCCCATGGGCCAGATACAACCCACAGGAGTTCCTAATATGGCCTGCTAGCTTCTCCTCTAGGTGTGCGCAGCTTAATGTTCAGCTGCAGTCCATTTTTTCCACCTTTTTCCTCCACCTGCATCAGGAGTTGTTTCAATTCATTGCTGCTTTCTACCAGTAATATACGTAGTATATCTGCATATCTTAAATTATTGATAAATTTTTAACCAATTTTCATTCTTCTTTCCTATGAACTCTTCTTGAATGGACTGAGCAGATAGGGAAATGAAATACCCCTTCTCTGATACCTTTGCCTGTGGGAAACCCTTTTGTTTCTCTATATTCTATACCAGCAGAAGTTTCTTGTCCACAGTACAGGTTACAATGAGGATGATCAAGTGCTAAGGGACACCCATTTTTCAGAACCATCCATAGTTTCCATGATCTACCAGACAAAGACTTTGCTGTAGTCTGTGAAACATACACTGATAATCTCCTGAAATTCTTTGTTGTGCTGCAAAAGCCAACATATATTTGTGATATGAACTTAAATGTCTTTTTAGGGTAATATTTTTTGTTGGGGCACCTTGAGCATCAGTTTGGGAAATGAGTGGGAAATGAGTGTAATGGTCATAAATTTGCTGCTATCTTTTTTTGCGGGTGGGGGGTGGATTGGAATGCATATTGAACATTTCCTGTTTGTGAGTCATTGTTTTATTTTCCAAATTTGTTGGCATATTCTTGTCAGAATTTGGTCTGACTCAGTCTCTGCAGCTTGGAATAGTTCTATTGCTATAATAATTACTCTGGCTGCTTTGTTCCTTCCAAGTGCTTTTAGAACACCCTTCACTTCACTTTCTAATATTGCAGGCTCTTCTTTATAAGATTGCACTCGAAAAAAACACTGTCATCTTTTCAGCTCTTCTGTATTTTTCTTTTGTATATTCTTTCCAGCTTCTCTTTATTTTCTCCTGGTCAGATAGTATGTTCCCTTGTTTGTCTTTTAGCATTCCTAATCTAGGCTTTAATTTCCCTTTGATTTTTTTGATCTTCTGGAAGAGGCTTCTTGTTTCTCCTCTTTTGTTGATCTCTTCTATTTCTTTTCACTGGTCATTGCAATAGTTATTTTTTGCTCTATCTGATAGTCACTGAAAAGTTGCATTCAGGATTCTGACCCTGTTTCTGTTATCTTTTCTGTGGTTCTTGCCTGTCCTTTGCAACTGGGTTCTTCTGTCATCCTTCTAGGCTTTTTCTTTCTTGTTGCTGCAGGAATTGCCTTTTGCCATTCTTCCCTAATAAATGTCTCTGGTTTCAGTCCCCAGCTCCTCTGACTCATGGCCAATTGAATTAAACAATGCAGATCTATTCTTTATGGGGACTGATGTCCTTGAACATTCTTCAGGGATGTTATTTAAGTTGTATTTTGGCACTACAGGTTGTTGGCATCACAAAATCCTACAAATTACTCTCCTGCTTCATTTCTTACTCCTAGGCCAATTTTCCTAAAATATTTGATTCTTCATTGTTTGGTATTTTTGAATTCCAGTCACCTAGGATTAGCAGTATGTCTTGCTTTGGTGCATTGTCAAGTCCCTCTTGAACACCTGCATAAAAGTTTTCAGTTTCTTCTTCTTCAACATGTGCTGTTGGAGCATACCCTTGAATGATGGTTATCTTGATAGGTTTTCTGAGAATTCTGATTGATATGGTTTGGTCTCACATTGCATCAGGAAATCCATGAACTTTCATGGAAAGTTGTACAACTGCCAACCTTCTTTTGCATAATGTGTAGCACAAACAAAGGCTGCTGCGCATGACCCAGAAGAGGGATGCTACTTACAGAGTGTTCACGAAGGGCTGGATTCCTGCTGGTCACCATGCAAATGCTGGGCACCCTGCCCAGAAGCTCACATTCATGGATGGAACAAAGCAAACTAGTGTCTGGAGAGGCAAGCCTAGGGAATCCAGTAGATTCCCAATCGCAAAATGGATCCCTCACACTAGATCTACAGTAATAGTGCAATCCTATACAAGTTTGTTCAGATGCATGCACAATGGGGCTTACTGTATGGTCCCACTGAAATCAACAGGACAAATTAGTCAAGGTTTAATTTCCATTGTTTTTAGTGCAAATGAAATGAAACTAGCTTTATCTGGATCCTCTCTGCCCTCCCTTCACCCAAAGCTCTGCTTATGAACCCTTCTGGTCCAGTCTCTGGAAGGCAGGGCACTGTGAAAATGGGCATGCCTGTTTTCTGCACTCTGAGCCCTTGATTGATCCAGCCTGTGGCTGAGACGATGGGATCTCAGGCCCACGTATTAAGGAGTCTCATGCTGTCCATCCAAGACATCTCCCCCCCCCATCCTCAGTCCACCTCGATCCCACAGGCAGGAAGGAGACTGGCCCTGTGGCCATCCTTGAGCTACTTTCATCCAGTGCAGATGCAGGACTGTTAGTCATGACACCAATTCTTTTATCAGAGCGTGAGCTCTAGGCCTGGTCTGGTGCAGCCATCCCCGCATCATCCTCGGAGTCTGAGCTATCAGTCCCACCAAGACAGGCCATTTTTCGTGCGCACCTGGAAATCTTGTCAGAGCACATGCACATAACACCGTACCTTCTTGGAGTGCATCTGCAGAAGTGTTAGACCCAGTCCCTACAGTTTTAAGAAAGTGACTCTGGGCAACATTCTCACATGATGTATAAGGTCCAGGAATGTAAATCAGTCTAGCAAGAACACTTGAGCTACTATTCTTATGCAGCCTATAGAAACATAATCTCTTAAAACACTTATATTGCTATCTCTCCACATGCTCAGTATGGCTTTCAAGAACATTTTAAAACATAATTCAAAACACTGCTAACATGGAGAGTAATAGACAAGAGTTAAACCATTTGGGACGCTTAACAAATGATGGTTTGGGTCTACAAAAGCATATTTGCCTACACACTGTCATGCTCCACAGCTGAAATGCAGCTTCTGTGTCCCATGTCTGCATTGTTTAGAATCCCTGAGCAAAGAGGAAGACCTTATGTGAAGTGCATGTGCATGAATAAAGCAGCAGGCCTATACCTGAGATTTTACATATTATTTATTTATTTATTTATTTAAAACATTTCTATGCTGCCCCATTGCAATAAAGCCTCGGGGCGGCTCACAACATCAATAAATAAACCACACAATAAAACCCCAATACAATAAAACCCCAGTGCCATAAAACTTCAATAAAACCTCAGTGCATTCTCGGCTAAAAATTTTTTTAAAAAACCTAGTTAAATAAATAAATTAACAATTAAAATAAGTTTTAAATAAAAAGGTCTTAGCCTGGCACCGAAAAACAAATAACGATGGCGCCAGGCAGACCTCTCTGGGGAGTGCATTCCATAAATGGGGCACGACCACAGAGAAAGCCCTCCTCCGGGTACTCACCCTCCTGATGTCATTCACAGATGGCTCCCAGAGAAGGGCATCTGCTGCTGACCTCAAGGAGCAGGAGGGCATATATGGGAGCAAGCGTTCCTTTAAGTATCCAGGTCCCAAGCCATTTAGGGCTTTATAGGTCATAACCAACACCTTGAATTGGGCCCGGACTTCAATCGGGAGCCAGTGGAGCTGACGGAGAACTGGGGGTTATATGAGAACCCTGAACACCAATTGAAGTATCCGGACTGTCTTCAAGGGCAGCTCCACATAGAGCGCGTTACAGAAATCTAATCGGGAAGTTACCAGCGCGTGTGTCACTGTTGCCAGGCAGTCATTCTCTAGGAAGGGGCGCAGCTGATGGATCAGCCGAAGCTGAAGGAAGGCGCTCCTCACCAACGCCGTCACCTGGGCTTCCAGAGACAGCTCCAGATAGAGGAGCACGCCTAAGTTAAACCCTGGTAACATGGGAAAGTATGAGCATGGTGAGAAGGGCACTTTTGTAGCATGGAAGGAAGGAAGGAAGGAAGGAAGGAAGGAAGGAAGGAAGGAAGGAAGGAAGGAAGGAAGGAAGGAAGGAAGATGACCACATAGATGATAGATCTCTCCCCTCCTTTGAGATTTCAATGATTTCAGGAGCAAAACAGAGATACACTATTGAATTCTATAAGTTCTGGGTACAGATTGAAGATAAAATATGAGTTCCAAGTCAGTTTTATTAGGTCATGATGAACAAAGAATAATGCATGATGGTAGGTAGAGTTCCCAGAGATTTGATCTGCCAGTGTTTGACTCCCATTCACTTAGCAATAGCAATAGCCTCTTCCTTCCTTAATTGGGGTACTGAAATCAAGAAACCAGGAGTGAGTGAGGGCCAGGCATACATTTGTGCGGCAAGTTCCAGTTCTGATAGTGAAAACTAATTCTTAGGCTGCCCATGCTCTTTGTTCGGCAACTATTTGCCCAACTTTCAGAGACATTAGTTTGCACTGGCCCTGGCCCTGACTGCTGACCACATGAACACTCAAGAGAACTCTTGCAAGTCTAACATCTGCCCATGCATTTGTTGGACCTTCAAAATCTGGAGAAATTTCTGATCATTACAAACCTCTCTTTTTTCAAGCTTCTTATTCAATCTAAAACTCAGATTAGAGAATTATTCAGAAGAGGATGCACCCCTTCTCCCAGCACAAAAAATGAAACTTCACAGCTGCCTTCCTTGACTGTAAGGATTACCAAGAAGCCCAGTGAAATGCAGTTGAGCAAATTAAAGAATCATGTGCAGAGTACAGCAATGATTTCTGCATTATCAGTCCATGCCCTCTGCAAGGAGCCATATCCTTCCAGAGGGCAGGGAAGTCCTTGGCAGTAAAAAAAAAAAAAACCCTTTCTAGTTAGTTTTGAACTTTGGCTGCAGAAAACCTTATTTACTTTAATGTGAAATCTCAGCTTCAAGGAACCCCTTTGCTGTTGGCATCATGCATCTAGCTGCTGCCATTATTTTAATCTTCAGCCCCTGGGTGTGTTGGTTGCCTGCCCAGCTGCTTTGTTGGATAGATATTACTACACAAATTATGCATTCATATAAGCAAAAGCAATGAATAAAATAAAATGCAACTTGGTAAATAGAAGCCATTTGAAACATAAAAAAATAAAAGACAAACAAAAAAACCCACTGATGCCACTTGTACCAAGGCAAACATTGCCATATAACACACCTATTTCTATGCATTCACAGTAGTAAAATCACAGCACAAGCATACCCATGCAAACAAAAAGCAAGAAATTGATTATCATTTTCATCATTGTCATCATCACCATGATCATTGTCATTATCATCATTATTTTATACCACCCAAGAACCAAGGCTCTCTAGACAGTTTACAAGTGGTAATGGACGAATAGGAAGCTGCTGAAAAAGTTCAAAGTGGGGACTATCATGGGGGAGGGATGACGGACTACCAGGGCATGTTTGGTGCCAGGGATGGAGCCAAGAGGAGGGGAAGGTAGGAGGCTGGTTTCAAGCAAGGCAGAGAGGTTCCAGAGGGGAGCATGTGTGGACACAGGTACTTCCCAGCATCTTGGGGTAGGGACAATAATACAAGGGAGGGAAGTGGGGAGGTTAGGGGAGAGTGTGGGATGATGGGAGCAAAGGTTGATGGAGGAGGTAGTAGAGGTAGGTTGATACCAAGACAAGCTTATTGGCCTGATCCCAAAGCGGGGTGGGGGGAAGATGTTTAATGAGCTGGTTGTGTGGGGAACGAGAAAAGCCTGGCTACAGGCTTGGTGGAAGAGATGGAGAACAAAACCCACCCATGTGACTACTCACTGTGGGATTGAATATATGGGGAACACTTAATTGATAAGAGAAATATGTGGGGGGGGAGAATAGGAGGTCAGATGCAGAGAAAAATTGCAACAAAAAGAGCTTTCTCTGGGCAGAGCCATTCATGAACAGGCAGTCTTGTCTGGAGACATGAGGAAAAAAGTGAAGGGGGGGTGGACAGAGGATGCACCAGGGAACTGTGCAGACCAAAGAAGAAGAGGGAGGTGACTTCAGCAAGGAGTGGCGTACCTTGAGAATGAATTGATTTTCAGGCACAGTCTCTGGTGCTGCTACCAGCAGGAGGTTTGAGGCAGGAGGATGGAAACCATGGCAAGGCAGAATCCTCTTGAGAGTGGTGAGAAAACCATGAAGTGCAGTAACCACACAGGGTTGCTTGCAGTGACAGGCAAACTTGTCTACAGTCTAGCTCAAGAGAGATAAAAGGCACCCTTTCAACTACAGAGCTTTTCAGAGCAACTTGTCTGCTTGGAGCTATCCAAGGTCCTACAACTCCAGCCTGACACTGACTGAGTCATCCTGGGCCTGTCATGCCCCACCCACTCATGGTCAGAACAAGACCTTTTACAGGATTGTTGCAAAGATGGCAACAGGCTAACACCTGCAAAATGTGTTGGGCATGCAACACAAATGATAAAGCTGTGAGTCTCCAATGCTGACCTAATCAACTTAATTCATTCTCTTCTCGTGACACAAGAGACAAGAGGCTTTTGCAATATCTTATAGGTGAATTTGAATGTGCCACAGCTGTCTTTTTTGCCCCATCATTTCAAAACTAAACTTTAACCATCATTATACTTGAAAGTTAGTATAGCTGACCAGTATTGTGTAAGCACTACAGGAAAACAGAAAGTGAGGGGAGAGGGTAGCAATTCTATTCACAGTGGAAGAGGGGAAGCTTTATTAGAAAAGAAAGGCAATTTGAAGGATAAGACCCATTAGCTTCCTGTCTCTTGCCTGCAGATTGTTATCCTTGGCAGGGAGCAAGTGGCTTCATGCAAATTGGATTTCACCCAAGTAAAAGAACAAGCAGCCTTTCAGGGAAGCCAATGCATATTATTAATGTTCAGCAAAGTACTGAAAAGATTTACAAATAAAAATATGCAGATAAAGGCCAGTCTCAAGCTTTTGTAATTATTTATTTTCTCCTATGTAAAGGGAAACAGGCTGTTTTGAGAGGTGTGCATTTTTAATGGCAAAAATTCTGTCTCTCTCTTTCTCTCTCTCTCTGTAAAATAATGTGAGATCAAGTGACACCTATAGAAATCACCTCAGAATAGAATGTGCTTGTGATCCAGTGCTGCTGAAGGACAACTGGTTCAAGAACAGAGTTTTAGGGCAATATTCAAGACAAGGGTTCTAATACCAGTGATCATTGGGAACTATACAATAAATCCAAAAGGAAAGCACTGCCATTTTTTCTTTTTTATTTATTTTTATGTATGTCTGTATGGATGGATGAATTAATTTGTATGCCTGCTAACTGCCAGATGCCCATGTTTCCTACACTTGATTCATAGGCAGAAGCAAAGTAATCCCAAAGAAAGCTTGCATAGCAACTTTAAGTTTCAAAAAATGAATGGCAGTGATAAACATTTCTGGATGACAGTGGGCTTTGGGAATCCAAGCACCCCAGTCTGAAAATCCAATCACTATACCAATGGAGCATAAGTCTCCTCCAAAATTCAATTCCAATCTGGTGACTAGGATATCAACCAGCCCTTGGGAAGGGAAGGGGAACCAGCAGGTCCAACCAAGGCCATCAGGAGGAATGCTGGTCTGCCCTAAGAATTGCAAGGCAAGCTTCAAAGTTAAATAGCAATACAATTATGGAGGAGAGTCTGTAAAGGATGAATTGGATGACTACATGTTTATGATACATAATATGAATTTAATGAAAGGTAATAATAAAATCATATGCTCATTTATTTGTAGATAATCCATGTGCCTTTTTATCAGGTGGATATTAATCCAAAATCAGTGATGCAAAGATCCTATTTGATTTCAACATGACTATGATTATAAGCTGAATTTCTATCATTGAGGCCAGGATATTTTAGAGTTAACCTAGAAAATAAAGGAAGAAAGTAGCACAGAATACTGTAACTGACCAGAATAATTATGACTCAGGCAACTCTTTAAATCAAAATGAAACCAGATGGAAAGAATGTATGGTAAATCTAGAACTAAAGAGGATCAGAGATTGATGAGAATGAAAACATCTTGAAGAGCAATGTTCCACTTTGGCAAAAGAAGGAGGCTAATCAGCCATCATTTTGACAATGGCATGTGGATCAGAGGAGCAGCTGCTGGCCATATCAGATAGCACTGGGAGCACTGCCATTGCATACTGCAGATAAAGGAAAAACATGATGGCAGTTACTGTCTCTTAAGGAAATGAATCAGCGCATACAATAATAAGCAGAATTAATGATCGCTACCAGGAAAGTCCAAATGTAGGATACATTCAGATTTTGAAGTTACCGAGTACAAATCAGTCTTCATTTCCTTTTCAGAAGACCATGAAGGAGTAGCCCACCCCTTGGGTTTGCCACAGAGCAGCAGGAGAGTCTCTAGAGGCAAGCTGCTTTAGGGGCTGGACCTCCTCTCCCAACCATGGGCTACCACACCTTCTCTGCACGTGCACATGTGCACACACATTCACCAGGGAGAATCATGCATTCCCTCTTCCTGGATAGGAGGATCCTTTTGCCATCTTCCCTCCCGGTGCTGAGAACTGGTTGGCCCAGAGCTGCCCTGTTTCCTCTCTCCCTGCTCTGCTTGCTTCCTTTCCTTCCCCCTCCTTCCTAGCCAGCAACGCCACCATTATTAGAGCCATGCATTTCTCCTAACTCAAACTGTTTACCATCACACTCCTTCTGCCTTGTTAAATTCTCTGTACTATATCTAGATTAAGCACCAAAGGCCTTGATCATTGTGGGCTCTATCTAAAAATTATAGCACAGTAGTGGCAGTTGAAGTGGTCCTTAAGCTTATCAGTTGATAAAGTTGCCTCCGCTGCCATTACTTGATAAGAAGGCTGTAACTGTGAAGGCCATTTCACATACTCATGCAATCCCATTACATTTGTTCCTGTCCCATAATAGACCAACCCCTTAAAACCAAAGGAACTTTAAAATTAGGTTTTGCACAGAGTTGCCAACTCATGCATAAGACTACTTGATTGAATAATTGATCGATTATATTTCTACAACACCGTAACAGAAGTTATCTGGACAGTCTGTCAATCTGTGCATAAAAAGATATTAAATTACAATATCCAGAGCAAAATTGTAATTACAGCAAAAAACTCATAATGAAGAGTAAGCAATAACCATAAACAGAGAAAGTTCTTAAAGATCCAAACTGTAAAATCCTTATTTAAAAAAAATGTAAAGAGCTTCTTTAAAAGTGTGGCAAAACATTTTAAAAGAATTCTTCATCAAAAGAATACAAGGGAAGCACAAGGCAAGCTCCTATGAGAACAGGGTTCCATAATGAAACACACAGAAAGCACTTTCTCTTACAACTGCCTATCAGATCTCACTATCCTCTAATAATGACCTCAAGATCTGGATAAGGCTATGTGGGATCTTTTAGATAAGCCATTTAGAGCCATAAAGGTTGATATCACCACTTTGAACTGGCCCTGGAAACCAAACAGAGATCACTGGTTTTTACAAAGCATTTTCTGATGTTGTTATGTGCCATCAAGTCATCTCTGATTTATGGCAACCTATGATTGAAAGCCATCTGGAATGTCCATTATATGACATCCCTGCATAACTCTTCTAAAGTCAAGGATCTGGCTTTCTTTATGGAGTCAATCTACCTCTTATTTGTTCTTCCTTTTCTTCTTCTGCCTTTGACTTTCCCCAGCATAATAATCTTCTACCTTCTCATGATGTTTCAAAGCTTTAGTGTAATATTTTCAAAAGCATACATAATCACTTGTATAAAAACATTTTAATCAGAATTAATTCTATAGGAATATACAGGTTCAAACACACACACACACACACACACACACACACACACACACATTTAAAACCACAAAGAGAAGATGTGACCAGTGGATTTATGAGCCTGCAGCAATAGATATAGTTTAACAGTGTAATCCTATGCATATCAACATTCTGTTTTCCCATTATTCTCAAGGAGTTTATTCCAAGGTAAATGTGGACAGAATTGCATCCTAAATCTATTTTAAAAACCTGGGGGAATAAAAGTGGCCTGTATGACACCTATGTTAACTCTGAGCAAACCTCCCAGCAGTGGGCATCCCAAATCTCTCCAAGGGTGGTAAGGCAACAGCTATCAAAGCCCTGTTGAAGGCACACAAGGAAAGACATTCTCAAATTACCTTAGAGCAGTCTTCTCCAAGCTGAGACTTTCCAGATGTTCTGTGCTGCCATCATTGCCTTTGACCATGCTATTTTGAAGTAGCAATCCATCACATCTAGAGGGTAGCGGGCTGAGGAAGGTTTCTTTAGGGCATGGGCAGAGTACTACCAAGAAGGGATTTGACAGTTTTTCCAAACTGCTCACGAAACACTGGCAAATGGCTGTGCTTGCTAGGAAAGAAGTCCAGAGTCTACTGGGCTAACACAAGCCCCAAGCATGAGCTTTTGAATCCCATATTATGTCTTCAGGTCCTTCATAGCTTTCATGCATTATTGACAATTTTCTGTCAAAACATAAACAAACTATTTTCTTGAATTGTTAAACTTCCCATCTCAAAGTCTGATGAACTTCTGTTTCCTGTTCAACTTTCACTGCTGTTTGTTTTCTTCTTTCGACTCCCATTTCTTTGCCTCCTTTCTTATATTATTTCTTGAGTCTTTTTTATAACAATTACTTCATTCTCTTTCACTTTTTAAATTTTAGATTCCCTTCCAGTCAAGTCATCTAAATCCACCAATATCACCCACTGGATTTAATTTTTCTTGAATGACACTTATAAAGGCAGGAAGATCAACAGATTAGATTAGCCAACGGTTAGAGCCAATGAGTCTTTTAAAGTGCCTCCTTCTTTCATCCCAGTGAACCTGTTACTCAACTTCTCTTGCAATAAAGAGCTTGGTTTATCTTTCTGCAGGCTTAGAAAAGAGCAGAGGGCAGGACCAAGCTTAATTATGGATAAAGACTCTTCCTCAATAGCATCATGATAACGATGGCATTTTTGAACTTGTGAGTCTTCTTTGAGTTATTTTGACTGAAAGGCTCTTGAACTGAAGTTAAGAACATGCTTCATATCAAAGACTTATATGCATGGTTGCTTTTGCTTTAGTCTATTACTGACAATAATATCAAACTTAATATCTGCAGAATTTCCATTCAAATTTAATAAAATTTGAAACACAGAACTTTATTATTTATTTGTGATAACTTTTATATCCAACGCTTTTACCCCTCTTTCAGGAAACCCAGGATAGGCTACATGGGCTTTCTCCTCTCCATTTTATTCTCTCAACAACCCTGTGAGACAGACAAAGCTTAGAAACAGTGACTGCCCTGGATCCAAAGACTCAAGGAGAAATGCATTGGTGCTCTGTAAGTCCTTTCAGTGAAACAAGTGGAACAATTTTTCCTGTGCAGCACCACAGTATCACAGGAGTTGCAATAATACAGTTTAAGAAAGAAGTATCAAAGAAAATGTAAGCTGAATGTGTAGAATATGAACCATAGTGAGCATAAAATATCCTGATACTGAGCACATGTAAAGGCTTGTGTGTATACCAGAGGTGGACTCTCCTCTAGATTTTGGGTCACTATTCTCACACAACACTGGTGTTACTCCCCTTTTGTTCAAGCCCTCTTAGCTATTGTTTTAGAAGGATAGATGATCTGGCAAAATGTAGAGAGAGGCTGGGTGTTGTTTGGCATGTAATTAAGGGGCCCTGTACCTTTCATAATAATTCAAACATTGTCCCACACTTACCCACTAAATCAGAAACAGCCACTCTGCAAGTTGAAGAGGTTTTCTGCTATTAAAAGAGAATCTTTGGATCCAACTCTACACATGGTTAGCTGCCCTTACATATCCAATCACCATATTTCTACAGTACAATACAACTAATACACAAGATCATCAGATAAGCAGAAATAAACTATCAACAAACTCATTCTGAATAAAAAGAAATGGCAAAGGTGAACATGAAGATGAAAGAAAGGGATGGAGACCAAGTGAGCATCGATAAAGTTCCTCTTTTGAATTCTATTTATCCAAAATGCAGGATATATTCATAATTCTCTCATCCATACTTTGATTATTATGTACTATTTCTTCCTTGAACCCAAATCCTAGTCAATATTTGGTATAGCCCATATAGGCAGTGTGGGATGAGACTGTGTACAAGTTTCATCCCAGATCATGATATGGCCCAGATCATAGTCTTCACAGGATTTCCCACTCACTGTGGTTTCTTGAGGGCTGGGACCTCCTGAACTCCATTGCTCTACCCTCTGGACTGGCACTGCAATGGCCACTGGCTTCCAGTGGTGTTACAGGTGAGGAGACCCATATGCCTCAGCTTCCTCAGTGCTGGAGGAAAAGTATCCATAAGATGTCCTTTACACACTGAATGTCAATCCTCATACAGAGATGCCTTCTTCATTGCAGTGAATGTAAAGGAAAGACAGTTTTTATGAAAGAAGTTTTAATTTAGGAAATGGCCTTAAGAAAAGCCAATGCTTTCCCAAAATGTCAAGGGTAGCTTCAGATTTCTTATTTTACGCTATTGTTTTATCTCTATTCTTCTACTATGAACCATATTGTACAATCAGTAAGCACTGTATAAATAACTACCTACACCAAAGGATAACATATTACTTTCTTGCTTTCCTAAAAGTCCATGGTTTCTGATCAGTAACATTTTCCCCTTAATTACATGATAGGAACCATTATACACCAGAGAACACCTTGTTTCTATTCACAGTTGTTATTTTTTGAGGAGGCATTAACCTCTGGCCTCTGATATATCTGTATCAGTAGCACTCAGATAAAGAAAAAGTTTCAGACCAATCTGGAACATCTCAAGGAAGAGTGCTGGATTCGCTTTGTCCTCCACACTGCCTATTCAATTGTATTGTACACAAAGAAAAAACCCATCAACAATTTCTAGATTTCTTGACAATAAACAAAACATGAAGTGTCAAAAAGTAAAGCAATGGACTATTAATCACACCCCCTTGATAACCCTGACCCTAATAAACTGTAACATCTGTCCCATATTTAATGTGGCCCTAAGCCAGCATTATAATAGGGGAAGCAGCAGTTTCACTGGTCAAATATTAACATTGCACAGCATGTTGATTTTGTAAGCACCCTGCATACCCAGAGACTTAATGGGACTGTCTTTGGTTTGGCTTCTGTCCCATCTATTAATATTCCTGGAGTGAGTCACCCAAGTGAACAGACAAATACTAACCAAGTCATGTCTAGGCAGGCCCAGAAAGAGCCGCTCCCTTTGCTAGCAAAGAAAAAAGACCAGCCAGTGGAAGAAACAAAATGATTTTCACCAAAAAGAGAGCATTGCAAGGGTGTGGTAAGCCTTCCCAGGAAGCACAGGTTATTGCAAGAGTAGCACTTTCTTGTCTGTGCCTGATAGACTGGCCACTTATGAATGGCCAAAAGAGAGAAATTCCCTCACCAAAAGAGGACACTGACTTGTCTCAAATGTATATAAAGACATGCAAATTTTGGAACAAAATATAAACTTTACATGCATAAAGTACATGTCTCCACAGGGTGGCCGACTGACCAGGTGACATCTGTGCCTTAACCAGCCTGCTGCCCAGGTGCCATTGATGGAAAACCCCACGGCCCAGCAATTCCTTCTACTGGGTTTAGCTTTAAAGTGGATTTGGACTGAACTGGTTCATCCAGAGGATGCTTTCACACAGGTGACTGCTCTTTTGCAACCCTTCAAAGAGATGACTGTCCCACAAAAAAACCCCACATGGTCACCCTAATAACTGACTTAGTGTAATAGTCTGCACTCCACACCACAGTCTTTTCCCTACCACACGTCTCCATCTGTGTGGACTTTGCCCTTCCCTCTAGTTACTTGCTAGTCTTTCCTTGAAATTGACCACCTGTGGCATTTATATGATACCATTGACTTATATGTGGTCAAGCATCCTGCTTATTGCATCGGATCTCTCCACTATGCAGCCTAGGATGCTTGATACCCACCATCCAAGCCTTTTTCTTTTATGTGTAGGATCTGGAGAATCCCCTGCACAAGCGGAAATCACTTCCCTTCACAGGAGGGGATTCCATCATTGCATATAACCCATGCTATCCCCAGATGCTTCCCTGATCCCCAGAGAGGGGCTTTCTCAATGGCTACAGCAAGAAGGAGTTGATGAGAAAGCCCCATGCATGATCATGATCTAGGAAATAGTGAAACCCTCTGATGACCTCTTTAGCAAGTTTCAGTGCTCACTAAATCCACCCATAGAGAGCTTTTCCAGCTGAAGAAAAAAGGCACATGCCTGCCCAACAGAAGCTGAGTTAGTTGCTTTCCTGCTGAGCCCTGAATCTTTTATTTGGAGCCTCAAATCTTTGGGAAGCCATCTACCCCACCACCCTGCTGTCCAAGGGCTGACATGAAGGTAGAGGGGTTCTGATTATTCCTGTTGTATTTCTTGCCTGGCTTTTTGCTAAGTGTGCTTCCTCTTTGGCAGCCCATGCCCTGAGTCTTTCTGTATGAAGTTTTTTCCTGAAACGAAATGCCTTCCCCTCCCCTTTTCATAAATCCCATAGGGGTATTATTAGCAGACATAGTCCTTTAAAAACATACACTTGCAGTGAGAAAGAGAGAAAGAATATGCAAGAGAGAGAATGTGTGTGTGGCGGGGAGGGAGAATATGAGAGAGAGATTCTAAAACATATGTAAATTAGCATATGCAAATTTGTCCTTTCTTTCCTCTCTTCTGTGGATCTAAGTTCCAGATCTTTTTGGTAGAGAGCACTTCCCCTGCTGCCCAAATGTAACCAGAAAAACAAAGAAGAACAGTGATGTATGATTCCACTTTGATCATTAAGAGCCAAAGCACTGCTTCCAGCTGAAACTGAGGTTGCTATACAGTTGTGTCTTTGCTGTGTGCCTGTACCCTAGGCCAGTGGAGTAACATTCCAGTCTTCCCATTAGGCCAGTGAATAGCAACTGACAGCCAATTCACACATCAGGAAAAATCAGGAACTATAAAATGCCTGTCAAACCCAAAAGAGTGGATGGAAACAGACAACCATTTAGCATGTGGTAACTTTCAATAGCGTATGTGTATATATTATCACTTGGTAAAATATAATGATTTGCCAAGAGCTAGTAAATATATAAACAAAATTCTGTTGAAGCAGGAGAACGCTAAAACCACCTCATTGCTTGGTAGTACATTGTAATCTACGGGCTTGCTGAGTGACGGCATTCACACCATGGTTATTTATCACTTGATCAATGGTCAACTGCATCCATTCTGTCTCCATTACACCAAAACTGCAGGACATGGACTTTCACCAGCAAATTAGTTAAATGAATTGATTAATAGTATGATCCTCTACTCAGATCTACTACTCAGTAGTCTACTCAGAAGAAAGTCCAAGTAGAGTTCAATGTGGCTTAGTTACAGGTAGGTGGGTAAAGGAATGCAGTCTTAAAACTGTTTTAATTAAGAAGAAATCCCAAACTCAACAAGAATCATTTTCTTTAAGGTTAATAATTTTCTTTCCATAGCTCCCAGTAAGTGAAGCTCTCCAGGCCGTTTACAGCAGAACATAATAGTAATACAATAAAATACAATACAATTGTATTAATCTTATAAAAAGAAGCAAAAAAAATCAAAACAGTTAAAACAGTGAAGAATAACTGTAAAGGGAAAACATCTGGGATGGGTAATCTCCTCAAGCCCCTGGATAACCAAGTTTATCTTTAAATGCCTCTGCATAAAGGGACATTTTAACCTAGTGCAAAAAAGATGACAAGGTTGGTGCCTGGCAGACTGCAGTGGGGAGGTTATTCCATAGGTGGGAGTCCACCTCAGAAAAAGTTGGTGCAAAGAAGAAGGCCCCAGATGTTGAGTGTAGTGTCCAGATAATTTGCATTTGAGAAAGGTACTCCATCTAGTACTGTGTTCCCAAGCTTTTCAGGTTAAAACTGAAAACTCAAAGTGCACAGGTTACCCATGCAAATGGCCCAGAACTGGTCTTATGGACCTACAGATCTCAGCCATTAATCTGGCTGCTCCATTCTGCATGAACTACAGCTTCTATACTGTCTTCAAGGGCAGACTCATGCAGAGTGCATTGCAGTAATCCAACTGTGAGACCACCAGAGTGTATATTACTGAAACCGGGCTACCTTTGCCCTTATAGGAGCATAGCTGGTAGAAGCCACTGAATTCAGCTGAACATCCGGTGAGAAAGATCAGTTAAGATTACCCAAGCTAAAAATCTGTTCCTTCAGGGCATGGAGGTATTATTCACCTTGTGACCAAGTCAATTGTTCCTTCCTTGCTGGGTTTTATAAGCCAGGTGGGGCAAGGATCCAGGGCAGAAGTGGTTGCATGAACCTGGCCAAGCATTGTGTCAACATCCTCAAGCTGTACCAACGGAAACTATTATAAGTATAATAATGTATTAGAAATATAAATATGTATAAGAACTGCAGGTGACAGACATCATCTTGAAAGGTGTATTCCCACATCATTCACGCAGGAGCAAAAGCCTTTTCTTCAGAAAAGTGACAAGACAAAGATTGAACTATTTCAGTCTCTGTGGTGAAGAATCCAGGAAAATGGTTAAGCAGACGAGCATATTAAGTGCCTGCAAAGAGAGAAATACTGATAATTAATAAGGGCACAGTGACATACTGGGCCCAATTTCACGTACACAGGCACTAGCCCATCAAACAACAACTTTATCCAATCAGTTTGTACACTGAATTGGCAAAGGAAGAGTACGTGTTGACAGTGATGCTTTTGAATATTTCTTTTTAATGAACAAAGAAGAAACCAACTTCATTAAAATGAGGCACAATGTGTTTAACCATGAAGACATGGATCTAGTTTAAACATCTGTAAAGCGGGGATTATCTTAGGGCACAGCCTACACTTCCTAAGACAGCCTCTCAAACTTCCATAGGATGGTGTAGATTTGTCTCCTCAAAGTCATCGATGCATAGCTTTTCCTCAGTGAGGAAAATCCACATCAGATTCTGCACTTGCAGCTTCCACAAAAATTCCTGCAGCTTCCCTTCCAAGGTCACAACAGCTATTTCAGAAGAGGGTTGAGGGGGTGAAATGGGCAGAGTGGTGGGTGAGAGAAGTCTTGTGTCTGCTATATCCACAAGCCCCTCCATCCGCAACGAACTCCATGTTGTGGGCAGCCCTTGGCAAGCTGCCCCCAGTGGGCCCCCTTCACTCCCTGAGTCTCATTTGTCACCTGCGCTGTCATGGTTCATCCCCTCTGCTCAGGCAGCAAGCAAGCAGGCAGTTGCAGCTGCTGCTTCTCCTCCCCACCACTATCACCTGGACCACAGAGAGAGGCAGCTGAACAAGCAGGCTGCCATGTGAAGAGGAGATGGAAACAACTCCTGGCCACTTTTTCAGTGGCCCCTGCTGGTATGTGCCCCCACCCTTGATGACCCCCCTTTCTCCATTTTCTTCTACAGCCTCCAAGAAGTAGGTTGGCTGGACAATGAGAGAGACCTATCTACCAACAAATGTTAAAAGGCAGGAGCAGGAGGCAAAACCCCTCTGTCGTTCATTCCATGAGGCATGCCAAGGCTTAAGAGAGATGAGGGACTCCAGTCCCAGAACCAGCACCCCATAGATCAGGATCTCCTTAGGACTGCACTCGTGCAGGTCCTCCTGGCTTTAGTTCTGTGCTTTCAGGTACTTCACAGATCTTATAAAGGCAGGTGTGGAAACAAAGAGACACTGATTTAAAAAATGCCATAAAAGGAATAATTGAACCTTCATTTAATATTAGGTTCTCCAAATGAGGAGTTCATATAACCTGTCATACCAAAAGGGGAAAAAAAGATACACAATGTGCAGGTAAGCATCTGGCCAGTTACCACTGACTGCCTCTGTCAACACATCACTCACATGAGGGTTGGAGTGGACTTACAGCTGGTATAGACATCACCTGGATTTTTTTTTGAAAAGAGTGCAGTTATCCAGATACACATACCTGGAATTCTTCCTAAACCACCTTTTCCTCATCAAATGTAAATTTCATCCTTGAAGGGGCGGAAGAGGTAGTGAAAGATATACTCAGCAAGCGGATTTCAGCAAATGGATTTCAAGTTGTTGAAAAGAACCAGAAAAATACCTTTACGTCAAAATCACAAAGCATGCAAACTGCTTTGTGTAATTAAGCCACAAAGTTAATTAAACAATATGGCAATCAAGTTTGCAGATCAAAATTTTTAATCCATCAAATGAAGATAGTGAAATCCAAAGAAGATTGTGAAATATTCTCTAAAAAATAACCACAAACTAGGTCACTGGGCAACAGATTGGCACTTTGGGACAAATATATGTATGAGTATGCACGTGTGTGTGTGTGTGTGTGTGTGTGTGTGTGTGTGTGTGTGTGTGTGTGTTATATGTCTATTAATGGACTGGCTGTTAACTCCCAAGAAAAATAGAGTGGGATGACAAAAGGTGGTGTAGGGACTCAGCACAGCTCACTGTGCTGGAACAATGAAAACATAAAAGGTGAATTCTTTGGTGGCAGTTATCAAGAAAGGCAATTGAAGACAAACAGCAAGAGAAATAACAATGCCATGCTATGAATATATGACGTATCCACATTTGGAATACTGTGTAAAATTCTGCTTTTCTTCTCTTTCGGGTAGGCAAACGCTTTTGGCCAGTGGGTACATTTGACAACTAGGCCAACTGTCCTGAGCACCACCACAAGTTGCTGCCTTGGAAGGCATAGCAAAGGACACATGCCCTTTCCAAAAGTTTGAGTACAAGGCAGAAGGGAGACCTGAGCCCCAACACACCAAAAAAAACCCTTTTTGTGGCAACCCCTGATGCTGGTTAAAGAAGAAATTGTTCAGAAAGTGAGACAGGGAGGCTACCTTGGTGGTTGCCATAAAAATGTTATCATTGACCTGGAGAGAGTGCAAGAATTATGGGAGCAGGGAGGTATGGGGGTCCCTCAGTGACATCCACAAGCCTGACCAACCCATTACCATTGTCTTCACCACATTACCCCCACCCATTCCCCAGTACTGTACTAAAACTAGCGAGGGTGGTTTCCACAAAAGGTAACATAGAAACAGAGAGAGTCAGAAGGGGCCTCCCGGGCCATCTAGTCTGACCTCCGGCACCACTCACGACATGCCCACCATGTGCATGTCCAGCCTATCTTTGAACACCCTCACTGATGCGGTGAGTCTTCCAGCCAGCCTGTAGTAAGCAGGATGTCAGTCTTCTAGCCAGCCTGTAGTGAATCTGCCTCTGGAGGGATTAGACTAAAAAGCACCACAGGGGAAATTTATCATCATTGTTGTTCTTACATTTATATTCCAACTTTCTTCCTCTTGCAAGAAGCCTAAAGCAGCTTACAAGTTTCTTGTCCTCTCCATTTTGTTCTCATAGGACCAAACCAGTGAGGTAAGTTAGGCTGAGAGACCAGCCCAAAAGTGAGCTTCATGGCTGAGTAGGATTGAGAATTCCAGTCCAACACTATGCTACACTGGCTATCTCACAACTCCAAAAAAGATGAATCTGCCGTGATCTTAAAATGGCTTTAAGCAAAAAAAAAAAAAAAAAAAGAGCTGGAAGATCTGATCATGACTCTTCTGGGTGTTCAAAGGCTGAGTCTCTGGTAACATCAAAACACAAGCTGGGAAATGGGTGGTTTCTTGGGAAAGTGCCCTGTGGAATGGGCAATTTATAGTGGTCGAAAGACCAGGGAAGAGGTTCTTACTACTTCCTGTGTAAACACCCCTTGAAACTACTGAAAAGACCAGATGCTCTTCCCTCCATTCAGATTTCTAGACCCCAAGCTAAAGACATATGATAATGAAGAAGATGCTGTTGAGTGAACACCGTCATAGGTGCAGACAAAGGCTGAGTTGAGATAGCACGACAAACCACAGTGGTTTTTCACCTTTGCTGGGCTGTCATGTCTGAACCCAGTCATGGTATTTCACAATGTTAACTTTGGTCTTTAGAAATCACTATAAGAAACAAGGGTTTTCTCTGTGGTGTCTCCATATCATTATGGCTTGTCTTGTTGTCTGTACTCTGGATCATCAATTCCACAGTCCTGATATGCAACTACCATTGAATCCCCTGGAAAATGCAGGAACCATTCCAGCCATCCAGCTTCTGTGTGTGGACTGATGAGGAAGTGGAAGACAACACAGGCAGGGAGTGAAATGCCTTGGGATTGACTTTCTGGCATAGTGGCTGTTGGGATACATGCCAACAGCAGGAGGACTAGGTGAGGGAGAAAGGAAACCACAATATAGAAACCACTTGATTGTCTGTCGGGTAGCTCATGATAAAAATAACCAGGAACTATGGTCCAGGATTGTTTGTCATGTTGTATGACTGCAACAAGTGTCTGTCTAGATTCTGGAGGAGAATTAGCAATCAATTAAATGTTATATGGAAGATCAATGCTTTAAGGTTCATTATTTGTTCAGGCATAGAGGTGGCAATCAGGTAAGCAGTGCTGGAAAGTGGATATTTAACCCTCCCCCTACCCACTGGTTTGGTTCAGTTAACATGACAACCCACACTCACTGGTAGGTTGTCCTTAAACATGGGTTATCATGTTGCCAAACTACATCTACACTAACAAACCATTGTTTAGTAACCACAAACAACCCACAGCTCACAACCCAACAACATTGATAGTTAGCACAGGGTTTGTTAGGACAGTTGGGTCATCAATAACCCACAGTTCACCAAGAACCCATATTCAACCCTTGAGAGTGGATTATGGTATTGTCTGAATCCAGTCAATCCACCACCATTGACTGAAAGTGATATTAGCACCACAAGGGAAGAGGAGCAAATACAAGAAAGAATGTCAGGAAGGAAAAGTCTGTTGTTGTTCCTAATTGTTTTGTTGCTCTGTAGGATGGAAACTCTCAAGAGCAGGACAGCAGGACTGGAACTTGGGGCCAAAGTCCAGGGCTGCACGCGGAGAGGTGGGCCAGATAATATCCCAGAGGGCAGCAGATGATGGGAACAGCAGCCTACAGGCCCAGTATCCATGCCTCAGCTCATGTGGACACACTCAGACTCACCAGAGTTGATACTGTCTCCATAACCTCCTTTCTTTCACATTATCATACTTAGGAATAGGCAGACAGATGATTAAAGTTGCACATGTTATTTTTACTTTTAAAACACGTGATTCTTTCCTACAACAAAATGCTGCTTATTTCCAAATCAATGTGTTTAGGATTAGGGTAGCATAAGTAAAATTCTATTCTATTTCTCTAGGCAAGTTGGTGTTTTGATTTAAGAGAACTGAAAATGCAAAACTGCATGTGCTCAAAGTTTTTTTTTCCTTTTCCTTCCTTTTTAACTGGGATTGGCAAACAGGATGCATATTTTCTTGCTTGTTTTCGCTCTAAGATATCAGGAATGCAGAAGCAGTTGTAAAACATAGAACAGAAAGTGTAGGAAAAGCAGGTTTGTCGCATGCAGCACCACTGATGTACTACACAAGTCCATTCAAAGGGATTCTCAGGAGCCCAAAAAGTACAGCTTCTAAAGGTGCATAGCTGTAGCATTAACTCCCGCCCAAGACTGGGAGACTGGAACCATATTGTGATAGCTTCTGTGAGGTCTCTTTCTTTTCTAGCTTTATGTTGATTTGATTTCAATGAGATCATTGCAGTTAATCCACCATACATTTGAGTGAGACAAGATTTCAGCCTTGAGAGTTTGCCATTTCTGTGGGTTTTGCATGATATAAAGGGGTGTATCTTTGTGGATGCAAAGCTCCACGAATAAATAGGATCACAAGAAAGGCATGATAATCTACTCAGAATTATTCCACCATTAAAACTGACAGTTCAGTATTTTGAACACTGCTATACATAAAAAAGTTTGCATTTCAAATGAGATGTCTTGCGGCAGCTGTTTTGAGTGTGGTCTTAGTTTGTTTTAAAGACATCTTGTTTTATCCTACATGATACATGGGAGTGTTTTCTTAACTGAAAGGCAATGAACTTGTTTTATACACTGTTAATATATTTTTATAAAACATAAAAGTTGTTTTACAGATGTGTATGATATCTTCCTAACATGGCGTTTCATATAAAAAATATGAAGAGTCAACATATGGATCAAACACATGGCACATATTGTCTAGTATCCAGCCTTCAACAATGGGCATTTAAATATAGTGGTGGACAGCTGAATGCCTCTAGGAAGCAGATTAGCAGGACATGGAAGGAAACCTCCTCCTGCTTCAGATTTATACTGTCCTTGAACATGGAGGATCCACTATGGTGAACAACAGATAACAGATTTGCCCTCCATAAGACAACCAGAAGAGCATGCTTCACACTCATTAAGATGCAAGACTCATTCATTTCTCCAATTATGAGTTATTTGACAGGCCGCTCAGCTGGCACAAAGCACATCTAGATATAGGCACTGTGTCAGTCTAGAGCTTTCCGGTGAATAGACATAAAGCTTGCCACTCCGGGTTTGAGGCTTACAGCTGTTTCAATATGATAAGTTTGTCTTCCTCCAGTCCTGGCTGTACAGTTGTATTTATTGGGGAATGTGTGTAATCATGAATGGAATATGACCATTCTGTCTGTTTTATTGGTCTGCATATTTGCAGATAATATGGTAATAATTTCTCGGGGACCACTACATTTCAAAGCCAGTAATTCTTATCGTTGTTTTCTCAGCATTAAGATAGCTAATTCAGGAAAATGGAAATGATGTCTAATGATGTGAAGAATAGAGTCAGCTTATAAAACTAACCAACATTTTTTCAGACAAACATAATATGCTTTGGTTTTTCAATGGCACCCAAACTCTGGATGCAAGTGCGGGCTTCAGATTGTCTGTGGCTTTCTTCTTTCATAAGGACTAATGCCTTGCTAATGGCATTTGGCAGCAGACATTTCTGTGCAGAAATGTTACCAAAAGTGCATATATAAGAATGGAGCCTTTAAAATTATTGTTTAAGAAAACTACAGTCCAAACTAAGTTGTCCTTGAGAGTCAAAGTTTATACAAGACTTGGGCAGCTGCTAGGAACAATAAGGATTGGATCCCAAAAATCTATTCACTCCCACAAAGTGTTCTTTAAACAAGAAGCCCTGAGTGCTGATTAATGAAAAGGTGGGATATAAATCTAATGATTTTAGATGAGCAAAGCATGGAAAAAGCACCCTGCCTTGCTCATTAAGTCACCAGAGAAACAAGGTCAAATCAAGGGGTGAGGAAGGATTGAAGGGGCAGGGAAGAGACATGATATGTGGGGCGGCTGCTTACCACATTGCTAAAAAGAGAGAAAAGGAATTTGGTTTGCATAGAATTGCATGTGCTTATTTATATGCACAGTAGCACATTTAGAATAATTACTATAATTTAAACAGAGGTGCAGTACATCTCACCATAGTGGAGAAGACAGTGCTTGGTGACCAGTGTGCTGAGTCAGCTGCCCAGGTACTAAGTGAGAACAGCCAGTTTCAAGGCCCTGATGCTCTCCTTCCTGAAGGTTCTCTATTTTTAAACCAACAACTCTGCAAACAGAAGACACCTTCAACCTCTGCAAAACAGGATTCATGGCTGCCATAAAGTATGCCTTGCAGAAAGCAAGAAGCTAAGTGCCATGGCTTGGGGCCTTTCAGGGCTGCACATGAGAGATGCAGCGATTAATAAAATCCAATGTGGATTTATCAAGAATAACTCCTGCCAGACTAATTAAATCTCATTATTTGACTGAGTAACCTCACTGATAGCGGAAACACTGTGGTCATAGTCCACCTTGACTTTAGTAAAGCTTTTGACATAGTGTACCATGAGATCGTGATAAACAAACCAGCAAAGAATGCACTAAATTGAACAACTGTTAGGCAGATCCAAAACTGGCTACTAAATTGGACACAAAGAATGCTCATCAATGACACCTTCTCTAACTGGAGGGAGGTAACTAGCAGGGTGACGCAGGGTTCTATCCTAGGCCCAGTGCTCTTCAACATCTTTATTAATCATCTAGAGGAGAAAGTACAAAGAACAATAATCAAATTTGCAGACAATGCAAAATTGGGTAGAATAGCTAACACCCTGGAAGAGAGAAAGAAAATCCAGAGCAATCTAGATAAACTGGAACACTGGGCTGAAAGCAATAGAATGAAATTCAATAGGGACAAATGCCAAGTCCTCCACCTAGGAAAAAGAAACCAAATGCATTGATACAAGAAGGGGAA
Organism: Varanus komodoensis; assembly: GCF_004798865.1. Lineage (NCBI taxonomy): Eukaryota > Metazoa > Chordata > Lepidosauria > Squamata > Varanidae > Varanus > Varanus komodoensis. Next base: position 15,851,025 of record NW_025336087.1, on the reverse strand, counting down.
TACTTGGTTCAACAGAACTTCAAAAGAAAAAGACCTTGAAGTTATTACGGACAGCAGGTTAAGTATAAACCAACAAAATATGCCTGCAAAAAGGGCTAATGCTATTTTGGAATGCATTAATAGAAATATCAAGTCCAGAACATGAGAAGTAATAATTTCTGTATACTCTACACTAGTCAGACCTCGTATAGAATACTGTGTCCAGTTCGGCCACTAAAATTTAAGAAAGATGCAGAAAAATTGGAAAGGGTTCAGAGGAGGGCATAAAAACAATCCAGAATTTGGAAACATTGCCCCATGAGGACAAACTGAGAGAACTTTGTTATGTTCAGCCTTGAGAAGAGAAAACTGAGGAGGGACCTCTATAAGTACCTGAAAGGCTATCACAAAGAGGAAGGTCAAGATCTCTTCTCACTGATACCAGAATGTAGGACATGGAATAATCAAGTCACGCTGTGACAACCCAGATTCAGGCTAGATATCTGGAAAAGTTTCTTCACTGTCAGAGTAATACTACAGTGGAACCAGTTGCCTATAATGGTTGTGGGCTCTCCCACACTAGAGACATACTAAGATATCTCTATACTTCTATGGAGACTTTGATTCTTGGCTCTTTCTCTCTCTCTCTCTAAAATCAATCATGACATTTTTTATAAACCACAGCAGATACCCAATGAGAATTCAATGTACAGATCATCTTTGGTTAAAACATTGACACTTGCTCATCTGCCATCTTTATGACTTTAACAATCTGCAGCTACAAAAACATCATACAGAAAAGATATGCTTTGTTCCAACCCCAAAATAGGGAAACAGTGATTCCAAGAGATTTTTCCCATGAAATCTGGAACAGAAAATATTCTGGAAAGGAATTTGGAACACAACTTGTCTTATTCTCTCTCCCTTTCTCTCTTTTGCATACATACACTTTTCTGATTTCAGTAGATTTCCACAGTATTTGATTATGTAACCCTTTCATATCCAGACTCCATCATTAAAATAATGTACTCCAAATCCAATAATATCCTTCTAAGATGCTTCAGTTCTGACAAAGACATCCATAGCACTCTCTGTCCTAGCATTAAAACAAGCAAATAGATGTTTCTTCACCAACTCCTTGGGCTCTGTATATATAAATTACAGTTCACTGCATAACCCCTTGCTGCTTTATGATTATCCATCCCTCAAACCCAACCTTTTTGTTCAAGACAGAAACAAAAGAAATTAAACTCCAACCTCATCTGATTCACACAACACTTAAGGCAAATTCAGATGTGCCTTTTCCACATCAGAAGAGAAGATCTGGCTTTTTGCACGGGTTGCGGTTGGGCCTGGGCGCCTCTTCAGTTGTGCATTTAGTCTCCACATATTAAAAGTATTTAGTAAAACAAAAACTTGCTTTTCTTTTATGCCTTTGGCATGTAGCAAACCATTTTTAGGGGATATGAGCTTAGAATCTCATCCGGTGACTATTTGTGCTGTCACCTCCCACTTCTGCATTTACATCTCATCAGAATACATTAACTCAACCAAAAAAATCAGCTAATGGCAGTGGTAAGGCCCATCAAGGGACAACTTACTATTCTCCATGAAAGCAACCAAGAGTCTCATGGCATCTTGAAGACATAATGCATAAAATGGTGGGGTAGAGAACCCCAGCAATTCAGAGGCCCTGCAGAATTCCTCTGGCCCCAGCTCTGCCCCCAGGCACTGACTGCTTGCAGGGTTTCTAGTTGTCCAGAGGGTTATAGCCAAACAAAATGTTCTGCTAATTGCACATAGCAGAGCTATGTACGATTGCTTATTGACTTTAGTGTAAGTGCACATGCACCTAGTACAAACCAGGACCATGACAATTCAGGAGGAGATTTAAAATGTTTGCACTTTTATTTTCATCCTGAAATTTCACATACCCTCCACAAGTGGCAAAAGGAAGGGAGAGGTTAAAAAAGAAAAGAAATACATTGAAATTAATCCTTATTTTGTTTTGTGGAATTTAATTACAAAAATGGAACAGGGATATTAAATGCTTCTTTCTAAATTACTGTTGTCTCAATGCACATTAGTTCCCAGACAGTTACACTAAGTCTGAAAAGCTTTGCTATGGGTGATTAGCAGAATCTTACGTTTGCCCCTGACTTACTAGCAGTAAGAGCATTAAGTGAAATTGTGCTGATATTTTTTATTCCACCCTACTTGCCATTAGCCACAACCGCTACTGGAATGCAGCCCCCTTGGCTTCCCTAAGGCAGAAACCAGCCCATCAGTCTGAAAGAGGTTCTGCACCCTTGTACTGTGGTATAAGTGTTGATGGAGTGGAGTCCCTGAAACTTAGAAAGGACATGTAGGCAGTAGCCCACCCTCTGCTCTTCCCTGGCAACTGATAGGCTGCAGCATGCTCCCTCTGATCCTGAAAGTAGCCGAGGGCCATTGGCATGACTACTAGCCTCAGTGGCTTTATCCTCCATGAATTTCTCTAGTCTCCCATACAGCCATCTGCACTGACTGTCACCAAAGCTTGTGATTGCAGCTTGTCATTTAATTATCAATCACACGGCCTTTTCCATTTTTACCAACATGCATCCCATGTACCATCAATCCTCATTTCAAGGAGTTTGTGAAGGAGACGATGGGGTTCCCCACATGTGTTGTGGATGCCTTTCTTCCAGTTGCATCAGCCTTGTTCTTTATACTACCCATCAGCAGGCTCTGCATGTTTTCTCTCTCTGCTGTTCTCATGAGCAACACATGAGATTCATCCAATGCTTTTACTAGCAATGTGCCAGTCCTTTATCTGACTGTGCCAAATGAAGGGGCTTACATTCCTCTTTTTTTTTCTTTTTCTTTTTCCTTTTTGGGGTGTGTGTGTGTGTGTGTGTGTGTGTTTGGTGGGGGCAGAGAGTACATTGCTATCATCTCTGTCTGTGAAAGCATCTTGGTACTCTATTCTTTAAGTCCTACAGTCACCTCCAGTGACAAAACCCCATTCCAGTACAAAGAACAGAAAAGCTTTTCAACAGAGTTATCTTTTCAGCATAAGAAGAAGAATAGCTGAGGGAAACAGATAACCAGCCAATGTCAGCATGTCATTGGCAGGTATATGCTGCACTTAGGACACTTTGGTTTACCTCAGAAAACAAACTTGCATTATTCTGAAGAAAAGTGAATCATCCTCCCATATTTGGAACTGCTTTTAACATAAAAGGCGACCCAAAAGAAAATATATTAAACTATGTTATTCAAGAAACCAGCTTAGTATTCTCCTCCAAGTCCTCAGTAAATACATTTCCAGTTCTTGATAGAAAAAAGAGGGTGGCGATCTTTTGTCATTGATATAGGCCACCAGCCAGCATCAGCGATGATGGCCACTGACTGGGTTTGCTTTCAAAAGAGGATATTATGAAAGAGTATACCAGACAGTACCAGTTGCTGGGGGAAATGGGTGGGCGGATGTTACTGCATTCATGTCCTCCTTATGGACTTCCCACAGGCGGCTGGCCGGCCACTGTGGGAACAAAATGTTGGCCTAGATAGGCTGTTGTCCGGATCCAGCAAGGTTTTTCTTGTGTCTGCTGCTGCTGTGTGCCAGCAAGCATCTCTCGGTACACGAGCACAGGAACGAGGCACTGAAGGTACCCAGTGTAGCTTATGGACCACTTCCACAAGCTTCTTCACTAACATAGCACTTCATACTGCTTTATTTATTTTTTTGTGTATTAGATTTATTCCCACTTTTTTCTTAGAATAAATTCAAGGTGGCTTACATCATTCTCTTCCTGCTGCTCTCAATCTTATCCCCATGACAAGAGCCCTGTGAGATAGGTTGGGATGAGAGTCTCTGACTGGCCCAAGTCACCCAATGAGCTCCATGGCTGAGTGGGGACTAGAACCCAGATTGCCTGAGTCCCAGTCCTGTGCTCTTAACCACCACATCATACTGGCCCTCACTAGGATCACAGGATCATACAATGCCAGGGTACAGCAAATAACCTTGTGATAGCACCCAATCTCCAGGCAGGGCTGCAATGCCTGTCTGTCTGCAAGAACTCTGTTACACTTCCACTTGTTTGCTGAGATTCCCAGTAACTGTTTGTTTAGAGAAATATATGAATTCAAAAAGCACGGACCATGGTTTATGATAGAAGTCAGCAACTGCATACATAGAACTGCTCAAATGAAATCTCACTGGATTTTGAATACAGAGAGCCAAGCTATATCACTGGTGTGCATCTGAATTGGGGTCAAGGCATGTGTGCATGTGAGTCTGAATTGTGCCTGGCATGTATCTGTGTGTGAGCGAGTCCATATTATGGCATGGGTACAACTCTGGCTTGGAGGTGCTGTGAAAGAGTATATGCTGCAACTTCAGTACGAGGAAATGTTATGAGCCCATGTTACATCGTGTGCTGGTCTGTACTGTGCATCTGTGTTTGCAAACAGCTCCAGATTTTTGAGGAAAACACCTTCGGGCCCTTCCCTTCTCTTGCTCCTCCTTCTAATGTGCTTCCTACTCCTACCATGTGCTTCCTTGATAAGCAGAGTTTCAGCCAGCCAGAAGGCTGATGCATCTCTTACTGCTCCTTCTCACCACCGCCACCACCACCACCGCCACCTGGACCAAGTGAGAGGCAGGTAAACGGGGAAGAGGAGGAAGACATCCAGGTGCTTCTGGTCAGTGGGCTCCTGCTGGGATGTGGGAACTTGGCAAGAGCCCTGCCATGCTGACCCACAATGCTCTCCTGCCTGCAAATCTTCTGGCAGCAACTGCACGTGCCATGATGTGCCATTATGTTGCAGTAGGTGTGCTTAAAAGTCAATGGAGGGTGTCTACCCAGAGGAGGGCCTTCTCTGCGGTGGCACCCAGTCTATGGAATGTGCTCCCCAGAGAGGTCTGTCTGGTGCCAACTTTATGCTCTTTTTGGCACCAGGTAAAGACCTTTTTATTCAGCCATCATTGTAATAATTAAGGTTTTAGATGTTTTAAGATCTGACCAGTCACATTCTCTTTTTTTTTTTTTCTTCCTTTCTTTCTTTTCTTTAGTTTTATGAAAGTGTTGTTGGTCTATTATATATTGTTTTAATTATTGCATTATCATATTTTATTAATCACTGTAAGCCTTCCTGAACCATTCATTGGAAAGGACAGGATAAAAATATTTTAAATAAATAAATAAATAAAACACCAGTGTGTATGCCCGTCTTTCTTCTTTGTGCCTGCGCAGTATGTACTCAGAAAAGTCCATGTTATCCCAAGGGCATGCCTCCGTGGCAGTGAGCATGTGTGTGCGTGCATGTGAGGGCTGTGCCGGTGAGAGAAATTACAGGCAGGCTTGCCCGGCGTGGCAAGCCATGGTGGTTTCTTGCACAGGCTGGTCCATTGTGTCCTCTGTTCCCTGTCATGGTATTACAATCTGGCACGTTTGGATTTTAGAAGCCATAATGAGAAACAATAGTTTGTTCTGTGGTTTCCATGCTTCACCATGGTTTCTCCGGTCATCCAAACCCAGGATCATGATTTTCACAGTCCTGGTATGCAGCTACCACAGAATCCCCTCGAAAAAGCGGAAGCCGCAGGAACCCCTCTGGCCATCTGATGGGGCACGTGCCATCAGTGGGAGGACTGAACAGGATGGGTGGAGATGGCACTAGCACAGATCACTTGATCATCTCTTTGACCCATCTAGACAAAAAAAGAGCAGCATGGAACCCACACAGGGTTGCTTGTCATGATGTGTGAACCCAACCTATATGTTGCAGTGTACATATGCATTTGAAAACCCAGCCACAGCAAATGTGTGTGTGTTATTCTCATGTGAGAGTCCACTTTATCTGACAGTTCTAACCTTATACCATTAATCTAAGATTCTGTGGAACTCCAGGTACTGGTTAAAAGCCACCATTCTGACCGTGCCCCTCTCCACTCTGTTAAATGTGCTGGTGAGCCTTCCAGCTTTATCTTATCAATTAGAAATAAAGGCAGGGATGCCCTCTACTGATTCCCTGTGGTCTCTGCAGCAAGAGGTCACAGTTACTGCTGCGCTGCTCAGTATCATTTCCTCCCCCAATAAGCATGTGTGGCTTGTCAACAAGGTATACTGTAAACAGCCTGCAAGAAGAGCTCTGTTATAAACACAGAACAGAGTGAATTGCTCCATGGTGGGTCATCTTTTTTCCTCCTAAACGAGATTCTCCTTTTCTTTTCTTTTTATGAATGCCCTCACTCCACAAGTGCTCTGCAGGTTTATAAAGTACCATACAAGGAGGCAGAAGAAAATTGCAATAAAAATTACATAGATATATGATCCCTTAACCCCACCAGAGTGTAAACAAACCATCTTTTTATTCATTGCCTGGATAATTTGAGTAAATAAATCTGAATTTGATAGAAGAAATGATTTGGGGAAAATGACAACTGCTAATATTTGAGCCTCAATCCAATGCATGTTGGTTGTGTTTAAGGTCTGTTGAAATCTATGGGACTTAAGTTAGTCACAACTGACTTGTCCCATTGCTTGAAAGGGGGCGTATGTGCAACAAACCTAGTTGGAACAGAGCCATAATCTATGTAACAGCTAACACATGTCACAAAGCACTCCATACTTTTTCTACACTTTCCAGACACTGAGACAAGATAGATCTTTGTAGCCTGCAGCATAAATTCTGCAAACAATTGCAGATCTAAACTTTGGGTGGTCTATCAACAGTGTCTGCAAGTCAAGAAAAGACAGCATGAGGCCCTTTCAGTCAGGGGCATTCAGGCTACATAAATGAAGGAGAATAAGTAGACAGTAAAAATGTAAATTCACAGCAGAACCCAGAAGATATAAGTGCCTTGGCATTATAGCTTGCATATGTCATGGGACTTCCAAAATTAGTCCCAGGAGAAGACGAAGCTTCCTCTTTGGTTCAAACCTGAAGGTCCTTTACTTTGAAAGGCCACACAAGAATACTAGCAGGAAGCTTTATTATCTTACATACAAGAGGTTAATGCCAATCAGAGGCAATAACAAAGAACAATGTAAAACACAACTCTTTTTATACACCTTTAGCAGCCCTTTTTACCCTGATCGGTTAACCATTTAATTAGAGATGTGACATAATTCTTTTGTGTAATTTAGGTGACAAAGGCTATTTCCCTTCTTGTTTTGGAATACAAGGAGTGTGTGTGTGTGTGTGTGTGTGTGTCTGTGTCTGTGTCTGTGTCTGTGTGTCTGTGTCTGTGTCTGTGTCTGTGTGTGTGCTTTAGAAAACAAGGAAATTGACATTTGTTGATATACTTCTCATAATTATCAACAAGCTCACTTTGAAACACTCTTCTTAATTATGCATCACGGCAACCAGGAGCATTTTCTGTTGAAAATCAAGTTCCCTAACCCAAACCCTTTCCTTGGCACATGCATGTACATAGCGCTTAGTTTTGACAGGTAAGTTATGCCTGAATCATCCCCAAATGGACAATGGGTACCTGCCTTCCATTTAACTGTTCTGTGTGGCCACCAGATCTATGCATTCTATACCAATGGTATAGAACTAATCTCTTGTGCCCATCTGTTTCTTCCTCCCTTCATTTGTATGTGAAAAAAGACTTCTGGCATTTATTAAACCATGTTTTCTTGTACATTAAAACTGGCAAATTGCAGCGAAATGTCAGACTACAAGGCTAGGTTATGAAACCAGAATTAGATCTGGGTTTTATATTCTAATTTCTAGGACTGTGGCTTAAGCTACAGTTTTCCAGATCACAGTAACTGTAAATGTGGTTTAGTAAACTCCAGCATTCTTTTATTTGTTATAGTATTTTTATAGCACTTTTCAGAATCGAACCAAGGCAGTTTACCAAAAGTTCAGAAATAACTTGAATAAAAACCATAATAAAACACTTCAACAACCTTAAAACCAGTGATAATAATTTAAAAAGTCATCCAGTTGCAACCTCAGAATCTCCAAGCAACATGAGAGAAAACCTTGAGTAGGTTAATAAGTGAGCAGGTCCACACTGAGACAAGTAGAATGGACGATAACTGTTCTAGCTACATTCCTGAGATTGTCAGGAAACACTCCTTCCATCATACCCTCATCAAAGGATTGAGATTTTGTGCAAATGTGTTTGCATGTATTTGTATAAATTTTCAGTTGCACAATTGAAGCTTCCAGGTACTCTGCAGAGCGCATTGCAATAGCCTAACTGTGATGTAATCAAATCAGACTGACTTGGAAATGGTCACCGTGGCGCAGTAAACGTAGTTGTGCAAAAATGGATGCCATGCTTCCTGAAGATCCAGGGACAGGGTAGGTTCCAGAAGCATTTCCAACCTATGAACCTGATCTCATGGGGATCAGAACCCCATCCAAAGCAGGTTACATCCCAACGGTTGCACCTTTCCTCTGTCCAACAGCAACTCCATCTTGTCTGAATGTAAACTTGGCTTATTCAGTCTTACACAATCCATTATCTGACCTAGGCAACAGTCAAGGGTGTTGGCTGCAAACAAACAGAAATAGAGCTGAAGTTTGCCAATGTATTGACAAAATCTCACTCCAAAACTGCAGACACTTTCTCTCAAAGTTTTCATGTAGTTATTAAATAAAAGAAGAGACAGGATAGGACCTGTTGGAGCAGTTCTCCCCATCACTGCTTTCTGGGCATGACCTGACAGGATAAACCAGGGCCCCCAACACCATTAATCACTAGCATGAGTTACAGGTAAATGCAAACTTGTGCAAACACATGCAAACATGTTTGTACAAAATACAGGTCCTTTAATGATCAGACAACAGAATTAACATTTCCGGATAATCTAAGAAAGGCAGACAGAACAGATATCACAGATGTCTGCTTCTCACAAAATACAGCATTCAAAATGGATCCTTCAGACACTGAATCTGAACTTGAAGAAGAAATGCCACTCTGAAATGCCAAAGCCAGTGAGTTTCGAGGTAAGTCAAGTGGCTGGTGAGAACCAGGCCACCTCTGGTTTGGTGAGGAAACAATGTAGAAGAGGGAAGGCCAGATGGCAAGGAATAGAACCTAATCAGTTTCGTCATTCCATGCCAGGCCAAGAGAACTAGTTAATTAAGTAACATCTGGTGTGCCTGCAATCAAGCCCACAGGCAGAAGGAAGCTCCCTAAGGTCCAGACTAACTCCACTGTAGTGGGGAAGAGATTCAGTTTGCAATCAACTCCTCCATAAGCAGTGCTCAATCCTCAGTGAGCAAGTTCATTAATTTGATGGAGGTTTTTGCTAATGACCATTGCATTACAGTACATTACCTGCTTGGACTGCTTTAACATCATGAAAGACTGTAGTTAGAAGTCTCTAGTCTTGATCCTCTATAAAGGGAAAGATTGGTGGGGTTAGCACAGCTCTCAAAAAAGTATACCATTCTTGATGCTATTGAAAACCACTGAGGAGACCAAATCAGGCTGCCTTCTTCCCTCCTCCAGTTCCTGGATTAGGCTATCCACAAAGGTGACCAAAGCAGGCTAATTACCATATCATTTCCAAAAGCCTGATTAAAACGAGTCCAGACTAGTCCACAATTCTCTTGACAGAGTCCTTAATCCATTGGATCAAGGGGGGGTTCCCATTGGATCAAGGGGGGGGGTCCTGAGCAAAAGGGAGCATCTCCCTCCCATGAGTAGGTATTAACCACCTCTCTTGTAGTCCATCCTAATCTAATGTAATAACCCAGAAAGGGCAAAGATCTAGCAAGCAAATACTGGCCCTCATCTTCCAAGCAAACTGCCACTTCTTCAAGAGCCACATTCTGAAAATAATCCAAACAAACTTGAGCAAGGCAAGAAGTATGATTTGATCTACAAAGAATAAAGTAAATTGTTCACAAAGAGCCTTTGCCTGTTTGGGCTCCCTTTTTCCGGCATCCTTGTGAAGAAGGCCTAACATGACATGAAAAAGCACTTCTGGTGCTTGAGAAGATGGCAATGATGGAGGTTTTCTTTGCAGGCCCTTTTCTACCTGATCCCGGGTAGAGGTGTCCTGGCACTTAGTGACAATAGTATGAATCATTTCAACCTAAACCATTTTCATAGTTCACAGATTAGCAACATCACCAACAGGCAAGGCATCAAAATGTCCCAAGTTGATTTAGGGGACCATTTGAATCTATCTGGTCTCCTGGTGGGCCATTTTTAACTATTCTAGCATCCCTGCAGAGGATTATGCCACCAGCCAGTCTAAAACCTACCAAAACGTAATCCCACCATCACAACAGAAGCATGTGCTCCATTTTTTGAACACCAATTTCCAGATATTAGCAGAGAGAAGGAACACATGGGAACAACACTCAGTGAGATGCATTAGGACTACACCTGGTCCCTGGGTCAAGAACAAGTTCCATTCCTGAAATCATCTTTAAGTCAACTTTCTGTGTAAGTCATATCACACATATAAAAAGCATATAAACACTTAAGAAACACTTCTGTATACACCAAAGCATCTTAAACACAATACAGCATTTTAATAATGATAATAATACAATGATAATAAAGTAAGTACAGGTACTGAAGAGAGAGAGGGAGAATCGGTATGCATGAGTGTAGGTAAACACTACAGTTCTTAAAACAGTTTAGACAGAACGGTAGAAAGATAGCAAAAAGGTTATTATTGAGCTAACATTAAGTCTAACGTTAACTGGATAATGATGGAGATGGGGCTGGTGTTGGAAAGGACAGACCTAGCACTGGAGAGTCAGGGTTTGGCTGGGCTGTTGGAGATGGGGAAGTTAGCACTGGAGTTGCTTTCTAGTTCCAACTTTGCAGCTTGCTGGCACCACTCACCTCTTTGTCCCTCTTCCTTGTCTTTCACTCCTTCCTTCCTCCCTTCCTTTCCTCCCTTCCTGTTCTTCCCTTCCTTCCTTTCCTTGTAGCCTGGCACCTGAAGGTGCCTGCTTGCCACTCAAGCATGTAGCATAATTTGGGGGTTTTGCTTATTCATAAGTAAGGATAGTTCTTAACTTGGACTGGGTGTATTGTGTCTGAACTGGGCTCTAGTGTAACCTTGTTGTGAATCATATTATCTGTTTCCTGAATTAGATGGATCCCCCCAGATTTATACAGAACAACAAAGAGAATCTCCAGGAAACTGGTAGGTTCCCCCCACCATTGAAGGGCATGTGTCAGGAAAGAAAATGTGTTAAATGTACTATCTTCTGGCAATAACTAGACATAAACATTATGTATTTTCCTTCATCTGTGCAGCTATGCATTTGGGAAATTAATGTAAAAATTATGGATGCAAACCATAATATCACCTCAACTTCAAACTGTTTACTGTAATAGGCCCATTCAAGTCAATGCCAGAATTTCAGAATAAGATGTATAACACTAGAAACTGCTTATATTCATAGACAAAAAAGGTAATAGAGCCTCTGTCAGTGCATTTTCCCTCCTAGCAGAGCTATGAAGGGTGGATAGATACAGCTTATCATAGGTGAAAATAGCCTCGACAACGTAAAGGATGGAAGTAGCAAGACAAGGACTGAACTGTATAGAGCCCAAAACAAGTTTGAAGTGGCAAACACTTCAAAAGGAGGAAGCAGGGGCCTCTCTTGAGATTAATTGACATGGAAGAGGGAAGCCAGTGGTTAGAGAAATACCAGTTTGGCAAAGCACACTGATAAGCTAAAGAGAACTTTACTGAATTGATGTCTGTGAATCTAGGAACCAAATAGTAACCGTTAAAGACAAGTCATCCACTTTATCTTTTTCTCCTCCCCTTAACACGAGTTAAAGTTTAAATTGCATCATAAAATATTCAGGGCATATGACAATGAGATTCTGGAAAGAATAAACATAGTATAAAAGGGCAGCAGTCATATATTCACTTACTTGGGAGTAAGTCCCATAGAACTCAATATATAGGACTGAACTGCTTGAGAAATCAATTCTCATTGTAGAGAAGTCATTCTATATCACCTGCCAACTAGGCAAGGTTAACATGGTCTAAACGGGGCCATTTTAGCCATTAAATCCCAAATTTTTACATGGTTAGTTTGTTTTTAATTTGCATCAATGAATCCGTATATTCACATTTTTTAAAACAAAACATCTTCCATAATGTTATGCAAATTTATTTATAGAAAAAACATAACACAGCAGTAACAAGCAAACATTCACGTCTCCACCATAGGCTAAGGGATTTTCATTTGTTGGGGGAACTGGCACAATTCCAAATTTGTACAAATGCATCCAACAGCAGTTTTGCAAACTCTGATTCTGTCACTCATCAGAGGATGAAACAAAAGGCACCTAACAATCAGCAAAATCCAGACAGAAGCGATTTCACAGCGTCTGTGCATCCCAGCCCACAAGCCGTAGCAAGCCCAATGCCTCTGACTTGTCCTCCCAGCAGCTGTCAGAGATCGCCACGGCCCACCATGCACAATCAGCACCGTATGAGTGTGAGTGACTGAAACTTATCATTTTCTTCTTCTAAATATAGAGGTTTGTTACATGATGCATTTGCTTTTTACAGTCAAATAAACATATAAAGTAGCAAACAAATCCAAATCTTGACTAACACGATATGTTTGCAAGCAAAAGATTCACATTTCATTGAAAGTTTTGTTTTGTAGAGAAATCTGAACTCCTCCAAATTTGCTGTGGCATGTACAGCAATAATTCTGGGCCGCGTGGTTTCTCAAACTAACTTCTTTTGCCATTGCTTTTCTTTGTTACTTATTTATCCAGGAGCATAAATGCTATTCTCCTTCCTTCTGAAGAATTATCAGCTGTGTAAATGACACCAAAGGAACTCCTTTCCCCTCCTCTGTAGAAGTGCTGGATATCACAGACATGCATTTCATATTTCAGACTCAAAACCAAGGGAAGCAACAATATTATGGCCCCCAGATTTGCAGATCCACACATTGCTCTAGATTCCCAAATCTGCAACTGGGAATAGAGCCCCTGCCCTGGAGCTGGAGCATCACATTCTGATCTACCTTCCCACCGCACCACTTACAGCCCACACAGAAAGAATCAGCTGCTTTTCAGGTGTCAGAAAAGAGACTTGGGGAGGGAATAAAGGGGACAGAAAGGGCAAGAGGAGAAGACTGTGGAGGCCAAGATACAAGGAATCCTGCATTTGTTGCAGCTAGTTGGCCAAAAAGGGCTGACATGTGGCTGTCCCGAAAAAATGCAGAGCAGGCAGTTTAGGGAGGTGAAGGTTGCCCCTTCCACACCTCCTTCTCTACACTGATGCTCATTCATGTTCAAGTTTGGAGGATTATGAGGTTTGCACCAATGAGTGCAGTATTGTACCATTCAGGAAGAATGGCAAAGAAGTTACTGAGGTTCAGCAGGTGGCATTGTGTACTTTCACAGTGTTCAAGAGTCAAGACAGTTTCTTGAAAGTATGCCAAGTCTTCATGGCCATCAGCTTGTTAGGAAGAGCACTGGAGATATGACTTTGAAGCGGCCTTCCACAATCTTTCTACAGATTAGGCATGCCTTTGCAGTAAGAATGAAGACGTTTACCTTTCCAAAACAGCTTTGTTTCCAAGAAAAAGAGGAGAGAACCTGGGTGCATCCAGGTCGATAGTAGTGAGAGATAAACCATCTAAAATCCATGGCAAAAGGCTTTGTCTTTTGTTCTTGGCTTTGCGAGCAATTGATGCATCAATGATCAACAAAGATCTAGTTGATCATTATCCCAATGCTAAAATTTCCCAATGACAATTGCAAGAAGCCTACATTCTGCAGTGAGAAAAAGATGCAGGTGCTAAGTGCACTCAGCCAGCACTTGCAAGAGCGCAAGTATGCAGCGCTGAGTCCCTCCTGGGAAGCCCTCATCTCAGCAGTACTAAAAGGGTATCTGTCCCCACCTCTTCCCAATTCCATGGAACCTCAAGAAGTGGCTTGGAAAGGGGAGGAGTTGGGAGGGGTGAGGGTGCTTCATGGAGGGAGCTCAGCTGATGAGCAGTAGATGGGCAACTTTGGCAAGCCAGATGAGACCCGGGGGAAAGACATTTCTCAGCAATGCAGTTAAAGCAAAAGGAGGGCCTCCAACCTCTGGCACCCCCATAGTGTGTTTGCTTCTACGAGTTCCTACCATGCGGGTACGTTAATCTGTGCCAGCTGCAGAATTACTTGTTAATTATTTGCACTGTTACTTGTTATTTATGAACATTCTCTAGCATCTCTTGAGGCTACTGTAGTGCATGAACGTGGTGCAAAATTCTTTCTTCTGCTGCTGATTTCTGCACATTCTCTGAGGTTCCTTGGAGACAGTGCTTCTTGCATGGGCAAATTCCAAAACATGCTCAGCTATGCACATTTTTGGAGATGATGCATATTGCCCTGAGTACATGCAAAATGCTGTGACATGTACACAGCCTGAAAGATGCAGAGATTGTGCATATTATTGGACAGAAAATGTGCAGAAGGTAGTCCAGATATGCGTATTCCAGTTGGAGACGATGCATAATAGCTGGAGACAGGGCACAATTCCCTCTTCAAAAGCAGATTATACCTGTAATCTCCTTGAGATGTAGTGAGCACGCATCGTGAGCACTCATTTCACAATCCACCTTGCCCATAACACATATGTATGTGCTTACGTGCACAATAACACACAGGCAGAGGGCTCTGCCACAGGTGCTGAGGATGCCACATTGGGGCAAAAGCTGCACTGGGCAAGCACATCAGTGCCTGCATGCCAGCAGGGGGCCAGGCCACAGTTCAAGGTGGGTGAGGTCACCCCAGTGCTGGCATGCGCTTGCCCAGACACACACAGCTATTTCCACCACAGCCACTCACCCCCCTGAACAAGCATGATGCCTGGCCAGTGAAACGAGAACTGACCCCCGTTCTTAGTTCAGTTTGGCATGCTGCAAGATGGAAAAATCCAAAAGGGATTCAAATGACTTTGGATGGCTATAAATTTAACTTGTGGATTCCACAAGAGACTGGCATCCACCAAGCTGAGAAACTTTCTAACTTTTTTTAACTATACAAAATTCTACACAAATTTAAACATACAAAAATACACTAATATAACAGCTATAAAACATACACACACACATTTTATTCATCTCTCATTTTTCTTTAGCCTCAACTGTGCAGTGCTCTTCTTTGCATGTACACTTTGTTCATTGATTGTAAGCAAAACACACAAAATGTTATGTTCCTTTAAAATGGTGATGACTTGCTTTGAGTACCTTTTCAAATGGGGAAAATCTACTTCCATCTGCAAAACACAGAATAGATTTTAAAAAAACACTGCATCCTGGTCTACAGCACTGGAAATGACCTTCTGTTTTGCTTTCAAAGGTGGAGAGAGAGTAAGGTCTAGCCAGAGACTAAGGTAGTTAGGCTGGCTGCACCATCAGGCAGAGTGAGATGACCCATTTACTCAGTTATTGCCATGTTCCTACTCCCAAGAAATGGTCTTTGGGGGATTTTCTGCTCTGGGGCCAGAATAACTAGGCTGCTTTGGAAGTCAGTTTGGGGAGGGGGCATTGTTCTGCTTCAGACACTGGAAAATCTTGGGTAGACAGGCAAATCCCTTGCAGGAGGAAATGTGTGCAGTGTATCCGTCGATGGTATGTGCACAATCACTGTGGTTTATTTGAGCCACGATGTGCCACTGTGCCCGTGGCTGCCAGGTTGCCTTTGCAGGGCTTTGCCATGGCTTGTTGCATCATGCAAACCTTGTGAGGTTAACTAATTTCTCACAACTCTAAAACAGCCTATGGTTTCTGGCTGTTTAGTTAACCATGCCAACAACCCATCCTCGCTGGCATGACAAGCCACAGTCACAGCTTAAATATTTAAAACAGACACATGTTCTGTTAAGCCCTAGCAGTTAATTAACTGGCCCATTAACTCACTCATTGGAACACCCATCCTCAGGTGCATTTTGCATTTGTTTTCCCAGTTGGGAAGCATCTCAGATAACTGCGCTGCCTTGAGCCGTACTCAAAGGACAGTGGTTATTTTCTTTAAGATCAGAGCACGATGTCTGACTGTCACATGGTATTACTTCACACAGCTTTCAGTTGTGTTTTCATCCAGCCTTAGCCAACCTGGTGCCTTCCTGGTATGTTGGACATACCGTATATACCATTGCATAAGGCAATGCACATATAAGACAATATTGATATTTTGGGCCGTTCTTGCAAGTGTTTGTCTTATCTTGGGTATAAAAGATGACCCCCTATTTTTACTCCACTACTTTAATTTTCAAGGGGCTCCTATATGCCAGTATATATAGGTATTTGTCAGCCAGAAGCTTCTAGACTTTCATGACATCACGTTACCATATTCTGACTAATAGGCACATTCCCTCACCAATTTGGAGTCCAACAACGGCATGCAAGGGGGATGACTGGCTGGGGTCAGTTGGGGAGGATGGCCAGCAGCAGCACCACAGACAAACACACATGGAGGGGGCGGCAAGTGCAGGGGGGCGAAGCTGGGCAAGAGGGAGGAGGCTCATGGGAGCAGCAACACAGTGCAAGATGAGCTCCCCCAGTACCAGTAAGAAGGTTTATATGGTTCTTGCTAAAAACAAGCTTGTAAATACAACTTTCTTTATTATCTATCCTTATTTAAAATGATGAATAAAAGGTAAAGGTAAAGGTTTCCCATTGACATTAAGTCCAGTCATGCCTGACTCTAGGGGGCGGTGCTCATCTCCGTTTCCTAGCCGAGGGAGCCAGCATTTGTCTGCAGACAGTCTCCGTGGTCATGTGGCTGGCATGACCAAACACCGAAGTGCACGGAACGCTGTTACCTGCCCACCTTTTTATCTACTTGCATTTGTATGCTTTTGAACTGCAAGGTTGGCAGGAGCAGGGACGGCGCAACGGGAACTCACCCCGTTGTGCAAATTCGAACCAGCGACCTTTCGATCAACCAGCCCAGCAGCACAGCGGTTTAAACCACTGCGCCACCTGCAGTCCCAAAATGATGAATACAATATGACAAATATCGTTCACCTGGCATATAAGACAATCCCCAATTTTTCCTCACTATTTCAGTATTCAAGGGTCATCTTATATGCCAGTGTATATAGCAAGTTCTAGCTGATAGCTGATCTGGTTTTTTGGTTTTGGTTTTCTTTTTGGGGAGTTTTGGCCATTCTGGCTGTGAATTATGGGAGTTGCAATGTAACACATCTGGACCACACCTGGAGTTGAAAACTGTTTTATACAATTGAAGAAAACCAGTAACTGAAAGTGTTAATAGCCTAGTGACTGATATATGTTTGCTTTCTCCAAAATTCTTCAGCTGAGTCATTTAGGTTAATATTCCTTCCCTGTAATGGATGCTTCAGAAATGAAACAAGTTCAGACAAAAGATGGTGCCTCAGGAAAACAGGTCTGGCATAAGTTTCCTGAAAAGCACACCTGAACTTTCACAGGGTTAGGTCTTCCTTTTATATTTTCAATCGCAAATAATTTCAATAACTTGCCTTGAAGGCATTTCTGATAATGTCTTTAAAATGATGGACCTATCTGCATGAAGTTCCTTCTCTTTCAGGGGTTTCCTAGATCAAGCTTTCTCATCTGTACAGTGGCTTCTCTGCCCAGAAAAGTCAGGCTCCTTTTCACAAAATTAAATGTGTTACATAAAATCACTGACCATTTGCTGTCATGCAGACAATATTCCCACTAAATTCAACAGGTTTTTTTTTTTTCCCTATGGGGGATTTTAAGACTTGCCTGTTGGTTTGTAGGCTACCTTGGAATTAAAATGTATCAACATTCCCTACTTGAAAAATGAAGGTTTATCCCATCTGTACATCTAGGCAGAACCAAATGAGACAAATGAGCTCAGACACATTCACACACAATCACTCCAACCCCCTGCACTACAATACCCAGACGCAATGGGTTGCATATAGTTATACCCTTCTGTCGAAGGTGGAGACCCTCCTGATTTTGGGGGAACCCCCATCCCACACACACACGGCTCAACTAATTCAACAGGGTATCCTGACTCCACATGTAGAACTTTAAAGAGGACTAGAGGAGCTTTCATGGGAAGAAAAAGGCCAATTCAGATCTTGTATCCAGATCCAGTGCACTGTAAAAGGTAATTTTAAGAGCTCCTTCTTAATGGACTCCTTGTCTGCACCAAGTAACTAGAAAAAATGACCACAATCAACCTACACACAATGGCAGAGCTCCAGGATAGGGTCTCCCTATGCCTCTGCTAAAAGCATAAAACTAGCCACTGAGGGTGCAGAAGAGAAATGATATTGAGGTGACAGTGCTGGGGAAGAGAATGCTGCACCTTTCCCCCTGCATCACTTTTCTGATCAAAGCCCATATTGCACTTCTTCCTCTACTCCCATCAAACATAGTTAATAGCAGTCTTGCTGGGGGAAGTGATTTCTTTCTGAAAAAGGTGCAAGGACTGGGGTTAAAACCACCTACCCCAGGGCTGCTGATACAGGCCAATTAATCCCATGGCCCACCCCAGCTGCTCCTTTGGAACTTGGACTGGTGGGTGGGAGATATGGTCATAGATCTCCAACATTGTCCAGGAGAAAAGTGTGGAGAAATGCAGACCAGAGTTACAGGACCTTGGAGAGCTCCAAGTGAACAATTTGCTCAGAAAAGTTCTGGTGTCTGAACAAATTACGCTCATCCATATAGATTACAGATTTTGTTAAATTTGTTCTGTGTTTCATGGAATATCATGTGTCTTTTATTCCACCATTCATCGGCAGAATTGTTCTGGATGTTTTTTACCAGAATTTTGTTTTATTTGTGCTGATTTGCATCAGCACTAATGTGTACTTGTGCAAATGCACGTTAGCACTAATCCACACCTCCACAAGTGCTCTGCAAGTCTGTTGAATTCACACAACTTGGAAAAAGCAGTCCTCTGCAGAATGCACAAGTGGCATTCCGAGCAATGCACACTCATTTGATTTTTTTAAAATCTCCTACATTGCTAGTCCGGACTACCACCTCTTTCTTATAAAAGTGGTGAGCTGAAAAGGACATGTTCCTCTCTCCAAGTTATGCATTTCATTCACATCTGCCTCTGGTGGTGGTCGGGTGGCCAGATGCAGGGGGCTCCAGGTAAAGAAGAGGTCTCTGTGGAGACTGTGGGGCATCGTTCCCCAACCTGGTGGCCCCCAGATGTTTTGGACTGCAACTTCTAACATTCCTGGCCATTGATCATGCAAGCCTCACACATCTGGACATCAGGTTAAGAAAGGCTGGGTTAGGCTGTACTGAAGGCCAACTCATATGGTAAAGTCTACCAGCTCCAGGCCAGTCTGGTAATCCTGAAGAGAAAGTTACCCCTCTCTGCTTAGAACCCTGGGGCAACAAGTTCTGAAAAGTGATGCCTTCACCCTCACCAATTTTTCTTTCATTTACTTCCTGCAATATATGGAATAAGCGAAAGGAATTCTGACCAAGGAACTCGCTAAGGAGGGAATGTAACTTACCACCACCAAGAGTAGTGGGGAGGGTGCTTTTTTGCCTTAGATAGCAAATTATTTCAGTCAGCTCTTGATGCATCATGGAGCTCACATAAGAAACCATTCACCCTTTTTATAAATACAAGTCCTGAGATTTTCAATATTCAATTGCTATCTTCCTACTGAACTGCACCTTTTCCTTTCCTTTCCTTTCCTTTCCTTTCCTTTCCTTCAGTATTTTTCAGCTCTTTAGAGGACTCAGAATAGGGGATTACAAAATACATCCATATAAATATTGCAGACATTGTAATAATGTACTTTCCCTTTCCCTTCATCTCCTATTCCTGCACATTTTTCACTGTGTTTCAGGTGTTTATGCAAGGATGCTATTAACCTGCTTCCTTGCTCTCAAGGACATACAGAATATAACCTCTATTAGGTCCTGTGGGGAAAAGACTATACAGAGAGAGAGAGAGATTGTCTATTCTCAAAATCTTCAGAGGCCACCCTTAAGGTTGGAATTCTTCCAAGGTAACATATAAGATAAAATTATGAAAGGAATCATTAAGAAAAGGTCAATAAGAAAAAGGAGGTCTTCAGAATTTTCCTGAAAATTTGTAAAGAAGGTACCCAGTGAGCCCCCCATGGAATCTCATTATCAGCGCTGCAGCCACTCCTGAAAATGTGGCTCACTGAACTAAAACTGTTTGTTAATGACCTCAAAGTGCACACAAGCTGGTCTGGGTAAGAGGAGTTCTGTTTCACTAACCCACATTGGACAAGTTTTGTGTTTAATTTTTCTACTGATCCACGTTGTCTCTGCTGATGTGACACTATACATTGTTCTATTGATTTGTTATTTTATTGATTTCATTCTTGCTTCTTTTGTTTTGTTTGTTTGTTTGTGTCTCTCACTATTTGAATGCCTAGATTTCAATTATACAAAACGGACCAATAATTATCCAAGCAATAATAAATAATAAGCAAATCAAATGGTACTCCTGTGAACCAGACCTATGTAGCATCTCTTTCAAATTATTTTTTCAGGACTGCGTTCCTCTTGGCAAATGAAGATGGCTTTCACAATTCTGAGACACTTTTCTTGTCATATGTATCTATTTTTACCCATCTTTGCCATTAGTACCCCAAGATAAAACCTCCCTACGGTATATAAGCATGGCTGTTAATGATGCATTCATAGTGTGAAAGAGAATTTGGTCTGTTATGATTGAATTTCTGAATCACTTCCACCTCCTGATGTTCATCAAAAATACAGGAAGAGCCTGATTGGAGTTGAATTCCTTATAGCCTGTGTGGGTTTTGTTAATTCTTCTTGCCTTAAATGATTGTGGAATACTTCACTTGCAGAAAACAGATGCATTGTGTTAGCAAAAATGTAGCGTGGCCTTCGGCCAAGGGAACTATTATTCTTACCTGAAGTGGTGCTCTGTCTTCCTTGCTTTGTGTTTGCAGATTTCAGCAAGGAGTCACATCCTCCTGACCTCAAAAATGTGTGTGGCAGAACGTTCAAGCACCTGCAGGAATACAGAATGGCTGCCTATTGTTTGCCGGCTTTGTCTTGACACTGGCCTGTTGTTAATTGGAAGTCTGGATCTACAGTGGAGAGGAATGCACCAGTCTTGAGGGAGAAAGGAGCTGGGACAGAGGAAGAGACAAGTATTGTTTTAAGATCACTTTTTATTTTCTTCCAAAATCGCTGCAGGTTTTCATCATCCTCGCAGGTGGCAACATACCAGCTGCTATTTAAGCTGTGCATGTTGACATATACATCATATTACACTGTGAACTACAGAGACCCCCATCAAAACTGTATTGAAGGAAATGAAGCCAATGATGACAGGTAACACACAAATACACAGAGATCCTGAACAGTATCGCCTGCACTTAGCAGCATTAAATTGGCACCTTTACTTATTTGTACATTTTAAAAAATATATTTTGTAGGAAGAAAATTTCACAAGTTCCCCAAGGCAGCTTACAAATGTAAACAAGGTAAACCCAACATTAGCAATGCGAACAACTAAGAGCACAATCTGATCACTGTCGTAGCAGATGCTCCTAAGCACTTATGAGCATCCAAAGACAGGAGTGAGACACTGTGGCAGTGACCTCTGCAACCATCACGCCTTGTGCCTACATTTATTTCTGGGCAGCTGTTTCTGGCCATCAAGACTGAGCCCCAGGGAGGAGAGGGCAATGAGACTAGATCCCTGGTTAGAGCTGGCATAGCTCTGCAGCCCCAGCCGCTTCTACTCCCAGCCCCCTTTCCCCCATTACAAGGCCAAGCTGCAACAGGAAGGGTGGCAAGAGGCATGGTTCTTCCCATGCCAGCTGCAAGGCAGCTGCTCCGCCTTGGGAATCCCAGCTCCAAAATGGTACAAGCTGAGGGCCAGAACTTGGAGAAACTTATGGTCTCCCATACAATGATATGACGCCACAGGAATTTGCCTCAAAACAATTTATATACACAATGAAGAAAAAAAAGAATATGTTACAGCATAGTCACAGAGAAACCATTTGCCAGATATCTTTAAAAGTAATGCGGGGAAAGCAAATTTGTCTGGGGATGGTATTCTGATGTCAAGGAAGAATCTAGTCCTGTTAGGTACCTAACTAACCACTAAACTTGGGATGAACTTACTATCTGGGAATGTTCGTACAGGACAAGGTGGCCCTTCAGATTATGTGTCCTACAAAGTGTTGCCATGTTATGGAGAAGGCTATTAATGGCTACTAGTTACAATGGCTATATATTTAGTATTGAAGCAGGGTGTATCTGCACACTACTTGCCTGGCAACATAAGCAGAAGGGCACAATCTTACTCAGCTCCACTTGGTGAATATGCCATAGGCATTGGGTTGACCATTGGATACTGAACTAGATCCAGGTCTGATCCAGGAGGACTCCTTTTTATGTTATTCTGTATGTGAACTGAAGTCATTATTGTTTTAATGTTGCAGTATCCTCTTTATCACACATATCGGACAGATATATCCTTCTCTGCTTTCAGCCTGTATGTTTGTCTTTTCTCCAGGGCTAACTTTTAGGGTAACCAATTCCTTATAAAGCTCTGCCTTGTATAACAGTAGGAAAATCATGTGCAATATTTATTTATTTATATTAGCACTTCATCCTGCTGTTATAATGAACACACAGTGGCTTAAATCATTCCCCTCCTGCTGCTTCCAGGCTTATCTCTACAATAACCCTCTGAGGTGGGATGGGCTGGGAGTCTGTGACTGGCTCAAAGTCACCCCATGGGTTTCATGGCTGTGCAGGGACTAGAACCCAGATCTCTTGAGTCCCAGTCCTGTGCGGTTAATCAACAGCACAGTACATGTTTACCCAGATGCCTGTTCTTCAGTGGTGCTTATTGTCATGATGGTGTTCATAGGATTGCTCTTATAGCTGTAGTCATATGCATATTTATTGTAAGTCTCATCACACTCAATGGAGCTTACTTCTGAGTAGACTCAAGTAGGAGTGTACCATAATTTTGCCAGCAAAACCCTGACTTCAGGAATCCATCTGCTGGGTCAGATTCACCTGCACTACCTTAAAGGAAGTAATGTGAATATTCCACTGCCTCCGCTTTTGTGTATGATTAGTGCGGTGGCTCTCAGTGGGCAGTATCCAGCACTACCTCTGTGCCTTATGCCAATGCGGCCTCAACGGTGTGAGAAGAGAGGCAGCATTGGATACTGTCTCCATATGCCTTTGTGTTAAATTAAGTCAAAGAACACATGCATGTACATGCGTACACATGAAAGAGTCCTGTGACACCTTAAAAACAAACAATTTATTCTGACATAAGCTTCATGAACTTAGTCTACTCTAGCAAATACATGGGGTATTAAGGAGCAATTGAGGTTCATATAAAATACAATAGAGATCAAATTGCCAACATACGCTGGATCATGGAGAAAGCTAGGGAGTTCTAGAAAAACATCTACTTCTGCTTCATTGACTATACTAAAGCCTTTGATTGTGTGGATCACAACAAATTGTGGCAAGTTCTTAAAGAGATGGGAGTACCTGACTATCTTAGTTGTCTCTTGAGAAACCTATATGCGGGTCAAGAAACAA
The DNA here is from genome assembly GCF_004798865.1 of Varanus komodoensis. Lineage (NCBI taxonomy): Eukaryota > Metazoa > Chordata > Lepidosauria > Squamata > Varanidae > Varanus > Varanus komodoensis. The sequence goes on along the minus strand of NW_025336087.1, from coordinate 15,827,511 downwards.
TAGTGAGAACTGGGCACGGAACCACTGATTGGTTCAAAATTGAGAAAGGAGTTCGGCAAGGCTGTATACTGTCGCCCTGCCTATCTAACTTATATGCAGAGCACATCATGAGAAAGGCAGGTCTAGATGAATCACCAGTTGGAATTAAGATTGCTGGGAGAAATATCAACAGCCTTAGATATGCAGATGATACCACTCTCATGGCAGAAAGTGAAGAGGAACTAAAGAGCCTCTTGATGCAGGTGAAGAAGGAAAGTGCAAAAGTTGGCTTGAAACTCAACATTAAGAAAACTAAGATCATGGCATCCGGTCCTCTCCTGGCAAATAGATGAGGAAGAAATGGAGGTAGTGACAGATTTTATTTTCCTGGGCTCCAAGATCACCGCAGATGGGAACTGCAGCCAAGAAATTAAAAGATGCTTGCTCCTGGGGAGGAAACTATGGCAAATCTAGATGGCATACTAAAAAGCAGAGACATCACCCTGCCAACAAAAGTGCGTATAGTCAAGGCTATGGTTTTCCCAGTTGCAATGTATGGCTGTGAAAGCTGGACCATAAGGAAGGCTGAGCACCGAAGGATTGAGGCCTTTGAATTGTGGTGCTGGAGGAGACTCCTGCGAGTCCCTTGAACCGCAAGGCGATCAAACTGGTCAGTCCTAGAGGAGATCAACCCTGACTGCTCTTTAGAAGGCCAGATACTGAAGATGAAACTCAAATACTTTGGCCACCTAATGAGAAGGAAGGACTCCCTGGAGAAGAGTCTAATGCTGGGAACAATAGATGGCAAAAGAAGAAGGTTGAATTTTTTTTTTTTTTTTAGGTTGAAATTTTTTATTTAAATAAAAACATATTACAAAAGAAGAAGGGGATGGCAGAGAATGAGGTGGCTAGATGGAGTCACTGAGGCAGTTGGTATGAGCTTAAGTGGACTCCAGGGGATGGTGGAGGACAGGAAGGCCTGGAGGAATGTTGTCCAACTTCGCAACTAACAACAACAACCTAAAATACAAGACAGGGAGACTGTGAACAATTTTTACATTTTTTTCCCTATACCACCATATGCACTTTATATAAACCTGAATCTCTCTGTAATATTCCATACTATAGTCCACAGAAGTATGCCCAGATTAAGGCTGTTTGACTTTAGGTCACCAGCTTATGCTATTCACACAGAAAAATCAGGGAGTCTGAGGCTGGCACTACCTCAATTGCCTAAGCACATCAGTTGCAGTGAATACCACCTACTGAAACCCACAACACTCATTATACACAAAAGTGTAGGCACTGGAATATTCATGTTACTTCCTTTAAGGTAATGCAGGTCAAGCCACATGGTCCTGAGTGCCTTTGACTTCTGCAGCTAATACTGTTCTATTCTAGAGAACATGCATTCAAGAAAGATCATGCTGAATAAACTTGCCATGTCCCTTTCTGCTGCAATCAATTAACAGAGCTGCCCTCTGGGGGGGAAATGCCATATAGAGAAAGGTAATTAAACCCATTTGGTTGACCTGAAGGTTACCATGGGTTCTTTTCTGTGCAAACCTGCAGCTATTCTTTTCTCATTCGTAGCTCAAGTTTTCTAATTATATAGACTTTTCCACTGGAAGCACTGAACCATTTCTATTCCTTTTCTGAAGGAAGATCTCCTTTTGTATAACTGCAATCTTCCACTAATCCCTTCTCAAGTAACACCCAGCCAGTAATCTGCTGGGATCTTTACAGGTTATAAAGAAGAAAGGCTGCATCATATGCAATTCCTGGCTGACCTAACTGGAAGGGTTGTTTGCTTTTTTAAGCATCTGCGTCCCTTTAGTATATGCTGCCTCTGGACGATTAAGGCGCTTCAAGGCATCCCTGACCTGACCTGCTTCTGAAGCTGTGCCAGACGCTTGCAGGAGCTCTGCTGCCTCTGATACGACTTCTTGCGAAAGTAGAATGGGAATTAGAACAATGGAGGCAGAAAAGGACAAAAGTTGACCCACTGAAAAGAGACTGCATGGGAAAAGAACCAGAGGGGTTTGTGCTTGTTAATGTAAGATCTTTCCTCTTCAGGAGGAAAATGGGAGGGAAAACAAAGCATAAACAAGAATAAGTTAGTTAATAAAAATACGTGGGTCTGCTGCACCATCAAAATCTAAAGCAGCCTCTCTGAATACTCCAATAAGGCAAGGTGCATAAAATGTCACCTTAGAATTGCATGGTAGAAATCGATACATGGAAATTCATCACTTTTCATTGCTGGAGTATGCTAGAGAGAAGGAGAGAGAGATTAAAAACAAACGATTTGCAAGAGCATCTATTAGGGGCTAATTAAGAATGTTGTTCCAGACAAAAAGCAAGCCACCTGTCTTCCTCCAGATCGAGACCCAATAAGTCAACAAGTTCAAGTGGTAAATAAAAGACACATCTAGAAAACTGAACTTCTGAAGCATTTGCATTCCACTGTGAATGCCCATCTGGATCTGTCCCAGCTGTGATAGTGCTATATTTTATTTTATTCAGTTTTCTATCATCTAGATTCTGCTGGGTAAGTTCTATCAGATGATTGAACACATGACCAGATTAGAGACACTGGTGGTGGATTAAGGTATTGGAAGCTAGAATGTACAAAGACATTGCCTAAACTATTGAATGTGGCATTCCTGGACATAACTGAGAATGGTGCATCATGTAATCAGATGAAGAGAGTCCAAAGACTCACCCATACTTTAGGGCAGCTTCCCCAAACTGTCACCTTCCATATGTATTGGTCTCTCCAGCATCTCCCCAGCCACAAGCTATGCTGGTTGGGATTTATTTATTTATTAAAGGGTTTTTCTATCCCATCCCCTACAGAACATTTTGGGACAGCTTACAATAAATAATAAGAATAAAACAAACCCCATAGCATCTGATCATTAATATACTAAAACCCCAGTTAAAATCAATTAAAATTAAAATAACTGGAAAATAAAAAGGGTTTTGCCTGACGCCAAAAGGTTATAATGTCAGCACCAGGCAAACCTCTCTGTGGTGTGTATTCCATAGTTGGGGTGCCACCACAGAGAAGGCCTTCCTCCGGGTACTCTCCTTCCTAATCTCCTTCAAGGAGGACTCCCAGAGCAGGGCCTCTGCCTCAGATTTCAAGGGGTGGGAGGACACATAGGGAAGAAGGTGTCATTTCAGGTATGTAGTCCAATATAGACAGAAGGAACCTGGCTGGGGCAAACACAGGGGACTGTGACCAGCCCACAACACAGTCCTATGCATGTTGAGAAAGAAAAATGCTCTACAGTTCCCAGCTGGAAGTTGTAGGGCATTTCTTTGTCCAAAAATGTCCTTCAACATACAAAACCCTAAACAACATGAGCCAGAATATCTGAGGCTACACCTTTCTCCATATGTCCCTACCCATTTGCCAAGATCATCAACAAAGTTCCTTCGCCATGTACCTCCCCACAAATAAGTGGTGGGGGGAGGACAAGGAGAGGGCCCTTTTCCCTGTTGGCATCCTGCATATCGAATACGTTCCCCAGGGAACTGCGCCTAGCAGCACCAATGAAGTATTTTGGGTGCTAAGTAAAGGCATTTTTGATTAAACAAGCATTGAACTTAGTTTTTAAACACTGTTTTAATATGATGGCTGCTAGTCTTTTTAACTGAATTTTCTCTTTGCACTGCCAGTTTTTGTATTTTATTCTCTGTTTTCTACTGTATTGCTTGCTTTATTGGTTGTATATGATTTAATTAATTGTGTTTTAAATTGTTTGAGATGTTTTCTTGTAAGCCACTGAGAGAGCTTCTGGTCTATAGCATAGCATATAAATACAACAATTAATTAATTAATATGTGGAGGATCTTACCCTATTTCAGTATATTTATATCTCACTTTTCTCAGTCCCTGCATTTATATCTCACTTTTTCTCAGTCCCTGAAGGAATCATGAATGCTTTCATTAATATGGACAGCCAAGCAAACTACCTGAAACCTTGACACTTGGTAACTTGGCCAGTTGTGCTTAGCCATTGTTTCAGGACCAGCATTATGGGAGGGATGGCAGGGAACCTGCTGGTCTCACATTTCTTCGGTGGGCCCATAGCCAAGACAGCCCGGGCCTTTGCTGCTTTCTTCCTCACTGTTGCCAGCAGCTGGCTTGTCTTCCCTTTCCCTGCAGCCCAGCAAGGAAGTGGAGGAGTGCCCCTGCCTGCCAGCCAGCCAGCCAGCCAGCCAACGCTTCTCCTTGCAAGCAAGCAATTCAGCACGCAGTGGTGGTGGTGAGGAGGAGCAGCAGCAGCAACTGATAGCAAAGAGGTGATGGGTCCACACTGACAGAAATGGCCCAAGAAACATGGAAAGCCTGGAGCCAGAACTGTCTGCACTTGATCCATATGAATACCGTGCCAACACAAGTGTGTATGTCAAGGCCATGGTTTTCCCAGATGCAATGTATGGCTGTGAAAGTTGGACCATAAGGAAGGCTGAGCGCCGAAGAATTGAGGCCTTTGAATTGTGGTGCTCGAGGAGACTCCTGCTAGTCCCTTGGACCACAAGGTGATCAAACCAGTCAATTCTAGAGGAGATCAACCTCTGACTGCTCTTTAGAAGGCCAGATACTGAAGATGAACTCAAATACTTTGGCCACCTAATGAGAAGGAAGGACTCCCTGGAGAACAGCCTGATGCTGGGAACAACGGATGGCAAAAGAAGAAGGGGACGGCTGAGAATGAGGTGGCTAGATGGAGTCACTGAGGCAGTTGGTGTGAGCTTAGGTGGACTCCGGGGAATGGTGGAGGACAGGAAGGCCTGGAAGAATGTTGTCCATGGGATCGCGATGGGTTGTACATGACTTCACAACTAACAACAACAACGCCAAAGGAACAACTGAACAATGCCTCCCATGATTAAGCACGTAACCTACAGATCCAATTGCCACAAAAACAGTAGGTGGAGAGTATGCCAATGGTCCTCAACCAATCATTGGATGCTGCAACAGTCCAGTGGCCTGCATTGCAGCCCACAGGATGAGATGGGAAGCAGGTCCAGGTGAACTTTCCTTTTCCAACCTCCAACTGATAAGTAGTACCAATAAAATATGCACATGTGGTTGCGGGAAAGGATTGTGATATTGATTTTCCCTGCTTAATACTATCCTATCTTAAAATGTCATGGCAAGGATTATAAAGTAATAATACTAATAGTGGAGCACTTTGAACATCTTTTAAATATACAGGCAAAGTAGTATTTAATAAATGCTAAGTACCATTGCAACCTTTTGCCCGCCCTGCTGTTGTCAAATATGACAAAATGCATGCAATCAGTAGCCTGTGGTCCTTGGCACAGGTGGTGTGAGACAGAGATCCATCTGGCACGGGCCCTGGATCTTTTGAGCCAGGCCCCTGACCCCTCGGGCTGTCCAATTGCCATCACCTACCTTAATACAAGCCAGCTTCTTCCTTTTGAACAGAGTGGCCTTATATTTGCTAGGAGCATTTAGAACTCACTACGTTAGCAGTCTTACAGGGAGCGTGACGCAAAGGTACCTTTTAAACATGAAGGGGCCAGCTTTCCTTCTGCAGTGTGCTCATCATTTCATTAGAGCCCTAATTGTCCCACAGCATCATTGTCACCCAGCCTGCTTGGATCGCGTCCAACTCTGCAGGCATCTGCCCAGCCTATTTCTACTGGGCAATTGCACTGGTGCCCTCCATTGTCGGCAGCCGGACTTTGACAAGGGAAAGAACAAGTGTGTTGACTGCTGATATATCAAATGGGGCACCAGAACCTTTCCTCCTCTGTTGCTTTCTCCAAGTGTATGTTATTTATGTGCTTATTTATTTAAATACCACCCCATTCCCATAGGCTCTGGACAGTTTATAAGAGATTAAAACCAACAGTGAGTAAAACTGACTAATTCAACAACTTACTGAGTCACTAAGTGAGTCCCCTTCCTGGAGAAGAATGACAAAACAGCAGTGCACATGTTGATGACTTCTAGGCTTGATTTCTGCACTGCATGCTGCAGAGGGCTGCCCTTGTGCCTCCTCTGTAAGCCTCAGCTAGTCCAAAATGTGGCAGCCAAGCCAGTCTCTGGGACATCATGCAGAGACCATATATTGCCTATTGTAGAGCCTTTGCGCTGGTTGCCAGTGTTTCCAGATACAGTACAAGGTATTGGTAATTACCTTTAAAGACCTTCATGGCTTGGGTCCAAAATACTTGCAGGAGGGCTTTTGCCCATACATTCTGCCTCATCAGCTAAGTTCCTCTGGGAATAATCATCTGAGGTCTGCTTGTGTAAGATTAATGTCCAATACCCAGAAGACTTTTTCAGTGGTTGCCTTTAGCTGTGGAATGGTTTGCTGGGAGAGAAGTGTCTGATTTCCCAAATTTGGTTCAAAATAGAGCTGCCAGGTTGCTGACGGGGACGGGGCGTTATGTTCACATGACTCTAGTCCTCTGTCAGCTTCACTGGCTTCCCATTGAAGTCCAGGCCCAATTCAAGGTGTTGGTTATGACCTATAAAGCCCTAAACGGCTTGGGTCCTGGTTACCTGAAGGAGCGCTTACATCCATATATGCCCGACTGCCCCTTGAGATCTGCGGGAGAGGCCCTTCTCCGGGAACACTCCATGAAAGAAATTAGGAGGGTAGGTACTCGGAGGAGGGCCTTCTCTGCGGTGGCGCCCAATCTATGGAATGTGCTCCCCAGAGAGGTCCGCCTGGTGCCGTCGTTATTTGTTTTTCGGCTCCAGGTGAAGACCTTTTTATTTAAACGTCATTTTAATTGTTAGCAATATTTGCTTATTTATCTGGCCAGGGCGACTTCTTTTATATTTTTTATTTATTTTATATTGTTAATTTTAATTTTATATTGTTATTTTTGTATTTTATTGTATTTTATTGTGTTGTAAGCCGCCCCGAGGCTTCGGCAAGGGGTGGCATATAAATGTTTTAATAAATAAAAATAAATAAAATAAATTGCCACCTTTAAGAGGGAGTTAAGAGTATATCTCTTCCAACAGGACTTCTCAGATTAGATCTCAAGTTAGATTGATTTAGCACTTCAATTTTGTCTAGAATCAACTTCAATTTGTTTTTTCTCATCCAGTCCATTACTTCAGGCAGTAATTCAGAGAAGAGGTGCTGTCTCTAGAAGAAGCAGATGATGATGGTAGGAAGAAGTAGATCTGGGTGTCATCAGCATACTGTTAACACCCAGCACAACTCCTCCAGATGATCTCCTCCAGAAGCTTCATGTAGCTGTTAAACAGCATTGGAGATAGAATGGAGCCCTGCAAGACTCCAAAAGTCTGTTCCTTCTTAGAGGAGCAACAGTCTCCAAGCATCATCATTTAGAACCAATCTGAGAGGTATGAATGGAACCACTACAAAGCAGTGCCTCCAATTCTCGGTTCCCACAGATGATCCAGAAGGATGCTATGGCTGATAGCATCAAGGGGTGCCAAGACATTCAACAGAACCAGAAGGGACACACTCTCTGTGTCAATGCTGAGTTGTAGATCTTTCATTAGAACATCTAAAGCTGTCTCAGATCCACACCCCATTCTGAAGCTTCTTTGAAATGGGTCCAGAAAATCAGTATCACTCAGGACCACCTCGAGCACTGACAGGAGCACTGACAGAAAAGGCCAAAGAACCAGCTAGGACTGTCTGGAAACCAATTGGATTAAGTCTTCAGTAACAGACCATTCTAATAGGTCCATCATTTCTACAGGGGCACAAGAAAGTGGCTGTGATCTTAGCCTTGACCAGTTAATGATCTGATGAAGCCAAGACTGAGGGTCCAGAAACCAGCTGTTCAGAGAACCTGAAAAAATACCAAAATTAAGTATTTTTAATAAAAAAATGAGGAGTCTTTGCTTTCTCAGCTAGTCCAGAGACCAGGAGCAGCAAGGTGATGTCCTCCAATCCTGAGGTTTGTAGCCAGTGCTGTTGTGATTATTGATGATGGTAGAGAGTGAGCATATGAAGGTTTATTCACAAGTAAATCCCACTATGTTTAATAGGAGTTACTCCATAATAATTGTGTAAATTTGCAGCCTAAGATCATTGTTTATTACAATCTCCCAAACATTCTCAGACTCTCCCCTTCCAGCGTGCCAAGTTCAGCTGGCAATTAATTGATAAATGTTTTGCTGTTCTCAGGCACTCCATCTTCCCCAGCTGGAGTGCACCAGGTTGGAAAGACTGGTTCAGAGCCTCTGACATGAGGGTTTCCCACTACCACAGGTATGATTGTCGCCTACAAGTCTATAACTGATGTCTAATGCACTCCATTCCTACAAGGGAATGAAGAATCAGACTCAGCTATCTTGCCATGACTGAGTCATGGGACTACCGTTACTCCGCAAATTGGTTTTGAATAAGCCTGTTAACTTTTAAGAGTAAGCAATCCCCTAACACAAACTCATTTTCTACCCCACCCTGTCTCCTTTTCTTCTAGCATGAAGAGTTGTTCTATGAAACTCAAAGCTAGTTAGAGCACAATATTATGCAAGGTTGACAAAAAAAACTGGCTGTGTAGGTCTTTTTTTCTTGAATAGGATTGAACCTTTCCTTGTATTCAAATTTTAGTAGGTTCCTATGGTTGGACAAGTACATGCTGGGTATTACATGAGCGGAGCCAGCTGGAGCCGGAGGTCAGACTAGATGGCCTAGGAGACCCCTTCTGACTAGCTTTGTTTCTATATCTTTAAGTTTTTTGTTCCAGTTAAAATGAAGTCCTTCCTGATGACAAATATTCATAAATGGCCACTAGGCGGCACTCGTGCACTGTGTGACCAAAACTGCAGAAGATGTGCCAGCCGTCTATTGCATCGTTATGCCATCTACCTGCATTTGGGTTTCTGCTTTTTGGTAGAATGGTCGGAATATTGCCTGAAATCATGTCTGCAGTAGTTCACCAAAACGTGAAACTATGCACATCTGTCATACTATATAAATAACTCAAACTCTGCATTCCAATTATTTCCACATAAATTCTCATATAGGCATGTTATGTAACGTGCTAAGCTGATTTAATGCAGAACATGTTTGCCCTTCAGCCAGCCACGTTGATTGCAGGGGAAAGTGGATGCAAGGGGTTCCTTACCACTTCTCAAGTGAGATGCCCCGTTATCTCATAGAAATCAAACCAACCGTACTAGGAGACTTTAAAAAAACTCCTGCTACTAGTTGATTCCTGCAGAATACTTACAGAACTTTACTACACACAGAAAAGGTGATGTGTCAAGGTGGTTTGCAAATGCATCCATGTCAAATATGTGTTATTGGCATGTCTGGGGTCCTTTCACATATCCTTGGCTGCAGGCAAGAGATGCTATCATTCATTCATTTAGAGTATTTCAGATGTGTACCTACCTTTTTTCCTTCTCAGATCTGTCCAGAGACTTTTGCAAATCATTTTGTGGTACATCCCTTCTTTGGTTATACTGACATATATTGCATTCCACCAAGAAAAATATAGATCCAACATCAGGGACTGGCATCATGAGGCACATGCCAGGGTTCCCCTCCCAAATGTGGGCCAGAGTCAACGTCTAATCTCCAGAATACCCAACACTGCTGCTCGTCATTGTGGTTGCTGCTGTTCACCTGCCCCTCACTGAGGGAACATTGACAACAGCAAGGGAAAGGAACAGAAGCCTCTGCTTTCCTTGTCCTTCCCTTCCTGGAGATGGTGTGGATTGGGCCCAGAGGAGCAAACCAACCAACTGGCAACCAACACATTGAGGAGAAGAAGGTGGGGCCACACAGACAAGTGAGCCACGCTGAGGGTGTTGTGCCCAAGAATCCCCACCCACTCCCCCCACAACCCAACAAGACACATTCTAATGTCCCTCAGATCAGCTTCTGTACCAGAGGACTTGAGAATGGCCAATGTAACAAAAGTTTAAAAATAGGTCCAAGGAGCATCTTGAGAATTACACACTGGTTAGCTCAACATTTGTTCTGGGTAAACTGGCTGCAAACGTTACTAAAGGTAAGAGAATGAGTAGGCCCATAGAGGGGCACGCCCTGCTAAAACAGAACCAATGTGGCTTCCACAAAACCAAGTCCTGCCTCACTAACCTATTATAGTACTTTGAGAGTGTCAGTAAGAATGTGGACAGGTGAGATCCCATAGACGTTGTTTGCCTGAGCTTACACAAAGCTTTTCACAAAGCCTCTCCCCAGAGATTCCTGAGCAAACTCAGCAGTTGTGGAATAAGGTGGGGGAGGGTCTTCTTATGGATAATTAAAAAATACAAAGCAGGCAGTGGGAATAAATGGTAGTTTCTCCAAATGGAGGGATGTAAACAGTGGAGTCCCACAGGGTTCTGTATGAGGACCAATGCTTTTCAACCTATTCATAAGTGATCTGTAATTAGGAGTAAGAAATGAAGTGACCAAGTTGGCTGATGAAAGCAAACTATTTAAGGATCTCTCCAACCTGGTAGAATGGGCATCAAAATGGCCAATGTGGTTCAATGTAAGCTACTATAAAGTAATGCATATAGGAGCAGAAAATCCCAACTTCAAATATAGGCTGATGGGATCTGGGCTAGCTGTGACTGATCAAGAAAGAGATCTTGGGTTGTGGCAGACAGTTCAATGAATAGCTGTCATGAAAAAAGGCATAATTAAGAAAGGAACTGACAATAAAACTGCCAAGATTGTGCTCCCCTTAATACAAATCTTTGGTGCCACCATACTTCAAATATTGTATACAGTTTGGATCTTCACACCTGAAAAAGTACTTCATTGAGTTGGAAAAAAAATGCAGAGAAGGCAACCAAAATGATGTTGGAGTTGGAGCAACTCCCCTGTGAGGAATGGTTACAACAGCTGGGATTGTTTAACTTGGAAAAAAGGCAAGTAAGGGGAAACATGATAGAGGTGTTTAAAATTACTCAATCAAATTTTTCCTCTTCCATTAATACTAGAAACTGCAGTCATCCCATGAAGCTGATTGGTGGGAGATTCAGGACGGACAAAGGGGAGTACTTCTTTGCACAGTGCCTTGTTAAACTGTGGAATTCACTGTCACAGGAAGTAATGATGGTCACCAATTTGGATGGCTTTAGAGGCGGACTGGAGAAATACATAGAGGCAGCTATCAGTGGCTACTAGCTTTGCTGCCTATGTGCTACTTCCTTTATCAGAGCCTGCATGGCCAGATGCACCAGTTGCTGAGGAGCTTGGGCAGGTGGAGGTCTTGCCCCTGTCCTGCTTGAGGGATCCTGAAAGCAGCTGGTTTGCCACCATGTGAACAGACTGCTAGACGGGTCTGATTCAGTATGGCTTTTCTTATGTTCTTTATTTCCAACGTGATGATTTGGATACAATCCTGACCTTTGCCGCAACTCACACAGAAGGTCTCAGAAAGTAGCATAATTGTTATTCTCTTAAATGACATAATACTTCCTGTTACTTCCTAAGAGGACCCCAGAATCTTCCTGCAGAATGCTCTGCTGGTGTTAGTACTCCATTTGGTACATGGGAATCAGGCTGGGCTAGGCATGGCAGTACATAAACCCCTTTGATTCTCTGACAGCCCAAACGGAACTAGTGATACCCTCATGCCAGCCCTTGGGATGGTACAGGAAAATCTCTCCCACAGACTAACTGCAAGTAGGATTGCTCTTTTGCCACTTCTCCTGCTACAATCCCACAATGCCCACACTGTGATCAACCACATGGGTGGGATCAAAAGGGTGAGTCGTTCCAGTTCAGTCACATCAGGCTAGAAAATCAATGCAGGAAACACGCATTAGATTGACCCCACCCCTGCTGAAAACCAGCCACTGAACGCTAGAATACTGTTTACTATTATGCAGGTGAAAAATACTTCAGAAGACTGTATTACAGCTCTGTGAAAATATTCCAATGAAAAATGCACCAGGGTAAAATTCTACCCGTCACTGAAAGAATTAAGAAAGGCTTTCCAGCAGCGTTCTCTATACTGTCGCACAAGATAAGAGGCCTCCTTCCTTGAAGGATTATGTATTCAGCTTTTTCAAGGACTTAATTATCAAATGTGATTTGCAAAGGTTTGTAAATTAGTGGTGAAGACAAGGGCTTTACTTTGGCAGTATCAGAAACAATCTTCGCTACACTAATTTCTTTCTTCCCACTGAGATCTTTTGCTTTCTTTTACCTTGTTCTCAATGAGACATTTTGAAATTAATGCCAACACTCAGATATTCTTTGATCATTTATCAGAGAAGTCATGTTGTAAAAAACATTTAGCTAAATATTAGAATGGAACATCAAAAAAGAAAGTGCTTATAAATTCACCGAGATACAACAGAAGTGAGAAATTTACTCAATGCAGCAGGCACCCCAGAAAAGCATTAGAAGAGAATCAGAGCAAATCTGCACAATCAATGCACCTGGTTCACACAACCAAAATAAACCAGTGGTGGCTTGTTTAAATCCCTGGGGTGTGCCAACTAATGCCAGGCACCTTTAGCCTAATTACCCACCCAACGCAGCTTGTTGTGTTGTCCAAACCCAGGAAGCATAACTTGTTTGATGGGGAAACAACTCTCAGAAAATCCCTAAGCTGTTATAGGGTCCTTTGAGGGTTCTTTTCTCCTAAAACAAGCCATTGCATCAGACTTGGACAAGACAGCAAGTTGCACCCTGGTGGAAAATGGAGCCTGGCATACGCTAGAGATTAAACATGCCACTAGTTAGGCTTGTTTAAGTCATGATGGCTCTTTTTATCATGCAGACTGGCCAAACAAGAGGCATCAGACACAATTTCCATCACATCTTCAGAAGGAAGTACACCAGCTGCTGACTGGCACATATATTGCGTACTGCAATGCAAACGGATGCAAGGATTGGGATAGTCTTAGGCCATTTTTCAAGTGATCAACAATCAGCCTTATTCTGTGTCACACAAGATTGCAGAAAAGAGACGCTCCCTGGAGTGCTAGCATCAAGTGCCACTGGTTCATTTTGCCCAGTGGCAGAAAATCTGTTTATCTGTCTCTGTAAGCAGCTCAGACAAGTTAATCTCAATGTCAACCATGATTTAGTTATTCCAGGGTCATGGCAAACAAACAGAAAAAAATCCCAGCCTTCAATGGCCAACATTAGAAGAACCCTGACCCAAATTTCACTTTTGTTATGCATCTTTGGTTGTGACATTATATTTTCGTTTTGAGGGAAGGCTTGCTAACAAGTTATGGAAGTGGGAAGAGAGTCTGGGGCAACTAGGTTGCCTCCAAGCTCAGTTTTATTGGCCCACAACATTCCTGACCATGAAACATTCACCCCTAAAATCATGTTCTTTACTTAGATACTGCAAATCCAACATATACCTGGCATTCTTTTGATTTGCTTTCCAGTTTCTGAAAAACTGTTACATGCTGCTGAAACATTTCCACATATCTCTCCGCAGTTATGAGGACTAGAACCCTTTATTATTTAAATCAAAGCTGATATGCTCAAAAACTCTAACATGAAGCCCATAGGATGCAAATGTTCCTTAGGAACAGTTCGTTGCCTAACCATGGAAAACAGAGACAATGGCTAAATATAGATTTTGGAGTATTGTTGGCTTCTAAGTTCATAGGTTTCAATCCCATTATTTCTCAGGGGTTCCTTTTCATCTGCTGCATCAATATCTTTCAGCTGAGGGAAATAAATAGGAGACGCTTTGCATTCATAATGCCTGTCGAGGGATTTCAAGTGTATCAGCATGTGGAGAGCGTAGGCCAGAACAAGAAGCAAAATCAGGGACATGACCAGGCCCATCAGAATTGCTGGTGGGAAGAGCGAAGCACAATCTTTTGCGTAAGCAAACTGTCCGTCCTCAATGTTAAATCCTTGTATCTGTTAAGAGAAGAAAACTGTGAATTAAAATAGCCTCCCACTCCTAGCTAAAGGTATGTATACATGTATGCATTTACTATATGTTTTAAACAACCAATAACCCAAGTTCTCTGCGCAATGTACAATACATTAAAAAATAAAGTACAACAATGAAACCATTATAAAAACAGTGCATATTTAAAATCAGATTAAAAGATGTAAAAAGTTTTACACTGCCTGAGCACCTGAAGACCATAAAGCAGAAAATGTCAGGTGAGCCTCTGTGGGGAGGGCATTGCACAAATGGGGTGCCACCACTGACGAGGTGGTGCAATCCAGGAAGCCAGTGTGGTACAGTGGTGGGACTGGGACCCAGGCGATCCCGGTCCTAGTCCCCAGTCAGCCATGGAGCCAACTGGGTGACTTTGGGCCAGTCACCATCTTTCAGCCCAACCAACTTCACAGGGTTGTTGTTGTGAGGATAAGAAGAAGAGAATTGTGTGAGCTGCTCTGAGTTCCTTGGAAGAAAACAGGCGGGATATAAATGTAATATATTAATTAATAAAATTTGAATTGTTAAATCCTTGACCATTTGCCTATCCATTCCAAACTGCAATCCAACCCCATCCTCCTGTATTTCACCTGTGCCAGGAAGGTCATAGACCATTTTGGGAAAGGACTGAGCCAAAGTAGGAATTGCCTTCTGTCTTTTCTTTGTCATCAGTTATTGTTTTGCCATCCCTGGTCAGTAGCTGAACCATATCTGCCAGAAATCAGATATGGACATAAAGACAGCTAGATTTCCTGAGAGAAAAAACTGACTTGATTTTTTTAAACTACAAATGGAGATCGCATTCTGAGGACAAGGAAGCATGGAGGAGAACATAAAACAGGTGGGGATGATTCTGTTCTTATCTGAGGAGCACAGTGGCAGCAATCCTGTGTCACTATGGCAATGGGCTGTAAGATCGGCTCTGCCATCAAATGCAGAGAGAAAGCTGAGAAGGGATGGTGCTGAAATACAGAAACAAACACCCTTGTCCACCCCTTCCTAATCTGGTGTTCTGCAGTTGTAACAGGCTGTATCTCCCATCACCCACAGCCAGCACAGCCAATGGGTAGGGTGATAGGAGCTATAGTCCAACAATCTCTCTCTCTCCCTCTCTCCGCCCCCATGGGAACACCCAATAATGAACCAGCTGGGGTGAATGCTCCCCAGATGGAGAAGCTGACACCTGGCCCCTTCCAGAAAGGAGACTCCCCTGGTATTCTGAGATCAGAAGCAGAGGATAACTCTCTAGGCTCAATCAGCCCCAGTACAGCTGAATAAAAGCTTTGGGACAGAATTTTGGAGCACTACATGGTACAGAAACAGCTTCTAAGAGCACCTTCAAGCAAATGAGAATTGTTTTCTCTACATCATCCAGAAGGGTGGATCCTACTTGGCTCAGCTATATGCGTTGGAACGAACAATTAACCTTGCCTTTTCCTTCTCCCCTTATCCCCATAAGAAGATAAGAGTCAGTAGCAGGCATTATGTGCTCACCTCAGCAACTGACCCGAGAGTGATCTCATCACTGAATGGGAGAGGACAGAGCACACGGGGAACACCTCTCCAAAGGCTGAAAGGGTCAGATGAGAGGCTTTGCTAAGTAAACATTTGTCACCACCAGAAACAGCATTGTGTACCAGGCTCCCCTCCTCTTTTATAGTTAAAGAAATGTGATTTAAGATGCCACCATGGCACACACCTCCCTGCCCAAGACCACACCCATTGAACTAATTTGTAAGATCACAAAAAGCCACCCTGGCTTGCTGAAGCAATCTACAACAAGCCACCATGGTTTGTTTAAGCCACAGTGACTTGCCATGAGATGCAGTGCATGCCAGGTGCAATCTGCATCATCCCTGCCCAGCAGCAACTTGTTGGATCATATGAACCCAGGTGGCATGGCTTGAGGAAGGTTAAACAACCCTCTTATAACCCTGCGATAGCCCATAGGATTTTCGAGCATTGTATAACCATGCTACTCAGGTTTAGACAACATGGTAACCAATGGCTGGATGGTGATTATAGAAATCACAGCCAAAGGCTCATAACAAGCCGCTCTGGTTTCTTTAAGCCATGGTGGCTTCCTTTGACTGTGCTGGCCAGGTCACTGTAGTAGCCATTAATGGTGATGTACCAGCCTAGACCCCACACCAAGGGGGAGAGAAACTAGATAGAATGCTGTCATTTTCAGTTGGAAATGCATAGGTACCATAATGCCTGGTTGTGTGAGACTAAGGCTCCAATTGTAGGTACATTGATTAAGAGAAACTGGACAGCCATCTGAGTGGGATGGTGTAATGTGGTGTCCTGCAACAGCAGGAGGTTGGACTCGATGGCCTTCACCCAACTCTTCTATGATTCTATGAAGTCTCATTAAAGTCAGTAGCAATTGCTTCTGAGTAAAAATGCTTAGAATTATGCTGAAAGTCAGTTTAACTCTGACTCTGACTTAAGCGTTCTCTGGATCATTTCTTCTTTTTCTTTTAAAGTTAACTAGCTAGTATTTAAATATGCAGAATATATTATATGAAGATGTTTGAAAAGGGAACTCTACTGAGCACAATGAGAATCGCTTCTAAATCAACATCCTTCAAAGAGGGTGTTAAAAAGAACTGGTGCCAATGGAAAAGGCAAATGCTTGAGTTATTGTGTCAGGGAGTTCCTTAGGCCCTGAAATATAAATGTTGCAGCAGCAGCAACCCATGAGTGGGATCAGATACTCTGTATGTGGCAATAGCAATGGAACCAGATTCCCCTTCCCTGCATTTGTTTGTAGCAGTGGGATTGGCTAAGGAGGGAATGAAGTACTTCTGCATAAGCATTCCTAGAATTGAATTACCTATCCTACAACAAGAAGAGTGAGACTGTCTAGCTTCTTTTCTGTTCCATTCGTACACCTTAATTTACTGTAATTCCCAGCAATTTGTTTTAACTGGGTCATTAAGGCTGCAATTCCCTCAAGGCTTCCACGGGAGGTCGTTGAGGCCCCATCAGTGAGGGTGTTCAAGGATAGGCTGGACATGCACATGGTGGGCATGCCGTGAGCGGAGCCAGCTGGAGCCGGGGGTCAGACTAGATGGCCCAGGAGACCCCTTCTGACTCACTCTGTTTCTCTGTTTCTAAGCTTAGACAGGAGAAAGTCTTACAACTCCCAGCATGCCCCAGTTAGCCATGCACAGGTTTGTGTCCTAACCTTTCTGCCAATGCAATTAGAGGGTCTGCCTAGGTATTCTGCTACATTTACTTGATCTGTCTTTTCTAGATATTACCTGAAAATCAATAAAAGTGACTTCCCAGAGCTTGGCTGCATCATTTGCGGAGCTGGGCGTCAGGAGTGCATCGTACCTCTGCAAGTTGCTAACATGTTCACAGTGATAGGAGTAGATCGCTGGTGCGTGAATTCGAGTTGCGTTGAATGTTGCTTGCACGGAATGGTTGTAGATGAGCTGAATTCTATGTAAGGTAAACCAGTTTTGAATGGACAGTTTGTAATAACTGTTTGTCAGTATAAATCTAGGGTGGAAAACCAGAAAGAGAAAAAAGAATAACATCTGCAATAGCTTTCACCATACTGTTCCATTCCTTTTTACTAAGGACACTTAGCAAACCCAATCATCACTGCACGAGACAGCCTCTGCCATCTGATGCTCTCTAGTTCTGTTGGACTGCAACATCCATCACGCTTAGCCAGCACAGCAAATGGCCTGATGCTTTTGCACACACTTCAGGAGCTGGTGTACATGACACCAGCATATTTGGCAGGCAACGTCAGATGTAAAGCAGGAGTACCTAACATTGGGTCCCCAGTTCAGCCCTGGAGCTCAGTGAGTGACCCTGATTCAGTCACTACCTCTCAGTCTAACCCACGGAGTTGTGACAATACACAATGCAGTGTCAAGCAGTATGTTTAAGGATTCAGACCATGAGATGTGACAGCTATGAGGTTGCTCATCACCTAGAAATCCAATCCAAACAGCAGGCCTGCAGCACCTCAGGCCCACAGGTGAAATCTGCCCACCTCCCACCCTAGCATGCTGGCATTCTCCTGCTGGCTTGGCCTCTCTGCTATTCCCAGAGTGCCAATCGTCTGGTGTTTCTCAGTTTTTGTGCATTCTCTGCCCCGTTCTGCAAGGCTGACATGCTTCTCCAGAGGCTTAGTTCCTGGTGGTGCTGGTATTCTCTGGTCTGTGGGCCCTGCCCCCTTTGCCTCACCCTGCTTTGCCTTCATCCCCACACGCCACTGGAACGCAATCCCCAAGAGCATCTCCAAAACTGAATTTGGCGTTTATGCTGCAAGATGTTCAGCACTCCTGCCATACGGTAATGTGGTAGATAAACGGACACTAACATCTTCTTAAATTTTCATAAAGTTCAAGTGAGAGCCAGAGTTGCCTAGTGGTTGGAGAGTTGGACTGGGACTTTGGAGATCAGGGTTCAAGTCCTCATTCAGCCATGAAGTTCAGTGAGTGACTTTGAGCCAGTCACAGACTTTCAGACTAACTTACCTCACAAAGCTGTTGTGAGGAAAAAATGGAGACGAAGACAAGGAGCATATAAGGTCCCTAAGGTCCTTGCAGGAGGAAAAAGGGCAGGATATAAATGTAAGAAATAAATAACATATAAGCATGAAGCCATCAATATCAGGCAATCAAAGGCAATTATTTAAAGGCCCATTCATTTCAGTGGGAGAGGAGAAGGGATGGGAACATGGTTAATTATACTACTGAAATGATTAATGTTCCAGACATTTAAAGAGTGGTGTTTTTTATGGCAGCTATGCCAGCTTCTTGATTTATAAGGCTATCTAACAGGTCTCTATGGAACGTAGTTACCTTGGGTATAGACGACTACTCTAGGCAGGGTTTAATATAAATACATTAGCTGATCCAGCAAACAAAGACTAGGAATTACTGTTTGAAAACATACCTGATAACAAATCCCTTCAAATTGTCAATGTCACCAAAATTAAGTGAAAGCCTAGACCAAAAAAAAAGGACAATACCATATTAAAACAAGAAATATAAAGTCAGCTGCAGCAGCAACAGGAAATATGACTAAAATTATATTCATGGAACTATGAATACTGTTGCATAATGTAGTATTTGAACCCTTCTACTTTTTGGAAAAATTCAAAAATTTCTTCATGGGCTTTGCACAAGTTTAAGTTTCCCCCTGTTGGGCAAGATTTTGGTTTGATCCTGAATTTCCCATGGGGTGCTTTGCGAGGAGAACTATGGAGAAGGGCAACACAAATGATCGGGCATCTCGAGCAGCTCCACTATGGTGTGTGGCTACAACAACTGGAACTGTTCAGCATAGAAACAGGCAAATAAGGAGAGACATGATACGTAGGAGTGTTTAAAATAATGCAAGTGTAAAGGCATTTTTCTCCCTCTTGTGGAACACTCAAGCCCAGGCTCATCCCAGGAAGCCGACTGGTGGGAGATTTAGGACAGATAAAAGGAAGTGCTTCTTCACACAGTGTATAGTTAAACTATGGGATTTGCTGCCACAGGAAGTGGTGAGGGCCACCAATCTGGATGGCTTTAGAAAGAAAATTGGACAGATTTGTGAGGGAGGAGGCTATCAGTGGCTACCAGCATTGCTGGCTATGTGCTGCAATGTGGCATCCTGCATACACCAGTTGCTGAGGAACTGGGGCAGGTGCAGGTCCTACACTCAGCCTGCTTGGGGGAACCATGTGGGCAGCTGGCTTGCCACCATGTGTGCAGAGTACTGGCCTAGATGGATCTTTGGTCTGATCCAGCATGGCTCTTCTGATATTTCAAGGAAGATGCTTCCAATAAGAGTTGGCTGTACTGAGCTCAGAGGACCACAGCTCAAACAGAAGAAACCACAGCCTTTTCTGTTCTTAACCCTATGCATGGTATGAGTTTTACATGCCATCAAGACATCTGAGTTACAAATGAAAGCCCTCCCAAATGTCCTATCCATGACATCCCTGCTTAGCGCTTCTAAATTCACACCATCAAGCCTGCAGCCACAAAGCAGCAGTGGGAAGAAGGTGGACCCAGAGCAGCTTTTATCAGGACGTGTGGAACAAACCATAATGGTGTAACCGGCATCCTGGTCAGCTGAGTCACTCAGCAGTACCCACACAGCAGAAGTAAGCAAGGGGTTTGTGAAGGATGGAGGCAGCTGGGATCGGCTGCTTCCCCCTCCCAATTCAAACACAAACAGCTTCACTCAGTTGCTACTCAACAAAATCCCAAATAAGGCTAGAATAGCCAGGTGGCCTACTTTAATGATGGTGGTTCTCTGTTTGAAGGGCTGTCCAGTCCAAACACTACTTAAAGAAGAAAGGAAGGAAGGAAGGAGAACAATGGGGCCCATCAACACCAAAACCTGAACAGGTGTTATTTGCACAACTACTCAGGTCACCTGGTCACCTGTTTGGGCAAGTCACCCATAGCAGAGCTTGAATGATTTACCCCTGTAATCTCAAAGACTGGACAATCACCTGATGAGAATTACATGAGTGGAGCCAGGGATCAGACTAGATGGGCCTGGGGTCCTTCTGACTCGCTCTATTTCTATGTTTCAGTACCACAGTGCACAGCCCCAATTTGATGGGAACCACAGCACTCTGGGGAGCGAGATGCGAGCTTTTCTTTTCTTACATACCTAAATTCTACTCCCCATGGGGTCATGGGTAGTTAAAAAAAGAAAAACGTTTTCACTGGAATCAATATAGATTTTTTCTTCTTTTAACTCCTCCTTTTTCTTCTTTTAATTCCACACAGGAGTGGAATTTTGGAACTAAAGCTGGGGAGACTTAAACCCTCCATTCCAGAGCACATGGTTTCCATCTGAATCAGGGCTGCATGTCCTTACATTGAGGCAGATAATCCAATAATGAAGAATATGTTGTCTTTTCCTCTACAAAGAGATGTAAATTATAGTAATTATTTCTAAATATGCCTCTATACATAAAACATTTGCATATGCCATTTTTCTGCAAACTTGTGCCTTCTTTTGTCCTCCTCTTCAGCAGTCTGTAACCAGCCACTCTCTGGCAGAGGAACTGCGCCATCCCCTCAGTCTATGACTGACTGTAGTTCCGCACCCCTCCCTGGAAGCCACTGGGCAATTCTGGTCCCCACCACACAGGCCTTAAACCTGATTCCAGTGTGAAGGCAATGGGTGGCAGGCCATGTTCTAGAATAGATTTCTCACTGGGGTGCCACAAATGTGCCTCGCACACCCACTGGATGGAGTGAGGCAGCCCTCCATTGGTGCAACACTCCTGGGACTGCTGGATGCTTGCTTTCCACTGGTGGACTCCATGAACCTCCAGGCACTGATGGCAAAGGAAGGGTTTTTATCAATATCCTTACTAGACCAGCAGTTGAAATGCATTAGAACTGCAGCCGGTGGCCGCCAGATGGGCTGCAGTACAGCTCCAGCCAACTCAACCAATGGTAAGAAATGGTGCGAGTTGTAGGCCAAGACCAAGCTCCCAAACCTCATTTGCTGGATTACTTCCTTCTTGCATCTGTAACACTCCGTCTCTCCTGTATTTATTTTGGAAATGAATTGCCTGAGAAATTGTGTGAATATTTGAAGCCATCAAACTACCTCAGCCAAGCTGTGTCAGAGGCATCCTCATCACCAGGACAAGACAATACAGATCTATTTACATTCGTTTTTCCTTTAACCAAGCCTTAGCCACTCCCCAGAATAGCACCTAATCTTACATTGCATTTTCTTCACTGCAGTTTGAGTCAGCAACATCCACAGTTGCATGAACACCAAATGTCTTGTCTGTTAGGTCCAGCTGAGTGCGATTCTGGAACTTAATCATGATTCTTCTGGCCCAGAAAAGAATACAAGGACTTCCATTGACTGTGACATTAAGAGGGCTGTAGTGACCGTGGATGATAGGCTCTCTCTCTGTGCTCTCTTTGCTGCTTATGTTGTAATTCACAATCTGTGTGTAACCAAGTAAAAGATTAGAATTACCATTCTGGCATGTCACATAAAACAATGAGCAACAATGGTAGCATACCATGTATGTCTCAGTCTATAAAACAAACTCATTCCCAGTTGCTTTAGCACAAGGCTGCTCAACGTAAATAATTGCGGAGCATTCTGTAAAGTTAATATTTACACGCCCCATTCCCACCTCCAGTCCAAGGCTTTGTTAGATCCCCAACAGATTAAAAATACAGCAGAAACTATTATCTGCTGGGGAGGGTTGCCCCAACAACCCACAGTGGTGTGTCAACCTTGTTTGCTTCAGAATGACTTGTTATGCTGTTTGAACCTGACAGAGTTTCCTGTGCCAACCTGGTGTAAGGAGAAGTTGCTGAGTTGCTGTGGATGAATATCCTGGGGTGGGGGGTACACTTCATTTTCAGGGTTTGAGCTGTGGTGGGTGTTCCATGTGAGCTCAGTGAGGACAGGCTGTTGGGCTGTTTGATAAGTTACCTCCATCACTGAAACAGCCCAGAGTGAGGCATGGCTTATCAGAAAGGGCTACAGAGTTGCCTGGGAAAAGCAACCGAAAACCCAGTCGCTCCTCATGATCTCACTAGCAATGTTCCCTCTATATTATGTCTTGAAATAATTTAGTTCTCCACTTGGCCACCCCTCTGGAGAGCAATGCCTTCCTTTCTTCACCTCCAGGGAAGATCTGCACACATTTAACTCTTTTTTAAACCTTGTAGGATTTTTGTGCATGTTTAATATATTCAGGAAACTTTGCACAAGTTCACAGTAACTGCTATATTTATGCACAGTGCTTTAGAGAATTTGTGAAAGTCTCCTTTGAATTGTTAAAAAATAGTTAGATTTGTACAAATCTTCCTGAAGAAGGAAAAAAACCAAATAAACTCTGCTCATAAGTTCGTTTCCACTCATTAAAGGAGTGTCAGTATAGGCTCAAAGGCCTGTGGCATTGGGGTCGAGAGCAGGTTGAAGAACTAAAGAGAAAACAAGATCAGAAAGTAGCAGAGCTGCTGGTCATCTGATGGGAGTAACACAAGTTAGAAAGCAAACAACACATTGAGACTTATTCTCATGGAGGCTCATGATGGAGTGTGAACCAATCCTATCAGTGTTTGGTTAAGTTTAAGTTCAGTCCTTGCTAAGCCATAATGGCTCACTGGATAGTCCTTGACAAGTCACTTTACTCAGTTTAAACTCTTTCACAGGATCATGCTTTGATAAAATCAGATAAGTGTCGTTATTATGTGTAAAGCAATTTCATAGGAAATGCTAAAAAAAAAAAAAAACTTCCTGGTTGCCCTTCTGGAAATATAAAAGTCACTGCTTCCTCTAATGAAGATACAGCAAGACAGAACTGACACATGATAACAATAACCAGCAGGAAAGATCCCTACTGCATCTCCTCTGGATGACACTCCGATTCCAGATCAACTAATACAGGCAAATAATTTGTGCTACAGAAACCTACATTTGTCTCTATAACGCATACCACAAGAATTTCTCTTGGCTCATTCAAAACATTGCTATGGTTTCCTGTCATAATAAGAATCTCCATATTAGAAGTTCAAAAACATGGAAGATAAAGGAAGCCAATTTGCAGGGATTCCTTAAAGCAGGTGCCTTAATCAATTACACTTCTGTGCAGACAGAGTGAAATAATCCAAATACATTGCTGGAGATATTTGACAGAAAAATAGTTGCACAAAAGGACTTGGAGAGAGTGAACAGAGGAGGAGAAACAATCACTTTGTAGGTAGACAATGAAAAAAAAATGCAAAACTTGTAACTAACATTCTTTTATTCTTGATCACCTAGTATTGCCTTGGCATACAGTGGGTTTTTTACTAGAGCAATGGTCAGATCAGAGAGACCTTGCCAAGTATCGACCAAGTTCAAACAGAAGCCTAGAACCATGATTGTATAGGCTTCGCTGAGTATGAAAAAATATTCATGAGGAGGCAATAATATTGCTTTCCAATGCTAAAACAACATTGTATACTTCAAATAATCTGACAAATATCATAGCTACTCTATAGAATTCAGAAGGGAAAGGATTGTTATGTACATTATAAAAGAACTTACGATACAGTTTCCTGGTACCTCCATACCTGTGTAATTGTTACTTGTTGTAAATTAAGTTTTGGCTTCACGCTGCCATCATATCCGCGGCCTACAGAAGAAGAAGTACATCAAGCAATTCTGTTATCTGCACCTATCAGTGAGCATATGCAGCTTTATTTATTAGCTCCAAAGAACACCTCTCTACATTCCCATTAAAATTAATTCTAACAACAGAGTTTCAGAGTCAAAGCACATGTTACTTAGCAGTGATGTCTTCTTCCCTTTGACTCAGAAAAAATCAGAGTTCTTGGATCCAAGTGTGGGGTCTGGCCACCTTGAACCCTCTCCCCCATTGCAATCCCAATCTGGATCCCCATCACCTCTCACAGCTGCCTGAAGTGCAACTGGTGACCTTCCAGATGCTTTGGTCTGCATCATTTTTCTTTATTCATTTATTAGATTTATAAACCACTCCCATCACCCTATAGGGCTCTATGGGTGGTGTACGTATAAGAAAAGAAATCAATCATAAAAGCAAATAAAATACATATGGTACAATTGTATAGATCATAAATTTAAAATTACTCAAATACAGTAATAATAAAACCATCATAAAAAGTCCTAAAATATAAAATAAATTCAATATTATTCAAACTTTAAAATATCTGGAAAATACGAATGTCTTTACTTGGTGCCAGAACAATAATAATGAGGGTGCCAAGCGTACTTCTCTGGGAGAAGCCTATTTCAGAGTTTGGGTGCAATCACCAAAAAGGCCCCTCTTCTATTTTCCATTCGCCTTACCTCTTTGGGGGATGGCTCTTCAAGAAAGTCTTCTGAGCTAGATGTTAGTGGTCTGGTAGGTGTATCATCTCCCTACTATTACCTGTGCTAGCTCCCTCTGCTTGATTAGAGAACTGTTTGGCAAGATAAAGTGTAAGGGGAGGGAAGGGAATCTGGATCAAGACCAAAATAGAGGGAAAGTGCTAAAGATGCTCAAGCACCCCACAAGCTCAAGTGCACGAGTGCTGTACTTGCTCTCCAGTATGTAAGAAGAAAAGGTTGCTTGGATTTTGGACAACAGAATTTGCTATTCCAGCAATCTGACTGTGTTTTGTATGGAGGAGCCGGAAGTGGGGAAAAGGCATGAGATGAAGAGTACTGAAGAGATGAGGGGAATCCCATTTGACTTCTGCCTTCTCCTTTATTCTCTTGCTGTCTCAGGCTCAGTTATTTCAAGAATGGGGAGGTACATTAATGAATATTTACTCTTATCTGCCCTTAGAATAGGGATGATCAAAGTGTTTAAAGATGCAGGAGATTCTTCTATGCTCTGGCCTGGCAAGCAAGTTTGTTCATTTATAGTTTGCTTTATATTGTCTATTTACTATATTTTTAATTTGTCCAACAGTCCATGTTCTGTGGCCAGATTGCAAATAGTTAAACGACAAAGATACCATAGAACTGAACATATAAATGCAATACATTATTTAAAAGAATGTAATACAATACCAAACACAGAGGTAGCTCAAATATCCATAAAAGAACTAGAACGAGATCACTAAAATGCCTTTGAGAAATAGAAAGCCTTGGTCTGGTCCTGAAAAGATCATGCAAATGCCAAGCAAACCTCTTTAGGGAGGGCATTCCAGAAATGGGCCACAGTAACTGAGAAGTCCCTCTTCCCTAGCTTTCCTTGGCAGAGTCACCTGGAGAAGGGTCCCCAAACGTGTCCTGTTGATCCAAACAGGAGACATTCCTTCAGACACTCCTGACCCCAAACTGGTGAGTGCTTTAAGCATCATCACCAATATTTGGTGGCCTCAGAAACAGACTGATTGCACGGCAGGCAACATGCTCCACAGTTCCTCTAAGGACATTGCATTGCACTTTCTTTGCCTCTCAGCCTCTTCTTTCAAGCGTCCCACTGGGAGACAAAACAAAGGGTGCTGCAGCCACTGACTGGGAGAGAAAACCCCCGGTCTTCCAGTGAGCTGACTGCACACAGGGGATTTCATTCTGTGTTGAGGTTACCATTGCTAGACAAGGGGCTGAAAATAAAGCCCTGCTCTTCACGCCATTCCTTCTTCCCCACATGTCAGCAGTCTGTCTCATAACTTGCAAGAAGCAACCCTTGCAGAACAATCTGCTTGTCTACTCAGAGGTAAGCCCCATTGAATTCAATGAAACTTACTGTCTGGCTGCTGAAGAGGAACAGATAGGTAACTGAGTTTGCTTGTGATGTTGTAGCCATCTGTCTATCTCTGTGTTTTGCAGAGAGATTTGTTGAATCCTTTATTGATTAATATGCCCAGTAGTCATAGATTTCAGGGATGTGGTGATTTTAATCCCTCAATTCTACTTTCAATTGACATCTGGAACAGGCTGCAGCAGAGGAAATGTCAAGCTGAATGATTCTATCAGGCCACTGAAAGACCAGCTCCATCAAGTTCCTCCTCCCTGAACAGGCTCCATTCTGAGAGTAATAACCCCTTCCCTTGCCTATATAACTTAAAGTATTGCTGGCAGGGTATTCATGTTTGCTTCTTCCCTCCTCATCCTTTTTTCCTTTTGTGTCATGTCTTTTACATTGTTAAATGTAGATTTAACATTTAAAAGACAGTAAATTTAGAAGATTTGTACAATATTGTTTGTTACTGATATTGTATCAGTTGTTCTGGGAGTGAGTTAAACTGAAAAGTGAGTTAAAATGATTTAAATAAATATAAACACGGGTCTGTTTAGTTAAAGCATTTTAAATAAAGGGTTGCCACTTAAATGCTTCAGGGAGGGGCTGTGTACAAACACTGAATAAAGAACTTGTATGTGGGGGAGAAAGTAGCTAAAAAAGAATGCCCTTTCTTTGCTTTCCTTTATTTTGCTGATTCCATTTTCCAGAGAAGAACATTGCAGTATGAACATGTAACAACTCATATCTACACCCAGAGCTTTTGATATTAGTACTGGATATACAGATGAAGGATAAGCAAAGCCTTTTTCATGGAAACAAAGCACTTTGTGCGAGAAACACAGCAATACTGCAAAGCCATGTAATATTCTCCATCAGCGGCCAGAAGCTTGTGCATATAGAAGTGCCCATAATTTTAAACAGAAATTTTATAACATGTCTTATATAAATCCACAGAGCTTTCAAAATAGCTTAACTTTCATTTTTAAAACCTTACCGTTTCTTTGGAGCAACTCTTGGTCAGTAAATGTAAAGAAACTGCAACGAAGCAGACACACAAAACAGTATTTGAGCTTGGGTTTCCTTAAGCTTACCCACTTCATTTAAGCAGGACTAACACAATGGGTGGGTGGGAGTTTGTACATAATGTTAAGTCACCCCTCTGAGCAAGTTTCACAAAAGAGCTCACAGTATGTCCAACAGTCGATTTGCTATGGATTGTTCTTCCCCTTGTTCCCTTCAGTCCTCCAGCCTACATCCCAGGTGACTTTAAAGCTGCACCTTTCTTGTCTCCTGGTCCAGACCCCTCCCTGCTCTAATTCCCATCCCTTTTCATTCCCTGGAGTTTGGTGGGCACTGGTGCCTCAAAAATGCGCAATGGGTGGGGGGCACACTTCTTTTATTGTTCTTGTTTTTTCTGGTTGGTCTTGTTGCTGCTCTTTCGCAAGTGTGCTCTTATGATGGTCCAATCCACACAATCTTGCCTGATCAATTTCCTTGTATGTTTCAGCTGTCAAAGGGGTCACCAAAGTGGAGCAGGCAAAGTACAAGGAAAGTGACCAGAGGAAGCCTCCTATCAGCTGGTTTGTGCACACTTGCAAAGGACAGAGGGAGAAAATAGTAAAGGAAAGGAGCAATCCATTCACACAAATCAGAGCGGATGGGAAATGCAGCCCAACTACATCTGGATGGCAACACATTCTCCATCCCTCTCCTAGGCCAAGGAAGAAAGGAAGTGGCTGCAGGCTAGCTTGTGTTTGGGGGATCTGTGCCTTTGCTTGAAATGTTGGCTTGTTTCAAAATGCCTTTCATCAAAACTTGGTACATCTGCTAAGGAGAGGATTTCACCAAACTTATGATGTAGAGGAGAGAAAACATATGCATTGGTTTGATGTCCCAGCGGGACTCCTTGAACAATCCAGCACAAGACTCTTTTTTATTCAGGTTTTATTTCTCTAGATACATAATCTAAAGATTTATTCAGGTTTTATTTTTTTCAGGTTACACAGATAGATAATCTAAAGATTTGTGAAACAGCTTGTAGCACTTAAAGCAAAATCCTATACAAGTTTAGCCACAAAAAGGACTTATATACCTCGCAGGGTGCACACACTGGGAGCTGTATGCCTTTTTCTGACTACACTTGCATTAGATTGTTCCCTTAAATTTCCCACCACCTGGCTTCTGCACAGCAAGCCCCCGCAAGTTGGCTCAGGAAAGACAATCTCAAGTGAAAACCTTTCCAGCCTTGATCCTCCTGGTAAAAGATTGATGCAGGTAACGTGACACTACATTTTCATAAACCAAGGTTCATGGAGAGTTCAGACCTAGTAGACTTCTAAGCGTGAAGGATGGTGATCTCAGCATGGCCTTGTCAGCTAAGGCTTACTTGAAATACTCTTTGCTGCATCACTCTTCAGGCATGGACCACAAAGTGGAAAGTAGGAGCAATGGGGAGGCCCAGCTCAGCTTTGCTCAGTTTCTCATTTTCCCAATGCTAAATTCATTCCATCCCAATTCTGCATCAGACTGCATTTTTTTTCAGCTGGCACACAAATGTGTGCATATTTTGTATACTATTCTTTAAATAAGCATTTTACAACATTTTTTCAAATGTATGCATTTTTAGTAAGTTCCTGTCCTCACAGCTTATCTACCCAAGGCATTTATTGTGCATTCAAGGATCCTTGCTCACAGTTACTTATGGGTTCTTTAGACAACATTAAGCTCCTTGATGTTGCCTGTGTTTTTTCAGAGAGTTTTCTTAGGTTTTCTCAGAATGTACAAAAGGGGGTATTTTTTCTGAGCGCTATTCCTATAGATGTATTGGCCCAATAGTACCATAGTGTAGCTCCACCTAGAGATTATGTAGCAGAAAAGCAGGAAAAGAAATGCTCTTTCTGAAGAGTTCTGATCTTAAGTTCTGTGACAAAACTGAAAGCAGATGCAACAATTTACACCCTTGTGTAGAAAGGTTCCCACCACAGGACAACAGAAAACCCACAAACTAGTACCAAAGGCAAGATCTGATATGATTGTTTGCATCTGTCCAGTCTCTAAGGCGGACAGATCATGGAATCAAAGAATAGTAGAGCTGGAAGGGGCCATGAAAGCCACTGGATCCAACCCAATTTACACCATCCCACTCAAATGGCTGTCCAGTTTCTTTTTGAATGTCTCTAGTGTGGGACATCCCACAACCAGCTGGTTCCACTGTCATATTGCTGACATTGAGGAAGCTTTTCCTGATGTCCAGCCTGAATCTGGGTTGAACTGATTATTCTGTGTCCTGATCTCTGGTATCAGCAAGAAGAGATCTTGACCTTCCTCTTTGTGACAGCCTTTCTGGTACTTATCGAATAATATCATGTTCTCCCTCAGCCTCCTTTTCTCAAGGCTGAACATGCCCAGTTCTCTCAGTCTAACCTCATAGGATAATGTTTCCAAACCTTGGATCATTTTTGTTGCCCTCTTCTGGACCCTTTCCAATTTTTTTGGCATCTTTCTTAACTGGATGCAATATTCCAGATGAGGTCTGACTAGTCAAGAGTATAGAGGAAGTACTACTATTCATAATTTGGAAGTAATACTATTAATGCAGCCAAAAATAGCATTTGCCCTTTTTGCAGCTGCATAGCATTGTTGGCTCATATTTAGCGTGTTGTCCAAAATAACTCCAAGGTCTCTTTCCTTCTTAGTTCTGTTGAGTCACCCTTGCATCTAGATTCTTTTTCCTAGGTGCAGGACTTGACCTTTGTCCCTACTGAATCTCATTCTGTTGCTTTCAGCCCAGCATTCAAGTCTATCAAGGTTGCCCTGGGTCGTCATTCTTTCTTCTAGCATGTTCGCTCTTCCAGCCAGTTTTGTATTGTCTGCAAGTCTGAGTATTGTTCCTTGTATTTCCTCATCTAAATAATTGATCAAGATGGTGAAGAGCACTGGGCCTAGGACTGAACCCTGTGGCACCACACTGGTTACCTCTCGCCAGTTTGACAATGCGCCATTGATGAGCACTCTTTGTGTCTGATTTAGCAGCCAATTTTGGATCCACCTAATAGTTTTTCTGTCTAGTCCTAATTTGCTAAGTTGGTATTTATTTATTTATTTATTTATCTATCTAGGATATTTCTAGCCCAGCCAATCACTTTCATCTCTGGACGGCTCACACCATATAATCCAGTTAGGACTGACACATGGACAACCGCACCTCCAGCAGAGAGTTGATGTCAAAGGCCCTCCTGTGACATTGTGAACTGTGCAGACGTTTCTGCCACATCTCAGAGGGAACCTAATTAGTGTGAAACATTCAGTTCACAGCTAGATTATGGATGTCTTTGTTTATATGCCCAGTCAGTCATACATTGCACCCCTGAGCAGCTGCTACGAATTGCTGTTTCAGTATGCCTCCCAGAAAAACCCCAGAAAATGAAACCATGTTTCACACCAAGGTAACAAGATTCTCCATTCAGCAGGAGAATGCCCACAAAGTGCTAAATGTACATCCCAATGAAATATTCATAGCTCCATTAGAAACCTAGTGGCACAAGTAATCAACAAGCCTCTGTGAGATACCACAGACTGACAGATACCTTGCTGCTTTTCTAGGGAAGCAGGTGGTAGACTTCTCATAGATTTCTCCTCTGCCTGTAATTGCTGTGTGTGTTCAGTACTGACAGACTCCCAACCAGTGGGACAGTGCAACCAGGACCTGCAGGGATGCAGCACCAGTACTCTTTTGATCAGTCGGAATACTGATATCTGCCGCTGCAAGTCACATTTCCCGTTCTCTCTGAGCTTGGCTGCAACACTCACAATAGCCGGTGCAGTGGCGGGGGGGGGGGGGGATGATTCTTCCCAGCAACAAGGTATTGTTCTCTGCTCTAATGCAAAGTATTTTGGAGTATCAAGATCTTGCTTTTGCTCAGGCATTACCACAAATAAAGATCAAATCAGTCAACCATTTGCTTGACCTGGGATATTCCAAGCACTATGGATGTATTCCATAACCATGTATAGCTAAGGGCCTAGTTACATGTTAGGTGCCATTCTGTGAAACTTTCCAAATAGAGTTTTTCTTCTCCCATGAAAACAAACACTGGGAGTGCTCAACATTTTCCTGACAGCTGTGCTTCCTTTCAAAAATGCCCTCCCAAACTGTTTTTCCCCTTCAATGTAAAAAGTTCCTAGTTCCTTATAGTTTTTACTGTAGGGAAAAGAACAACACCTGTAGATCAAAATGTTTAAAAGAAACAGCTAGCAGAGAAGGGGTTATGTAACTGTCACCACACATCCAGGGAGAGCTTTTGCAACTACCAACAGCTATGCCTCACTTTAGGCAGTCAGTAGAGGAAAAGTTGCATGCAAATACATGCAGCACCACAGTATGGCCCTAACACAAAGCACCATGACTTTGAATGCAAAAGGTATTCAAAAGGTCATTCAACACACACAATGCAATTGCCCAGTACTATACTGTCCAACATCCGTATCCCATCAAGCCCCATTCAAACATTTGCCTGAACTGGTGAGAGATTAAAGTGTGCACAGGGCTGGAGCCATGCCTCCGCCTTTGTTCAGACCTTGCCTTGTTGAATCAGCGAGGTCTAAAAGACAGGTCCGCTCATGCTTAGTTGGTTATGAGCAGAAGTCGCCATGGACTTGCTACCCGCTTAAAGTCCTCACTCGTTGACAGAAACATGCAAATACAGCTCTTGTCTCTATGGATATATGTCTGGTGAGTACTGTGTGGAGATAAGCGTCCTCCAGAATGCTACTCCAGTGTGCAATTCTGATCAGTGTGGATTCTGTATGTATGTACGGGGCAGAAACTGTACTAATGCTATTGAAAAGGATATACGCTTTTAACTATAAAGAAACCACACATTTCATTCCATCAGACAGCTGAGTTATAGCTGAACATGCTTCAAGTTTCTGGGAGGAACTGAGTGGCCTTACAAATTAGGAAAACTCAAAGCATATTGATTCGCCTTATGCATCAATTTCACGTCTTCTACTCGTTCTTTATGCAGAAGAGCGCTTGAGGCCATGGTACATGAATGGATTTGATATGGATCCCAGTCAATGTATGGGTGCTATTCCATTCATAGACCCCATCAAGTATAAGGAGGACCTAATTCAATGAACTTGTAAGACTTGGGAGCTATGTGAGTCTCTATTGTGGCTGATGGAAGGGAGATCTCGGCTATCTTAAAATATACTGTACTTGCTTGCTAGCCTTTTAAAGCATGGCTATTACTTATTTGTTTGTTTGTTTATGTGATGTTACTTCCTGTTGCAAAAAGCAGTCTCCAACACTTACCCACACAATATGGAAATCCATGATAAACATAACAGAGATCAATCATACACATAATCATCATACAAATAAAAATAAATACCATAAAACATATGCTAAAAATGATACAATAAAAATATTCTTCTACAAATACACAAACATTCCTCACCTCCCGACTGAATGAATGCCACAAAACAGCCCATAGCACTTGAGCCATAACTCCAAAGTTCTTTTTTGGAGAAGTAAGTCCTTTTTACCTGTACAGAATAGAAGGAAGTGTCAGTGCAGGTTGAGCTTCCTTAGGGGAATGCCTCCTGCACACAGGGCTGTCACTGAAAAGGCTTGTACCCAAACTGACACCCACTGAGCCTTTCTCAGAGGGGGCACGCAGAGAAGGGCCTCTAAGCTGATATCATGGACCCAGCAGATATGGGAGCAGTTTGGCTCTCCAACTATGTCAGGCTTCACTGGTTAAAATGAACACTTTGAATTTCACCAAGAAACAAACCAGCAACCAGCACAACTGAGCTTACATGTTCAGTCACCTAGTCCCAGCCAATTACCTGGCTAACAAATTCTGCACTGCCTGCAGTTTCTGAACCAATTTCTAAATGCAGTTCATTTTACAATGCATTGCAATAATCTAACCTAGAGGATATGAGAAGAAAGACCACTAATACAAAGCTGCCTCCATCCATACAGGGTCACTATCAGACTACCAGCCAAAGGTGGCAGAAGGCACTCCTTGTCACTGAGGCCACCTGAGCCATGAACACCTGCAAGCTGGACATCTGCTCCCTCAGGTGGAGCGGTGGGACCATCAAGACTCTATCCTGATATATTTTCCACACCAGGGATCCTTAGAAGAGGAAGTAACTGAAGTCCCAAGGAGTCATAGCACTGGATCAAAACTGCTTTTGAAACTTGAGGGGAAGGGAAAAAAGGAAACATCTTGAATGCGTGCATGCATTCATCCAGTAAATGGCTGTGCAGGTCATGGTCCATGAGAGGAAGTATAGTATAGTACCAAGGACTGAGGAACTCCAGCTTGAGATCCCCACATAGGCACACCATTCAGTGACGATGTAGCCCTATGGTCCCTGGGTGATATATTGGATCTGCCCTTCCAAGAGAAGAAAATGATGTCCTCTCTTGGAAGAGGAGTTCTGACCACCAATCCGACTTTTCATCCCCTTCCCCTCCTATAGGAGGAAGGGATTAGGAGACTTGTTTTCAGGGGAAAGACCATGCTCCCAAGCTGGCCAGTAAGCTACATCAGACCTGGAGCTAGCATAGATAATTTTCCTGCCTTGAAATGAATAGGAAGAAGGGGTGGGGGTGGGGGGGGAGACTCCAGGGAAGGAGAAAAAGAGAAATATTCACTGTAGATGTCTTGGAGGTCCCATGGCTTGTTCTGTGTGTGGCTTTGGCTAAATCATTTTTCTAATCATGAATGCATAAAATAATGTGACTGAATCACACAAGGATCTGAGGGATTCAACACTGTAAAAAGGGGAGGTAGGTTATATGAACAGTTTGTGTTTCTTGACTAAGAATGAAGATGTTAATTGGATTTTTTAAAAACAGTGCAAACTGAATCCAATAGTGCAATGTTCAATGGAAGGGCTATATCTGTGTTATTATAAAGCTTCTGGCCCTGATCCAGCTCCAGTCCCTTGATGAGATTCCAGGGGCTTCAAATGAATACTGCACAGGAGGAGATTGGGAGCACCCACAGGCCAGGGGTACAACACAGGCTGTGCCAGTTGGCTTTCGGCTCAGTTTCTGGCATCTCCAGTTAAAGGAGCATCAAGTTGCAGGGGATGCACAAAACTTGAGCCTGAAACACTGAAAGCTACTGAAGATCAGAACAGGCAATATTACACAATCAACAACACAGTGGGACTAGTTCACATCAGATATGGCCTCTACAGGCAGGCATGCTGATTCTTCTTCACACTCAAAACAACTTCCATCTGGAACAAGCAGAGTACTACAGATGATATTAAACTGAAGAAAAAATGGCTTCTCATTTGCAGAGGGGTAGGGTAGAATTAATATTCCTAAATTCTAACCAGTTTAGAAACTGGCTGGTTCATCTGCACTTTAAAAAAACTTCTAATCCCTCTAATTTTAATTTTTTTAAAATTTCACACACACACATATATGTAGATCTTAAACATAATCTGTGCTCCTGTGTGTGAGTGTGTATCCCTCCAAGTTGGAAGTATTATTTTCTTAACAGAATTCCACAGTCTTTGGGTTACACAGATAATTTATCAACAGCATTAAATTACAAAATCCAGGGAAAGTGTTTTGAGTTTCTCTCAGTTCCCCCAAAAATAAATTCTTGCCCACAAAGAGATGCAAAATTACTAGCAACCAAATATGTCCTTACAAAATGACAGTGGTTGCAAGTAAACAGATCTGACCTTGCTCTGACTTTTGCTCACCTCAGGAGAAATAATATTCCATGCATGGAAAGAGGACACAGGAGTCTTTCTGTGTACACTCATGATGTGGACTCTGCCCAGGAAAAGCATAATCAAACACTGATGACCTCCACTTCCTCCAGCAATTATAACATTTCTGAGATCAACAGCAGACTAATCTGTCTGGTACCACAATCTATAGATGGCACCATCCCTTGTACATATGGGAGTTCTTTCATGCTCCAAACAAGCAGGATCAGCATGTATTCCACAGTTGCAGTAATTCCAACTCTCTCCTGAGAAGAGGCATCTCGTCTATGAAGTACCTCCTGTTCGTACTTCCAGATCTCAGTATCCCCAGTGATGTTGGCACAAAATCACGATGTACCACAAGGATTATCATAAGACAAAGGAGAGAGAGAGAAAAAATCTTGCCTCCATTCTGCTCTTAGTTATGCCACAGTGAGTTCAGCCATTTGAGAGTGATGGCTTAACTTGAACTCCTGAACTGAGCAAGGAATTGGACCCAACGGCCCTCTGGCCCAACTCTACCATTCTATGATTCAGAATGGAAGAGACCCTACATTCCAAACAGCAAAATGGGTCCATATGTATTTATAAGTTGTCAGGCATCCCCTGCTTTACACAATAAAGAGAATGTAATATTTTCAGAAGCTCCGAGTTCAGGTGTGTCTTTCTTTATGATATGACCCCAACCTTAACAGACACTTGATTTTGGAAAGAGCTGAGGAGCTACACTCTTGCAAGGAATCAATTTGCCTATGACTATACCTCTTACAAAGTTTAGCTTGCTTTTCTAATTCCTTGATCACTAACATCTGCAAACTTATTTATAAAGCACTGGATTAGGTGAGTAAACTGGTATTATTTTTGTGTCAACTACCTATGTTGAAAGACGCTGCAAATCTTAAAATAAAATTAAATGAAGTCACATGTTAAAACCTTCCTTCCTACTACAATTGATTGAGGAATTAACAGGTAGAGTACTTTATAACATAATAAAGAGGCTCAAAATTATGTTTCAGGACTGTTAAACAAAGCATATGACCCAGTTTCATCAAAGTAAGGTCCCAAACTCCAAGACTAACTTATAACCTGACATCATAAAGGGGTTTTTTTTGGGGGGGGGGGGTTGGCGGGGGAGGAATTCAGTTCCTTTAAGTTATATCACTACACATGCAAGCAAACCAGGGCATAATAATGGTAAATGCTACCTGACCGAGAATCTCTGTCATGATCACAGCAAAACAAACAACTTAATATGCTACAGTATACTTTAATTCATCAGTTAACTGAGCCACAAATCTCTTAATACAAGCTTAAGCAAATCACCACATGCCCCTGTTGCTCTAAGTGCACATCCTTTTGTCACCAGCTCTGAGCTTCATCGTTTTACCTGACCTGCATTTTACTGTATTACTGGCTGCGAGACATGATGCCAAGAGTTCAGTTTAGCTATTTTTTCATCTGTAATGGATTTCTCTTGGTAACTTCCCTTAACTCAAACACCTGCTAAAATATCTGAGATCTATTTATATTGTGCAAATGAAACACTTTTGTGTGACAGCCATGAAAACAAGAATGCTTACAGGTTGGGTTGCTTATTTTCTGGTAAAACTGTAGCAGTACCAGACGTTCATATAACACGTTTCCTTTCTTCTTTTCCCTAACATCATCAGCTGTGTTCCTGGGTATACGCTTTACACCTACGCTATTTTATCTATATCTCTGCCATTAACACTTCTAAAGGAAGGTGAAGTCATAAAAGCAAAGAGAAATGCAACAGGGCCTCGCCTTTTTTCAGAGCCTTTAAGCTTTATAATGCAAAACCATACGAAAGAGCGCCCATTTAATCTACAGCACGATTTCTCAAGAGAAGTCCCATTGGTAGGCATAATCCAGCTTTTCACTTATACGGAGCATCCAGTGCATTTTAAATGCTGACACGATGTGTTTCTCTATGAATTCTGTATTTTTGAACAGAAAGAACACTAACCGTCCTCCCCTTTAAAGAGAAGATGCAACGGATTTTTATACTGCCCCATTCATACACATCTAAACCGTTCGTTCAGCTACCCTAGGCGTTTACACACATTCACAAAATCACTGACCTCCTCTCCATTCTTCCAAATATTGGATCCACAGGCGCTGAAAATCCTACACAGAAAAAGAGGAGTAAAAGCCTAAAGGTGCTGTTGCTTTCCATTGAGCGATGAGTCGGTCCCTCCAGAGCCACCACTTCTGTTCATGTGTGGCAGAGAAACCTGAACGAGTGTTCCCAGGGGCCATGTGACAGAGAGCAGCGCCAGCCAATAGGAAGCAACGCTGGAAACCACATGAGCTGCCATGTACTCTCAATCCATAATAAAAGGATGGACTGGGCTCTTCTTCTCTCCTGAATGCAGCCAACTTCCCTTTCTGATTCACAGTTCATGTCAAGGGAGGATCAGATGCAACTGGATACATGAGGAAACAGGGCTGATCCAAGAAGTGTCTTTCGACAGGAGCATTTTAATTTCAGCACCCCTCAACTAAGGTTGCAATCCTTTCTACATTGTTTGGGAACATCAAATATAGTGCACCAAAACCCTACACACGTGTATTTAGGATTATGCTGTAAATGTAGATTCCTAATGTGTTTAGGACTTAGGATGTGAACACAACTCCAAGTGTCTGTATCAAGCAAAACAAAACCCTGACATTATTCCCTTGGCTTGTGTGGAGCACATTGGCTGTACAGTATTTAGTCCAAAACCTACAGTGAACTTTTATTTTGAATACACGTGCATAGGAGCATAATTCAAGAGCCATTTACAGTCCCTGACCCGTTTTACAAATACAACATGTTTTCCTGTAAACTCCTTGCACATGCATATGCTTCTTCCACTACACACTCAGCACTTATTTTAGAAGTGTGCTTTAACTGGGCCATTACTCATTGGCTTCACCACACTGCAGTGCCTCCAAACTACCTATTAGTCATCCTAATCCTTTGCATCCTTAAGTGGGTTGGATCCAGAATACCCTTCCACTAGAATTAAAACATCCGTGTATATTGAAGGGCTCCTGAGTAATCTAGGGGAGGCCAGCATATAACTTTGTGCAACCCCCTTCACAAGAACTCTTAATGGCCTGCTAGAGTACAGAACCTCAGACTCAGGCCACCATCAATCCCTTCCAGGGTGCCCAAAATGCCCTTAGACCTCTTCTTCTACCTGCCAATTAATTACTGGGTCATCTTTCAGCTTTTGTCTGCACTTTTTCCCCATTCTGAAATGTTGAAATGCCTTCCCTAAGGCTTAGTTACTGATTGAAAGAACTGTAAGCTAAAACAAGTTTGTATGTGGCCCCACCTCTTTTGTCCCAAGCCCCAACCACCACTGGAATGTGGCCCTCAACACTACTGGTTTCCATGTGATGGCCTGTCTCTTCCTTGTTCACTGTGATCAGTATTTTGCAATGCAACCACAATAGTTTGTGGTGTTGTGCTTCTAGAAGTCTTCCACTTGTGTTGTGTGAAGGTGCATGGAGGGGCTCCTGTACTTCTCTCTGCCTGTTCCCATTTTTTGGATGCAAGCTCTTGAATGAAAAAAGAAGCAACCAGGAAAGTGACCTACTTATACCACCCCAAAGAGAATGGAGTGCTGTGGTCTACCAAAACAACAACAAAAAGTGTCTCGAGGCACATACACACACCTGCTCTAGCCGCAGCAGCTTTCTTCCTCCACAGTCCATGGCAGATCTGCGATCATACCCCAAGAGACCACCTAAATCACTCACCAGAGAAAGAAACTGCAAGTTGGACTAATGTAACGCATTGTAAATAGGCCTACCTTTGAAGATGATGCCCTGACAGAAGTGGTGTAATGATCAAAGACTCCAATTATCGGGAATGTGTGGGATGCCCCTTTAAAAAATGGTCTCCTCCATCTTCTTCACACCAGAGGACAAGGCCGTCTTAATGCTTGGGCCTGATGGGCACTTCCCCGTGGGCCCCATACTAATCTGTGTATGTTCACCCTTGGAAAATTGGAAAACTTCAAAAATTAACAGTAGTTGCAGTTGTCGTAGGGGCCCCAGTACACTGCTTTGCCCAGGGCCCATAATGCTGTTAAGACGGCCCTGCCTCAGTAGGCACCCAGAAAGGTGTCTGAGGCCACACCAATGTCCATAAGTGCCATGAGCATGGTACCTGTGCCATACATTTCTGTCCTCTCAGTCCTTCACTCCTCACTGACAGAATGCAAAATCCAAAGCCGAAAAGCGCAATCCACTGGGCAAATAAATCCTTCCATGCAACTATGCGTGGTTTGAGAATGAGTGAAAACCAGAAGCAATTGGATGGCTCCCACTTCAAACTCAGAGGTTTATGTGCATCTAATGCACAGGGCAAAGTGAGTGGGGCAGTTCCTGCTGTCACTGGAGCTCACTGTAAAGCACTGCATTTCCTTCAGATGGCTATTTTTGACCATCTAGATTTAGTGTCAGGGGAGGGGAGGCCATGGTGCAGATAGGAAGAGGTGCAAGGCAATGGCCTCAGCCTCCTCTCCCCCTTGTAGCCCGGGCACACAGTTTCTGTTCTCTTTCAGTTTCTCAGAGGGGCAGCCAGTAGAGTTCTTTCTGCGCAGGCTATGAGAGGGGCAGGGCAGGGTCTGGGTCTTTGGGGCAGCAGCTCCAAGGACCTGGGACCTCAGAGTTGGCACTCGAGAAACTCCTATGCCCTCCAGACAACCTTGGAAGACTACAGGATTGCACCCTTAATGACGTGCATATTCATTTTGATTACTGAATGTGGGCAAAAGAATATGATTCTTTTGGGCACAAATGCGCCACCATGGATACATGCTGGGTTGCTAACCAGCTAGCTAATGTTGCATACCTACCAATGTGATCATGTAAAGAAATGACCGATTAAGGAGGCCAGTCAAATGCAACCTAGATATAAGATTAAGCATGGGGTTTAGCATCTGCAGCCATTAAGCTTTGGGATTTACTATCTTTAATTAATTTTTTCCTTGAGTGATACAGAGAGTATATGATAATCTCCAAATCCTTCCCTAGCCTGTATCCAACCATGAAAACTCTTTGTTTGGTGAGGAACTAAAATACTAGTTTTATAATGAAATCCTAGACTGACAAAATAAAGGTAATCATTTGAGTGGCTCACACGTGTAGGCAGAAAGCACACCTTTTATAAGAGAAGGCTAAATAAAACATTTCTTTGCAGCAATTTGGGCTTTTTCCAGACAAGCCTTTACTTATACAGTCATGATGGCCTCAATCAAGGGCCAGGCAGGGGAGACTTGTTGCCTTCCATTTCTAACCATGTTTTCCTACTGCTTCTTCTATCTTCTTTTTCTTCCTTAGAGCAGAAAAACTACAAATAGGGAAAGACATCAGAGTTGCATAATATTTTTGCTCTGACCATGCTAAGAGCTAATCATTTGGAAAATCAGAAAGCTTGCAGGTGATGGGGCTAGACTACAAGGAGGGGCTGAAATATTTCCACTCAACCTAGGGATAGGGAACAGCTAGAGAAATGCCTCTTTGCATAGGAAGGAGTCACTCACAGCACATTAATTCAAATTAGCTTCCATCTAGTCCTTTGTCCACACTTCACCTCTATGGGTTTTCCCAGGAGCTATTTTTCTTGCCATAGAAATCCATTCAGGAATTTAAAAAAAAAAACCATGCTTGAAAGTGGTACTAAGAACCCTCCATCTGGAAGCACCCTCTAATGCAGGGCCTCAGGTGCTTGGTAAAGCTGGGTTTTTATTTTTCTAGCACAACTCCTCCAGAGAACATTTAGAAGACAAAGCATTCATATTGGTGTGATTTATTGAGAGAATAGTTCAAATTACATTGACCTAGAATACAAAACAGGATAAGTGTTGGGTTGTGAGAACAGCATTTATGTCTCCCTCCATCCCAACAGGAGAAAACAGACCCTGTATAGGGGCTGCCTTTGTTACCACTCATGCATTCCAAGTTGGAATCTGCAACTGGAAACAGGCTCAAGGGCAAACCTGATGAGCTGTCCCTCTAGGTATTCCCCATCTACAAAACTTGCTGGGACCATGAATGAGAAATGAAAGTATTTCTAAGTAAAATATCCCTTCTGCACATGAGTGCTTCAGTGCTCAAAGATGCAGGCTTGCAAGTTTTATTCTTATCTTTTGGCAATTTCCTGCATATACATTGCTCTTTTTGACATTTCCACATGAGCTTCCTTCTTTGCCAAAGGTAAAACCTCAGGTGGAGAGTTGGGGGGAAGAAAAATTTCTAACCAAAAAAAACAAAAACAAAACAGAAGTAGGCAAGCAATATCTAAATGTCAGCAGCAGCTAAGGGGAAAATGTACTATACCTTGATTTTTCTACAACCAAATATATTTAGAAAATGCATTTGATTTTAAAGTGCAAAACGCATGTCGATTTTATTCCAGAATGCTCATCAGAAATGCCATCCTTCTGGACACAATCATCAATCCAGCTATTTTTTATAGCCTCCTTGAAATCCCAATAAAGGCAATGTGGACTACACTGTAGTAAGCAGTTTAGAAACTGCTGCCCTTGCATTTCTTCACTTGCAAGCATTATGCAGAAAAATGAGATACAGTGCATCCATCCAATCAAAGAAGAACTTAAGCTATGCTTTTGCCACTGCCACTGTGAACTTGACGAAGTACATCAGTACAGAGCTTTCCTGTAGTTGTAAATTTTGAAGTGCCAACACACAACATGAGAGTTCCCATAGCCACACCTGCAAGGAGAGGCCAAGGTTGGAGGAAGTTGTGTTCATCCGTATCAGCACACCAGTTCTAGGAGATCTTTATCTCTACCAAGGGCAGAGCTTTTGCAAAGGTTATCACACATTCAAAAGCAAACCACCCCAAAACACTTTTTCTTATTTTTGCATTTATATGCTGCCTACTCCTAATGGAGTTTCTAGAGGAAAATATATTGTTGCTGGGAAAATTCATTTCTCTCCAGCTTCTGCAAGAATTGCAGCTAATCTCATAGGGAACAGGGAAATCTGGAGTAGGTAGCAGAATGGCTCCCTGCTAATAGAAATGTACAGGTGCTACATCAGTGTTTTTGCCACACCATAGAATAGTACAGCCCTAAGGACTAGGCAGCCAACCATGCCTGTCAGGTGCTAGAGGGTCCTGTGGAAGTAAATTAGCTTAAAGATGATCAAGAAGCAAAATATAACCAAAGCCAATAATCTCTCAATGAACTCTAAAGATTAAGTTGCGGGGCAGGGGGAAGCATTTTTTACTGTTACAGTTAGTACTTTGAAATCCCCAGACATAAGAACAGTAAAAGTTGCCACATGGTCACAGTTTGTGATATCAAGTTCCTCCTTTCTTCTTTGTGTTCCAAACAGAGACCAGATGTAACCAGTGTGACCTAAAGAAAGCTGCTCCTTGCTAACTCGGTTGGCACTCTGTGATGCTGGCAAGCTGCTCAAGGACCATTCTTCACAATATTGCAGCATGAATAAAGTCTTTGGATTTCAAAGTTACAAACTTTGAATTGGATTGTTGGATTGTAACTTTCTCTTCCTTGGAGTTTCTTCAATTTAAAGCTTTTTCCTTCCAGTCTCCGATGATACCAGTTACTCTACAATGGCTTTGAGCATTTCCTGAATGTCTCATGGGGATAAAGATGCTTCAATTTATTGATCTTGGTGTAGCTCAATAGGTAATGTACCACTGGACATAGCTTCTGGGGGTGGGGAATGGCATCCCTTTCTGAGAACTGAGATGCTCTGCTAGCCTGGAGTTGGGCTGCTTTCCTTCTGTGTAGCCAGGCCTAGGTATCTGCCCCAGTATTGATGCCACCATTTAACTTCAAGCTGGACTGTTTCTTTCAGTTATGGCAGAAAACAGTAGGAATAACGCTCCATGTAGTCTTGCATTCTGTTTCCCGTAGTGGCCAATAAAGAGCCTCTGGGAAGCTCAAAAGCAGGGCAAGAAGGCAACTGTCCTTCTTGGGTTTCCCAAAAGCACTGTCGCTATCTCAGAAATGGATTTCCTGTGACATTCTGCCTCCGAGCTTGGATATACACCTATTATGGAAGGTGAGAGCATGGTGGCTTGCTGATCTTGTGTTTCTGGTCAAGTAGTTCATAGTAGTTATTAGCAAGAATTCTACACTTACCTGCTGCCCTGGTCTAATATAACTACCGGTTCAGAATCTTTTACTCATTCCATGGGAGGGAGAACAGCTTGCAAAGGTGCAACTAAGTGAACAACCTATCCTCCAACCTGCCTAGATGCCCTTGTGTCCTCTCTGAGTGGCCTCTTTGTAACATGTTCCATTTCTTTGGTTGTTCCCTGCTCTTCCCCCATGCATAGATTTGCGGACCTACTCCTGCATTGGCATGAGAATTCAGAGTGAAGACAGTGGGGCTGTGTGCTAAGCAATGTCTTCTAGTTTGTGAGGTTTAGTTTCTGCCACATTAGTGTACAGAGCAAAATATTTGTGACATTTTCCCACACGGGGTTGACCATTAGAATTCAACTTGACTTCCAAGTTAAGATTTGGAGTGTGGTGCTGTATACATGCAAGGCAGGAACTTAAACATGACTTTGTAGATAAACACATGCCCAGCACCTCTCCTATACAATGTCCTGTTCCTGCCTCCTTAATCTCTGTCTGAAAGGTTCTGCAATTGTGGACTAGTGGATGGCGCAGAACTTCAGCCTGCACCAGCATAGTGTATCACTTAGGGAGCCTTCTTGGCAGTTCAGGCACCCCTTAGCATTAGATAGGACTGGGGCATCAAAATATTTAATGCTGGTTAAACGATATTCAATAAATTGTGCAAGATGTCACCAAGAATTCAAAAGAGTAGATTTGAAGAATACCCTCACTGCATTGTTCCTCTGAAACAGCAGCATACCCAAATTAATTACCCAGCAGAGCCATACTATGGTCCTCAGACGTGTGTCTCAGGAACCATATAAGACAGTTCAAATTCTCAACTGGACCCTCAAAAGCAGGCCGGTGGGGTAAGACATCTGACCCTCCACCTCACTGCCAGACACTCAGGCGGTGTTGCAGTGTGCAGGAAAGGAAGCAGACTAGAAAGGCCAGGATGCAGTTTGATCTTCCTTCCCATCTCCTCTGAAGCACCCCCACTAGGCAGGTACAAAAGACCATCTAGCAAAAAATCAAAGACCGAAGAATGGGGAGAAGCAAGTATTGCCTCTGCTGGTATTGCCTGTTAGTTTCAGTCTGGCAGGGCACATGACTCAAGTGTGGACACTGCCAAGTGGTGAAGGCAAAATCAAGAGGTCCGCCCCAGGTAAAAC
Organism: Varanus komodoensis; assembly: GCF_004798865.1. NCBI lineage: Eukaryota > Metazoa > Chordata > Lepidosauria > Squamata > Varanidae > Varanus > Varanus komodoensis. Next base: position 15,783,361 of record NW_025336087.1, on the reverse strand, counting down.
CACTGCAGTTAGGTTGGGCTCATTTACATGTAAGGGTTCCCTGCCAGCAAACATGCACTGTAGATGGAACAAATTCCCCCTGCAGTTCTCCACATGTCCCCAAGTCTACTATGGATGGAGATGCTCTGAAACACATTTATGAGGGTCCACAGGAGAAGGCTAGTCCCATTGTACAAGGAGTCCATTTGCTCAAATGCTGGATACTACTCATTGTTTTAACCGGTATTTTACAAGGAAATATTCACAAAAGAGTTAGAACATGTTTTAAAGGTTGTTTTATGATTATTGACACGGATCAAACATATCTCTGTTTACTCAAAAGTTCATTCTGCTGATTTCAATAGTACTCATTTTTTAATTAGGAATGTACAGTGTTAGTAGAATTAGTAATTGTAGCATTAAACTAATCCACAAATAAAAACATTAAGGTGTTGTATTTTAAGTCCATAGCTTAAAATCTTTTATCTAAAACTATATAGGAATAAAATCGAACATAAGCTCTACTTAGACTTATTGAAATGAATGGGATGTGAATTAGCTAAGCTCCATTCATTTCAATGGGTCTATTCTAAACAAGACACCTGAGATTTCACCAACCAATCTTATTTTGACTCATTATTTCTTTAAAAATAACATATGCACTCCTTTTATTCAGCAAACTGAAGAGTGTTAAGGTTAAAGTTTGTCTAAGTTTCAGTCATATTGATGTATAAAAGAAAATGACATGGTACTGCATGAATAATAAACTTCAGTTACTTTTAAAATATTATTTATATTTACAGGATAATTTATACCAGATTTTCCTTGGTTCTGAAAAAAATTAAAAAATGTTGCCATTGAGGCTGCCATCAAGTGCATGCACAGTAGAAGGAAACCCCTGTGACCTTCACAGAAACCTCTCCTGACTAAACAAGCTTTGAATCATCTGTAAGAACAGTCAAGAGTAATGGAAAAGCTACCTACCCCATCATGCTCTAAGAGTGTTTTGCTACAAAAGCCCCTTCCATCTTATGTAAAATTACACTACTAAGAAAAACTTCACAGAAGAACCTTGTTAAATGAAAATGTTTATTAAACTGATCACATAATTATGATCTGGGTCTTTCCTTCTTGCCTTTGTACAATGCTAACAGAGAAACATTGGCTACTTTAACAACTTTGAAGCGAACTCCTGGAATGTCACCAACAGCATGACCCTTCCGACCAAAACCAGCAACCAAGACTTCATCATTTTCCTACAAGAAAAAAATAAACATTTATAATATATACACTTACATAGGTTTTTAAAGCTACCAAAAACATTAATAAAGCAGTTTGGTTCAATCAAACCATTCTCCATTTTAGTTAGGGTCCATGTTATATTACAACTGGTTCAAGTCCTGTTAGATTCTGTCCTAGTATTTGTAGGTTTCCTCAGGCTCAGCCCAGACTTTCAAGGCAAGTCAAGCCAAAAGGAGGTCCACAAAAGCTCAGAGCCCCAGCAGAACACCTGGCAACCTTCTTCCATGTCAGAGGGGCAGTGCTAGCATGGCAGTCATGGGGGGAGAGGGGGGCTGCTTTCCTGGCAAACCCCCTGCTGCACCTGGCACACACGGTGCTCAATCTCTGTGAGTGCTGAACAAATGCTGGGCATGCTCACCAAGAACTTGAACTCAGCCACCACAAAGTGGAGCAGAGCCTGGGGAGCCAAACCCAAGAAAATGAGCAGATTCCCATCCCTGAAGGGATTCCAAACAGATCCCCACATTGTATCTGTCAAGAGCATTTCATTACTTCCCAAATGATTTACCTCAATGAAGTTCAAACAACCATCATTGGGAACAAAGGCTGTTATTTTCTTGCCATTCTTGATAAGCTGGACTCGGACACACTTCCTGATGGCAGAATTTGGCTGCTTAGCTTCTACGCCACTGTAACATGTGCAAAATGGATACTGTTAATAAGAAATGTATCTAAACTACATTTCCACAATTACACTTCAAGTAATTGCTATTGATTTTACCATCAATCTCTTTACTGACGTGAGGCAAAGTGACAAGTGACAGTAAGAAATGCCAACATTAAACCAATCACACATTTTTCCTCTCTAATAAAAATGCTATTAAACTTTCACACCATTCATAAGTTTGTCAAGTTTACAGACATTCCTAGTCGAATTGAATTCAGTAAAAAAAATTTCCAAGTCTATGCAGAACTGAATCCTTATTTTCACATAAACTTTGACCTTGAATATACATTAGACTGCAATCTTATACCACTCACCTGGTAGAATACCCCACTGAACTCTTTGGGCCTTACTTCTACTTAGTCAGAAGACAAAACAATAATTAAGTCTAATGTACTGAAATGCAAAATGAAAAATGAAACAGGTTAAGATTTGGCTTGGTAGAAAGTATGCTGATTCTTATGGGAACATTATACAAAAATAGTTTCTTTTTTTATCATTAGGAACAGCTTCAAGCTAGCTCAGCATCACTGTTTACCTTTTCTTTAAAAAACAAAGTTTAAAAAATCTACATAGGTTACATGTGAAATGAAAATATAAATGGACTATTCCAACTGTTATTACTGAGATATATTTCCTAGCAATATGACTACACAATGCTGAAAGTTACTAAGAGCAAGCAATAAATTGCCAAAACTGAGATGTCTAAAACAGGGCACATGTTAACAATGCTCCTCTGTCCCACAGGACAGTTGTACTAAACTAATTATGTTATCAGTTCTACTATAAAGGAGCAAAAAATTATTTGCAGAATGTAACATTTTACAAAGTATTAGATTTTACAAGAAATATGCCAATCAAAATCAAGCTCCTGGGAATTCCTGATCAAACTCACACTTTTTCCAGGACAATTCCTTTGGCATGAGAAGCTCCCCCAAAAGGGTTGGCCTTCAAGGCAGTCCCCAGATGGGCCTTCTTGTACTGTTTATCATGCCACTTCTGATCACGTCGGTGACTGCGCAGCTTCCTGGCTGTGCGAAGCCCACGGCACTTGCCTTGAAAACACAACAAAGAAGGAACATTTTAGAAATCAATTTATCCTACTTTTTATTTAATGTATCCTACTTCAGCTGGCACTAGCGTTGGTCCAAATGCTTTTCAAAACTCACTGTTGGCTAATATTGTGGGTGAGCTCTTACTATACTTGAGTTCTACAAAATATTACATTACATTTATTTGCAGTTCAGACAAAAGATTACATTCTATTATGTCAGGTAAAATCCAATATAAAAACTGTGAGCAAAAAGCAGATTTTTTTGTTTTTATTATTTAAAAGCTCCTAAAATAAACAAAAAGGGAAGAGGGAGATCATTCTATTTGTTGTCATTAAGAGTCACTTTTAGATATATAGTATGCATTCTTCATCGTCTTAAGTGTGTATAGAAAAAAGGGGGTGGTAACAATAGCAACGTTTGAAATAAAAGAGAAAAAGACAGACCACAGAGAAAATTAGCGTGACTTTCAGAGAACTACCAGTTGCATCAAAGAACAGTGTCCCCTAGCATATCACAAATAAACGCATTTATTCCGGAGTTTCCGTGGACTATGGGGATAGTGAAACTCACGTCGGCCAGGAGACACGTGGAAGCAACCCAGCACCACCTCCCAGCTGAGCCCGATCAGCTGGATATGGAGAACCTCCCAAGCCACCAACCCGTAAATAAGAAAAGATCTGCTGTGTATCTCCGATCTGCGTCCGCCCCCCATCCCCGAAAAAAAATCGCGGGCTCCGCTCACCCATCGCACCGCAGCTAACCGGGCCAAAAACTACCAAAAAGAAAGACCCACAACCCCTAGCGCAGGATGAAACTTCAAAGAAGACCCTACGTAGGTCGTCTAAGTTTCGCGCCTGGCGCGCCAGATTTCCTGTAATATTTCATCGAGGTGGGAAAAAAATCCGTGGGTTAAGCAAAATTATCCATCCCACCCCAAGGTATAACATTGTGATAGCCTTCTGGACATGTCAGGGAAATTCTACAAAGAAAGGAGGAAAAAGTAGTTTCCGGTTTTAAATCGAAAGTCGCCATATTGGCCTAAGTACGCTCTAGTCATGCTATTTTCTTGTGGAAAGACACGGCACAAGTTGCGACGCACAAGCTGTGGTATATTGATACCGGAACTGTGATAAGGACTGGCTGGGTTTCAAAGTCTAGCTGTATGGTAAAATTGCAGTCCATTGCTTAGGAATTTCTGGTGCCTGTGGATGGATGGGACATAAGAGGCTTCCTTTCCTAGTCCCATCGTTTGCCCAGCGCGATTCTTTTTCGAGCAGGCAATAGGAGAGACAGCCTGGTCTGCCTGAAAGAGGTCCTTGCAAGGCGGACTCAGTGCCGCGGTGGCTTGTGGGTCTCTCTCTTTCCTTCTCGGGATCCGCCGGCTGCACGATGGGTGAGCGGCTGTGGCGAGGCCCCTTGGGGTTGGAGGGGGCGAGCGGGAGGGTGGAGAAGGACGGGCAGCCGGGGCCTGGGAGGTGGAAAAGACGGGCCCCTGCGCCTCCCGCTCTCTCAGAGAGGCCATCGCTGGTCCTCTGAGAAGCTGGCCACGCGGCCCTTGCGGAGGAGCCACCCGGAGACAGGCCTGCTTTCGCACTGCCTGCGCCGTGCCGAATGGGCAAGTTGTGGCGTACGACTCCGGCAGCGTAGCCAGCATGGTCGATGGGAAGGAGTGTAGGGAGTTGAAACCAGAACATCTGGGGGTCCACACGCTGCCCACCCATGGCGTGGGCGTTATTAATCCTGAACTCAGCCACAAGGTGGGACATGGGGCTGGAGTGTAGGCAGCTTTTAAAATATTGATTGACTATGGCTGCCAGTCTGTGGACATGGAGGCTGGTACTGAACCCCAGTGGTTAAGAAACAAGAGTGAAGGAAAACGAGTAATGTTTGGCCCGGGTTGTGAGCTTTTAAAAAGCATGTGGTTGGCCTTTGCAGCAAAATGCTTGGACGCCTTTCAATGGAGCCAAGCTCAGGGATCCAAGGTTCAATTCGGATGCGAGGAAGTATTTCCTGACAGTTAAGACCCCTAGAGCATGGAATGGGCTTTCATGGGAGATGGCTGAAGCCCCATTGATGAGGGTGTGCAAGGCTAGGCTCTACATGCACATGGTAGGCATGTCATGAGCCGAGCCGGCTGGAGCCAGGAATCAGACTAGATGGCCCAGGAGGCCCCGTCTGACTCGCTTTGTTTTTAAGGTGTAAGAGAGATTCATTTCCTTGCCACAGTCCTGGGTCATTCACAACAATTACAAAAGATGCATGTACAAAATAACATGCAAAATGTAAAAAGTAATTATAAATGTCTAGTTTTCAGAGTATTGCGGTCTGATAAAATAGTTGAAATAACTGCTGTTGAAGGCCAGGGAATACAGAAAAGTGTTAACTTGGTGCCACAGAGAGGACAGTGTTGTCCCCACAGCATTCATACAGCTGTAAATGCAAAGATTATTGGAACTAATTGAAATTACATACACAATTTAAAATTAAATTCTATGCCACCCAAAAAGCAAAGCTTTCTGGGCAGTTTCATAAAATATTCATAAAATATAACAAAATACAATATAAAGTACAAAAATGTGTCACCATAAAATTTTACTAGGAAAATTAAACATAAATTTAGAATTGAATTGAATTAAAACAATATATGATGTTATCACAGATATTTGAGAATAGAAATTATGCAAATAATGACTTCCAAACAAAAAGAAGCCTGTACAAGATATTAATGTTTAGTGTATAGTGATATGTCTCATCCCAGAATATTTCTCCATTTTCCCTTTTTTCTTTCCTTTTTCTTCATTTTTCATTTGTTTCATTTGTTTTACTTTTTGCTTTATTATAATTTTGTTGTACATAATTTTAAATTTTCTTCAGTGTTATTTGGAAAAATATTGAACAGGTTTTTTTGGCAATCTGAGAAATGCAGTTTACAGTAATGTTTTGTACATGTATATATGTTATGTATGAAAACTAGTGTATCAGAACTGTTTAATTGGTCTGATAAGCATTCCATTTGTTACTGCCTGGTGCATGTTAATATAGATTAACAATTGAAGCTTAGTTTTAGGTTACTGCCAATACATTTTGTAGGAAGACTAAGGAAGTATCTGAACCTTTGAATTAGGAACTCAAGATTCCAGATTTGGTTGCTGGAATGATATTGTGGTCAGAGTATATTAAGATATTTATCTACTTTTCATGGGTCACTTGTCGAATCTTGATTTCATACTTCTTTGGCCTTTCTTCCTGGAATTTCTTAAATTGAGGATATATTGGGGAATAAACAAGCCAGTTTGGAAGGCCGTACACATATATAGATTGTGAGGGACAAGCAGTAGTAGGAGAAAGAAGTGTGCATCCTTCTTTAGTAGGGCATAGTAGAACATTTATGGTTGGTAAGACTTTCACAGAAATTGATGCTTTTAGGTTTTACTGGCTGCTATCAGCGTTATGACTTTGTCAAAAAGCAGCAGAAATTCTTGCCTTAGGAGGTACTATATGAATTTACAGTGCGATTCAGACCAAAGATTGGTATTGTGAATATGTTTATGATGCATATGGGTTAGCCGTGCTTTGGTTAAGTTGATAATTATTTTTTCTTAGCGGTTCTTTCTGTTACAATATTGAATGTATCCCTTTATAGGTAAGTGCCGTGGGCTTCGCACAGCCAGGAAGCTGCGCAGTCACCGACGTGATCAGAAGTGGCATGATAAACAGTACAAGAAGGCCCATCTGGGGACTGCCTTGAAGGCCAACCCTTTTGGGGGAGCTTCCCATGCCAAAGGAATTGTCCTGGAAAAAGTGTGAGTTTGATCAGGAATTCCCAAGAGCTTGATTTTGACTGGCCCATTTCCTGTAAAGAGAGTTATACCACTGTGTGACAGAGAAGAATTTTCAGCTTGTGCCATATTGGAAATTTTACTAATTAATGCTTTTTAGGAATTTTCAACATTGAGGAGTCTAGTACAATTTTGTCTTTTCTAATTTAACAGTATTTATTAATGCTAAAAAGTGAGCAAAACATCTATTCCAGAAAACTAGGTAGCTTGAAATGTTGCTATTTTGGATTCTCTGTTGAAGATCTGTCACTCATTTGCCTGTAATGACAATCTGAGTTATTGGGCCACATGGGAGCAATTAAACGTAGTCCCCTGCTGTGCAATTCTTTCTGTGGTTTTTGGCCAGAAGTGCATCCTTGAACTCTGGGTGATTAAGGGGGAACAACTCACAGTTTTAATCCATGGTTAGTGGTTGGGTTAAAACACTGTTGTTTCTGCCTGAAGAACCCTGAGTTCATATATAGGGCAGCGAAAATATTGTTATTTTCTAAATTAGTTACAAAGTGGAAGCAGCAAGTGATAATTAACCTATGGTTGGACATTACATGCAAACCTGTTTCATATGCTAGAAGATTTTTCACAGCTGTTTGTCCCTCGGGCTCAATTACCTAGGGGTTTTTTTTGTTGGCAGTATTGGTAACTGTTTTTCATATAATTTAGTTATTTAAAAACTTAGAAATTAGGAAGCTGCCATATACTGAGTAACGCCATTTGTCTGTCTAGCCCAGTATTGTCAATAGTGATTAGCAGTAGTCCTCCAGGGTTCAGGCAGGAGTTTTCCCAGCCTTGTCTAGAGAAGAGGGGGTTGAATTCGGCATGTGCTGTATCCTCCACCTTTTGGGACATCTTGTTCTCATCTAAACTCAGTGAACTGTAGAAGCTTCTCATACATAACCTGGGGATAATGGAGTTGCATCTCAATTCTTCCGCATTTTACCTGCTGTCCCCTGTGACACCTCTCCCTTAGCTCAGGAGCACAACTTTGCTCAGGGAATGTTCCCACCAGTGGAAAAGAAGCCAGTCCAGTATCTTAAATGACTTGATGTAGGGTGGTGGCCTTTTGCAAATTGCCTCTGATCCTTAGTCATGGAGGTGGGTGTTTGTTTTAGCCATACTGTTGCGCTAAAAACCCCTATTAAGCATGTTTTTCTTTTTAGTGGCGTAGAGGCTAAGCAGCCAAATTCTGCCATCAGGAAGTGTGTCCGAGTCCAGCTAATTAAGAATGGCAAAAAAATAACAGCTTTTGTTCCTAATGATGGTTGTTTGAACTTTATTGAGGTGAGTAACTATTGATTTTAAGAATTAAATGAGTGATGTATGTAGTACATAAACAGGGATGGCATTATACTGCTAAAATATTATTTAGTGTTATAATGCATTTCAGCTTTCTGATGGTGGATGAAAGAAAGCTTTCTGTGAGCTGGTAGGGAGATTTCCAGAGAGCCATTTCTCCAAAAATGCAAGTTCTATACCTAAAAAGTGCAAGATTTGAGGCAAACCTATACACATGTACCTGAGATAATAAAGGGAAAGAGAAGAAGGAACATTGAAAGTTGGCTGATGAGGAAGGGGAAATACTGAACCTGCAAAGTGAAGCTACCAGTAGTTCAGGCATTGATCAGACTGATCGGAAATAATACTGGACCCATGAATTTAGTTTTCTAGAAGTAAAATCTTTCTCAAGGAGGGTAGGAAAAGCATCTCAAGAAATTGGTTGTGTCTCTTCCCATTCTTCCAGCTATGCTGCTGCAAGTATAATAATTTGAAGATCATGTTGGTCTGACACTTTATTTCTGGCAGAATTCAGTTTGATGCAGTGCTTGAAAATTGAAAACATTTTGCCGAGTGAAAAAATAATCATACCTGCTTTTGTTTAATTTAGGAGAATGATGAGGTTCTGGTTGCTGGCTTTGGTCGAAAGGGTCATGCTGTTGGTGACATTCCTGGAGTTCGTTTCAAGGTTGTCAAAGTGGCAAATGTTTCTCTGCTAGCCTTGTACAAAGGCAAAAAGGAGAGACCCAGATCATAAAAGTTCTCTTCTGTTATACAGATAATAAAGTTTTCTGCTAAGAAATGTCTTCTTTTTTTATTGTGTGGACTTTTGTGGTTTGGACATTTTTGTTTATAATGATGACCTCAACACCTGCAGTGCCGCTTCTGTAAGAAGAAAATAATGCTTAGAATAAGGTTAGTATGTTTTGATCTGTAACTCTTAGTAAGTAGTCTTACAATTGATGAAACATGGGCTTGAAATCTAGTTTATTTCCTAAGCTGAATACTTTAATCCTACTTTTTGAATTTTGGAATTGTTTAGTTTTTTTACCCCAGTTTTTCCATCAGTTGTTTAAGCATGAACATAAACATGGAAAAAAAGATGAAGACCACCCCATAAACCTATCTAATGTAGCACTGAGTTTCTAAGGCTGCCCATCTTTGAACGCACACAAATACCATGACCACCCCAACACTCCTCGGGATGCACCACCATGTGAAGATCCTTAAGGTGGCCTCACTTTTATCTCAGAAATTGCAGGGACGACAAAAAGAGAATGCTTTAGTGTACCAAAAATTATTCCAAGTTTTTCTTTTTTCCCCTCTGTGAATAACAGATCATTTCAAAAGGACAGTTGGAAAAATTCACCTGCTTCTCAGCTTTAGACAAGCAGCTTGAACTTTCCTAGGCTACAGCACATCGGGCTCCAAGTAGCGAGTTCTATACCTGCAGAGAAGTGGGTACCATGGTTAGGTACATGGGCTTCCTAAAATCATACCTTTTTCAATATCATTGTTTTATTTATGGGTGTTTTTCTCAAGGAGTGAATGTTCATTTATGTAATCCTGTGGTCTGAAGTAATACAGTGATGATGTTACTGTGTGAAAAGCTGTTCCACTAGAGAGATGCATAAAGCTGCCAACAAAGGTACTTGCATGCGGTGTGGATACTGGTTTTCTCTCTTTGGAGTGAGCTCTACTTTGCCTTTATCCCCAACCAATATACACAGTGACTGGATTCACACATAATGCTAAGCAATGCTATGGCATGGTATCTCACCTTGTGATCTAGGCTGACATTCGTGAAGTTTTCATTCATGCATGGTTTCCATCTTCTCTCCGAATGGGAGCATGTAGCTCAGTCTCTGTGACTCAGAATCCATCCCACAGTACACTGCTTCTACCTATGCCACCTGCTTCTCCCTCATCCCACATACTCCTGAGAATGGTCTCAGCCAGCTGCCTTTTCCTGCTTTTCTGTTGCTTGGTGAAGAAACTGCCTACTCACTGGAGTAGAACTGTTACTCTAGAGGAGCAATTCAGGGATGCTCCTCACTGCTGCCCTGTTTTGAGCCAACATACAAGTGTACACACACACACACTGCTCTCCCCCTCCCTCACTGCACATGTGTCCATGTTCTATCCATGGGGTTCATGCAGACGGCCAGGGGATGCTTCCCCCTCCACCCAGGCAAACGGAAGTTACCTGTTTGGGCAGGAGTGTGTCCTGCTGGAAATACCACCAAGGCTACCCATGTGGTTATCGCTGTGCCAGGGGTGTGGGGGACATCAGCCCTTGTTCAGGGATGCCAAGGATATGATAGGAGGGTGGGCACATGCCTGTGCAGCCCTTGTGTGTGAAACCCTTCACAAGAGGAGAGTGCTGGTTCCCTGAGCAGAACAAGCAGCCATTTGGAAGGGCTGCTCCAGCATAGTCCAGTGCCCCAGCAGGAGTGCAAGGCCTGGCTGCCTCCATGCTCTCTGCTGCTGGAGACGACGCAGTGTGATGCCCCACTGCTGCTGCCATTCCAAAGTTGCTGCTGAACATCGAGGCAATGCATGGAAATAAACAAGGAATGTGAAGCACCCCGTCAGCATGGCTGCAGCTATTTCAGCAGTTTCTAGGCAGAATGGGATGGTGGAACAGGGAGGCTGGAGCATCTGTTGCAGCTGTGGCCACTCTTGGCACCAAAATTCATGGAGAAACCACATGGAAACATCGTAAATGGGGTCACACACAATGAGCCACAGTGAAATGCAGAAATCTTAAAGCAAACCATTGTTTCTCCATGTGGTTTCCTGAAAACCAAACCTGCCATTCTTCACCATGGGTGCTGGGTTCATACACAACTGGTTGTGCAGTTTTCAGCATGACTGGCTAAGTGTAACTTCAGCCACTCTCTGAAAAGAATGATGATTTGCCATTTCTTATATTCCTTTCCTGTGTTTGAGATGTGCTTAAAGGGCATGCTATGTCTATCTGAGCAAATATTTGTTCAGTTCTTTTATTTTAAAAAAAATCCAAATCCCATTCCTCTTACACTTGGATTACTGCAGAGAAGGGAAGGTTTTGTGACTGTCAAGCACTAGTCAGCACTGTGCAGCCCTTTAATACAGCCAATATACTTCCAGAGTGGGTTCACAGTTAAATTACGTGCAATTCTATGAATGCTTACTTTGACACTTAAAGATTCTCTTGGAACTCTCAGTTTGAAATTTCACCCAGCTGAACAGCTTGGTGGTGTCTGCAAACTTAGCTATTCCACTATAGATATTTAAGGATACCTCACAGATATCTATGTTTATTTTCCACCATTAAAAATGTCTCGGACATTTTTACTGTTTCCTTCTTGGTGTTTTTAAAAGCCACCAATCGTTCTCCTCTGCTATGGGGTAAATGAGGCACCTGAACTGTCTGGAACATTTATCCAAGTATTACTACAAATTAAGCTGCTGGCTACCAACTTGTCCACATATGGTAAACTGCTGGGTGTGAGCCAGATTCTTTCAAATCACACTGTATGGCAAATAGCTCCCCCCACTTGCTTGTACCCCTTTGTCTTTATTGAAGTTTTAAGTTTGCTATAATTAGAATCCACTGCACCAAATGATGAAAATAACTTTGAAGCCCAAGTGTGGATCTTGTGCATGCTTCCCTGGGAACCACATCCCACTGAATAAAAATACACAACATGGACTGTGATTCAGACTTCAGAAATAATTGAGAATAAATCCAAGGCACTAGTTCCAGTGCCTTGCAGAAGTTGTCCCTCCGCCCCCACAAACATTTTTGTTGTGCTGCAACTTGGAATTGAAATTGGTTTAATAGTCATTTTTACCACTTGATGTACCTGAGAAAATTTGCACCGAAAGGGCTGAGTATTTTTTACAGTGGTATATAATAAAAGAAACATTTTGGCAGGGGCCAATACTTATTGAACTCTGCTTAATCAGGCTACATGTGAGTAGAATCCTGCTGATGGATGCCCTGCTGGATGTCCCTTTCAAAAAAAAGCCCTCTGGAATGGCATGGCCCATGGTGCTGGGGCCTGCACAGTGGGAGGGGGATCAGCAGAAAGGTACGTATTAAAATACTTTCATGCCACGTAATAAATGAAGCCTCTTTAAAGTGCTGTGAGAGGACCTCCATCATTATCTCTGTCATCTCCAGCCTTTAACCCAGAAGGAATGTCATAGCTATGGCTGGAAACAGGCAGTGTACTAATGAGAACCCTGTTCCGTAGGATAGCCTGACTTGTAGCACACAAGGGGAGATGTTTCCACCACGAGTGGCTGCTTGATTATGATACTGCAGGGGCTGAGGAAAGGCATTGGCATGCTCCACACACAGACCCCAAGCGAGAGATACTTGTACTAGTTCCAAAGCTTGGCACAGATTTGAGAAAATAAAGACTATCTCACCTCAGACACTTCGCCAGCGGTAACAGATGATCAGTTCTAGCAATGGTTTGATTTGCGGTTCAGCTCTGGCAGCTGCGCAGGAAAATCCCCCCGCTTGGCCTCTGTGTTGAAAGTGACTCTTTCCATTTCATTCCATGCCAGGCGGGGGTTCCAACCTGCAGACAGTCTGGCAGACACTTCCTAAGCTGCAGCAGTGATACTAAATCCAGAGAAAATGTATGTGACAGAGTTAATTTTTCATGCGTTTATTGAGTTTGCATTACAAAATTGGAAGCAAAAGCAGGATTTTGCAAATGTTGGTGTCTGTTGGTAGAATGAAAGAATTACAAATTGGCGGAAGGCAAATGCTGTATTAAGTCTGTGGAATTCAGGATATTCTGCCTTCACATCTAATAATTTGAACAGCAGTTTTAGAAATGGGCACACATTGCCCCAAGTGAGAATGATAGCAGAGAAATAGGAGGAAATTCATAAAGAGGTACTTTCTGTTGCAGCAATGTAGAGCTATTATAAATTACTATTTTGATGTGCAATAGTGACATTCCTGTATTGAGTCCATCAGAATTTGATGTAAGGTTTTTGGTGTGGAGGGCCACACGCTTGCTCTACTTATGTGGGCAATAGGCCACTGGATTCAGTAGGACCTACTTCTGAGTAGACATGTATAGGATTTTACTGTTAGTATTCCAGCATTGACTGTCGTGGAGATATTAAAAAGTAGTTTGTGGAGTGTTTGTATCTATCCAATCTTTAATTCTCTCACCTTTTAAAATTACATTTTTAATGTACCAGGAGACTAATACATTATGTATGTTAGCATATGGAATTGTTGAATGGATTTATGCATGTCTAAAGGGATTTATAATCAGAACATATGTGATTTTGCAATGAAAAGCAGCTCAGTTCTTCTGAAGTGAAAAGACAGGTATCTTAGGTGCAATTAATATTTGTATTAGCATTTGTTGAGGTTAAGGTTTGTTTCATGAAGGGCTGGGTGGTGTAAACATGCGACAGCAATCCTACACTAACTACATTGCTGCCAATGCATTTCTGAGCCCACTTTAAAGTGCCCTTTTTAACTTTTAAATCTTTAAAAGGGTTTGGGCCCAAGTTGTCTTTTCCTATACAAGTTTGCCCCCATTCTGAGATTATCAGCAGGAGCCCTTCTCGTCTGCTCCCTGTGAAGCACAGCACGGAAGGGGGTCTTTTCTGTGGTGGCACTGCACTCCAGGAACAGGTTTTTGTCTGGAAGTCATCAGGCCCCTTTTTTGCAGTTCTTCTGAAAGTCTTGAAGAGCCACTTGCTGTTGACGGGCTTTTCATAATCTGTGGGCAGCAGGTTGTATTCGTGTTATTTTGTTTTTTTAGATTATTATTAGATGAAGTGTTCAAAAAGTTTATTGTACTAGTCAAAGGCCATGACAAATACATCAAATGAATGTGCATAAACAACAAAATGAAGAATTTCAACAATGTAAATATAAATTCATTAAAATATATTGTGAACAGAAATTCATATTTAATTTAACTCTGAATCTCCAATGCACTATAGAAATTTTGCCTAATTCTCTCTTCCTGATCTTTTTATTGCCAAGACAAATAAAGCAACATTTATGTATTACTATCACTTAAAAGCAAATGAACTGTTTCTTCCAAGGCGTTCTTGTATCCATATGATAACAAGGCTTTCAAAAATCTTTCTCTTGGTTCAGTAAATAGAGGACTGATTAGCTTGTAATGAATGATGTGTTCAACTTGATATAAAGCATGAATAAATATTCTGCATTCAAAAGGCACCTTATTATAGAGCCCATCCAAAACTGCAGTTGGTATAACTTGAAATTGCAACTCAGTAAAGGTATTTCTTAAAGAGAATGGTCTCAGTGTGGACAGATCACTAGCTCTCTAATAATCTGTTTTCAAAAGAGGAAACTACTGAGAGAATTTTGAGTTTTTAATTAATTGCTTGCATTTTCATAACCTGTGGGCAGCAGGTTGCATTGGTGCTGCCCATTTTGTTGTTTTAGATTATTAGTTTGATTTATTAATTAGTGCACTGTCTCCTGTTGCAAAAAGCATTGAAGTGACTTATGCATACAATACAGAACTCCATTAATATAGCAGACAAGACAAGTGCAATCAAAATCAGTGTAAACTATAATAAGCACCATAATGCCTTTGTAGGAAAAAGGCAGGATATAAATCGAAACATTTTTAAAAATTGCAAATAAACATAGTGTCTAAGAACACTATGGAGAACGTTCCTGTACAATACATAAAACATCCCCCCACTCCCCTCATAGAATGAAACAAACACAAGATGTATGTATTTTCCTTGACCACTCATGTTTGGTCAAGGAAAATACATACATCTTTTCCAGGCACCCAAAAAGATGACAGTGTCAGTTCCAGATGAGCTTTCTTGGGGACAGTGTTCCATTCACCCGCATCGTTTTTTTCCCTTTCAGAAAAGGGAAAGCTGGCAAGAAAAGGTTATATTTGGAATGGAGTACAACTCCGAAGCCAAACCCACATTCCAGACTCAGAGGTTAGTTCTTGCTTGGATTATATTGCTGCCATGACTGTGCAGGTGAAGCATCACCCCTGTGGAGCACCATTTGCTGCATTTAGGCAAAGTTTCCTTCCAGTGGTGCTTCCTAACCACATTTGGCAGCTCAGCTGTCTGCTCAAAGTGACTGTTTCCACTTGGCATGTGGGCACTTGTGAGTTGGCCTTCTTGAAACTGCAGTGGACCTTCTCTTTGGTCATGGGAATAGGCAGAAAGACAGTTATAAGCTGTTGTCTCTAAGCCCAGTGGATTGGCCAAGCAAAAAACCCAATGCATTTTCCCAAAGCAGTAGTTCAGAGTCTGCAGTGTGCAGGTCAAGTTGAAGCCACCTTCTAAGCTTCCCCAGATGGCCCTACCTACTTTTTCTATTATGCTTCCCTTGAACAGATTTATGGAGGCTTTCCCAGCTTTTGTGTTGTTTTCTAGCACATTCTGAAAGCTTGAAATGCCTTTCCTAAGGCTCAGTCACTGGCAGTAAGTGCTTGAAGCTACAAAACACTGGAGGTTTTGGTAATGTGACCCTGCCTCCCATACCTTTGGCCCTTATCCATTTGCCCTTGGTCCTACCCTGTTTGCCATTGCTGAAATGGGATCTCAGTGAATTCAGCCCTTGGGCTGAAAGAAGTTTGTGCCCCTTTGCTAGAAACCATGGCTGGTTTCCAAAGTTATGCTTCACCTGCTTCCTGTGCAACCATCTAAGATCCTTCCAGTCAAGCTCAAGGAAACAAGTGCTTGCTTGCTCTCTCTCTCTCTCTCTCTCTCTCTCTCTCTCTCTCTCTCTCTCTCTCTCTCTCTCTCTGTGTGTGTGTGTGTGCGCGCGCGCTATTTCCCCTATTTTCCTGAAGAATACCTTGCAGGTTCCCAATGCAACTAACCTACATTATTTCTTGCATGCCTGCTTATGTCAAAACTATTGGTGGACCTTATGCTGCTGCTAACTCTCTTCCTGTTTCTCTGTACCCTACCCAAAAACTCTTGGACTGTCCTTGGAATCTGTCCCTCACTTGAACCCCTCACTTCTTGTTAGGATTAGAAGATAGGAACACCAGAAATGCCATACTGGGTCAGACCAAAGGTCCATCTAGTCCAGCACTCCATACATATGGTGGCAAACTAGGTGCCCACAGGATCCGTCAAGCAGGAGGGCTGCAAGACCTCCACCTGCCCAAGCTCCTCAGCAACTGGTGTATGTGGGTCTGCCATCTCAGGCACATAGCCAGCCTCTGATAGCCTCTTCCACATGATGTCCAATCCCTTTTTAAAGCCATCCAGACTGACAGCCATTGTCGCTTCTTGCGGCAGCAAATTCCATAGTTTAACTACCCTTGTGTGAATAAGTCCTTCCTTTTATTTGTCCTAAACCTCAAACCAATCAGGTTCATGGGAAGACCCCAAGTCTGAGTGTTCTGGGAGACTGAAAAAAATGTATCCCTCTCTAGTTTCTTTACGTCATGCATTATTTTAAACAGCCCTGTCATGTCTCCCTTTTCTTACCCTTTTTCTAAGCAGAACAGTCCCATTCGTTGTTGCTGCTCCTCATAGGGGAGCCACTGTAGCCCCTGGATCAGTTTCGTTAACCTTTGTTGTACATTTTCCTTTCCTTTTTCGGGTAAGTCGACCTCTGTGCTCTCACATCTATGCATTATCTTTTCCATCTGTTTTGCCTATAACTGAACGACTGTATGTAGTGCTATATGGTCACTGTATATTATTTTTATTTGCTCGTGCAAATCTTGAACCTGTTGGCGGGATGAGCAGTACTGATGAGGAGAATCAGTTGCTGTGTACCCTACCTCAGATTGAAAGATCTATTATCACATGTATTGCAGCTTATGAGAAAAGTCATATTCTGCTGAGTGAATTTGCTTGCCTGTATTTGCAACTACGTTCGCCTCACAACGGCATTTACGGATGTAAGGGCATGCAGCCACTAGATGCCACTCTTCAGATGCTGAGAAATATTCAAAGGAGGCTGTTGACTGGAAAATGTTCATATGCTGTTCAGTGGAAAATCCCCTGGAATTGTTTGATGTAGGGTTTGAATTGATCATGCTTGATGCAATGAAGGACTAAATGTCTTCCATTTACGGTGGGTCATGCCAGACTGCTTCCCTGTCTGAAATGAGAAGACTGCTCCAGCTGGGTCTTGAAGGATACATAAGGTTTTTTCTCCTCAAGATCATGTACAGAAGGGAAGAATTGGGAATACATAACAATTGGGGAAAGGCCCGATCAGATACATTCACTTATTGACATGTGAGTTTTTCCTAATATGCATGAAGGGAGCAAATTAAAAATAGGACTAGGAAGAATTTCCTCGGTAATCTCCAAGTTAGATCACTGCAATTTGCTCTACACTGGGCTGCCTTTGAAGATGGTTCAGAAGCTGCAGCTCGTGTGAAATGTGACAGCCAGACAGATAACAAGGACAAGAAGGTCTGAAGATATAGCAACAATTCTAGCTCAGTTTCAGTGGCTGCCTACATGTTTCTGAGCCCAATTGAAGAAGCTGGTTTTGACTTAGAAGCCTTACAAGCTCAGGCCACAGTACCTGGTGGAGTCCCCCTGCTGGACCTGTGCACTGTTTTTATCCTCTGAGTCCCCCCCCCCCCCCCCCCCCCGGGGTGTGCTCTGCAAAGGAGCCCAGGGAAGCAGCAATATAGGAGAGGGCCTTTGCTAGTGGTGTCCCCAGTTATCAACTGATCTCCCTAACAAGGCCTGCCAGGCACAAATATTGTTATTTTGGGTCAAAACATTCCACTTTTCTCAGACATTTGGCAGCCTATGGTGAGGTTTCAATGAGATCCTAGATTTTTCTTGCTGATCATTTAAAATTATTTTAGATACATGTGTGTACCTTTGTGTGTCATTTGTCTATATATTGTGCATATATGGCTTTTATGTATTTTTAAGGTTTTAATGTTATAAACTGCCCGGACTTCAGTTTGCTCAATATAGAAAATGCAATAAATAAAGTGAATAAAATGATTTTTTTTCAGTGAATTGAAGTAGTTAAGCCAGTGAGTTCATTGCTTAGTTGCATAAACAGTATCAATCAGAGAAGTCAAACAATGTTACTGAACTTTAAAAAAATACAAAGAATGGTTTATATGACACAGTTTGTTAATCATGGCACAAATTAAAGCTTTAGAAAAGGAGATGTGGTGAATTAAACTGCAAGAGCAAGATTATAGAAATAAATTTTGTGGACTGTGTAAATAAACGGTCTCCTGGTCTATGCTGCTACTGCAAGTCTAGACACCCTGGAGTTGGCTATTGATCTAAATTACAGAGAAGGAATTTCAATTTGTAGGAAAAGGGCTAATATGAAGTGCCAGAACTGCTTAATGACAATTTGCATATAATTTCAAATCTAACTCAGCTTCGTTGTTCAGATTACACGGATTTCCCTTACCACATGACAAAAATGGAGTGGCATCTTGACAGTGCAATCCTATTTGTGGTTACCCAGAAGCAAGCCCTTTTGTGTCTGCTGTAGGTGCGCATTGATTGTAGTTTGAAGCAGCTTCCTTGGGTTTGTCACCTGGGGTAGAACACATGGGAAGTGGTTTTATACCTGTATGTGACAGCAGAGGACAAAAAGATGGTAGTGCTCATCTGCTGAAAGCAAGAACTCCGGTTTTCTCTGTTCCTTTGTCTAGAGTCCGTATGGGGTGGGGGTGGGGGGTCAAGTGTCGGATGGGAGACCCAGCAGACCCAGGTGCTTGTGGAGCTCACTGGCTGACGTTGGGCCAGTCTTTTATTCTCAGCCCAACCTACATCATAGTGTTGTGAGGATAAAAGCGAGCCATGCGAGCCACCTTGGCTTCCTTGCAAGCAGAAAAACAGAGGGAAATAAATACAGTGTAATAATAATCATCCTCATCCTCACCCGCCACAGCAACTTAAGGGAATAAGGCTGAACAGAGATCCCCAGATTTTGGCCAGCCACACAAACATGTTGGCCAATGAGACACTGCACGGTGAAGTCTTGCTCCTTCATACACAACACAAGATTAGACAGGACTTGCTGCTCCCTTTCTCATTGCTGTTCTTGGAACTAGAGATGGGTGACAAAGGATGGCATCTAGTGTAGGCATCTGCTCAAGGTCCACATCCAGACAGGCATCCACAGATGGAAGTCTCCCTGGAATTGCTCTGCACAAGTACAACCTGCTTTTCATCTGCCTCTTATTCTGCTTCAGCTACGACTAATGATGAGGAGGAGACAGAGCGGGAGATGCCACTGCCTACTTGCTCACTGGTTTTCTGCCTGACAAGGAAGCAAGTGATAAAAATGATGATAATAGCCATGAGAAGATAAGACTTCCTGGGAGAAGCTGCTCATTAATGCTGCCCTGTCCAAGAGCTCTCAGAACATGGAGCCAGTGTGGGGGCTGGCTATCCTTTGTGGGAAGAAGATCCACCTTGCAAGCTGTAAAGAAAGAAGATTTGTCCCTGCAGTTGCTGCACACAAAAGCTAACCACCGTTTCTCTCAAGCAAGCATCAATTGCCTTCTATGCGCAAGTTAAAGAACAGGAGTGGGTGTGCGAGTGTGCGAGAGAGACTGCACAATGTTTTTGTTCTCTACTTGTTAAGTGAAAGCTGCCAGCTCTACACTCCAAGCAAAGCTCCTTTGCTCTGACAGAGTCTGAGATGACCACATTTGTGTAGCTTGCACAACTTCCTGCCAGCTGCATCAAATTCACACTTTTTACTGGATGGAAAAAAATGTTGCCTCAAGGAAGCCAAAGTAGGGCCTTTGAAGCCAAAATAAATTTTGAAAAATGATCTAGTTTCTCAACTTTAATATAAAAGCTGTTTTACACCTTTAGATAGATTCTATGCTATTAATTTTTATGTGGTGCTCATCTCTACATATATGATAACAAAACAACAGGAGTTAAAGTGAGCCAATGCAATGAAAATGACAAAATATTTATTTTGCTGTTCACTCCTACTAACACCCATCAAAATTCCTGGTTTGGAGTCCAGGTGTATAAACATGAACAAAGAGGTTGAATCTGGAACTAAGCCAATCAAGTTTCCAAGCCATACTATGACCTAAGTCTTTAAAACAGGATCTAGCCATGATGAGGACCCATCTGTGGCTATTGATTGAAATTCATTTCAACCACTACTGTGAGCTGAGTTACAAGATAACATGAATCATGGCACAATTCTCTGCTGTTCTGTTAGTAAAAAGCCTTAAAGTGAAAGCAATCATGACTTCTGGAGGTGGAAAGCTTCGCAGGTAACATTTGCTAGTGTTCTGCATGGAATGCTCCTGGAATTACTGCCTGTGGGACACAGTCTGGACATATGCTTGATGTGTGCTCAGGAGCACTTCTTTGGAGCCTCTGTGAAGGGCTCAGTAAGTGCAAAGATGATTGGCAGATATTGGTGCACCAGATTTGGACTCTGCTACTTCTACATTGCTTCCTTCTGGCCAGTTGTCTTAGGCTGGGCAGCCGAGAAGGAGACACCTGGGAATGGGCCAGAGGGAGAGCTTCTGTATTGTGATGAGGAGTCAGTATGAACGGCCCACAGTGCCCAGCACAGTCATGAAAGCAATGGCCGTTTGTTAAGTTGAATTGTTGTGAGAACCCTGTGAAATATGAAGCGGCCTTAGTTGTGCACTGCTTTGAACTGTTTCTACATCAATGCTTCTATTGAAGTGAATTGGAATTTCTGGGTTTCCTCTGTCCCCAGTCCTGTTTCCTACTGTGACACCTTCTAGAATTTGGAGAGGCATGCAAAAACTCCCCAGCTTGTTTGCCTGTGCTTTGGTTTTCGGCCTGAGACAAGGAGCACCGGGAGTGCAGGCATCCTAGTGCAGCAGGAGCAATGCACTTCATGTTAGGAAGCCCTGCCACTGGTAGGACAGGTGCAAATTTTCCTTCACTTTTCAACAATCTCATCATACAGTCTTGCTTATCATGCTCCAACTTTATATTCAATAAACTGGGCATCATCTTTCACACAAATGGCTTGACTTCTTCCTGATTAAGTTAAAATAGCATTCAGTAAACCAAGCCTCCAAAGTAATAGTTTCCTCCGTCTGCTTTGCTCCTGGGCTGCACATCTGGACCATGGAATATACCCACCTCTACCTTATTCTGCTCCTGATTATATTGGATTGGGCAGATCTGGTTTGTGCTGTCATACTTGTAAAATGGTGAACTGCTCTGCTCCCCTGGACTTCAGGTGGTTATTGTCAAGTTGGAAAAGATACTGATTAGGGCAAACAATATGATCAAGAGGATGGGACACTAAAATACTTGGAAGCCATTCATTCAGTTTAGTCAAAAGCAACTGAAGGGGAGTTATGTGAGGGCTTAAAAAAGCAAGCGTGGTGTAACAAAAGTGGGGTCAAAGGTCAATACATTAAATTGGTCAGCAGTAAATTTAGGACAGACAAAAGAAAGTTCTTCCCACACAGTAAGTGGCACCTTCCCTTTGATGATGGACTCTGGGTTGCATGATGTTAAAGGCATACTGGATACATTCATAAAAGACAGGGCTGTGTCAATGGGTACTTGTTACTTACTGTAGTTAATCATAACCTCCGTGTTCAAAGGCAGTTGCTGGGGCCAAGCAGCAGGAAGTGGATTCTCAGACATTTCTGGTGTGGCATCCTGGAATAGATGACTTCCTGTTTATTCTAGCTCTTAGTCTAACTTACCCTTGTCTTATTTCAGGTGATGTACTGCATGCCTAAATGCTCACCAGTGGGGGAAAATGACCATGCAAATAAAAAATGAACCTGACTTGATCTTGCTCCTTATCTCAAGAACATAAGAACTATGCTGGCTCAGACTGAGATCCATTGAGTCCAGCCTGCATTCAAACAGTGACAAACCAGCTGCCCACAGGCAGCCTCAAAGGAAGATAGGAAAGCTGCAGCACTCTCTTGCCTAATTTCCCCAGCAACTGGTGTATATAAGCATATTGGCTCTGATACCAGTGGTAGCACATGGTCATCAAAACTAGTAGCGGTTGAATGCTTTCTCTCCCAGGTGCTTGTCCAATCTCCTTTTAAAGCCATTCAAACTGCTGGGCAGCACTACTTCTTGTGGCATTGAATGTCCATAGTCGTGTGAAGATGTCTCCTCTAGCATCAGATCCAGTTTAGATGGGATCAGTTGACTTCCCTGTCCCCTCCTTCCCACTATAGCCTTCCATCCTGCAGAAATTGTTATTCCCCTAAATCAAGTCAGAGGGACTTTTTGCAAGCAGAGCCCTTCCTCTCATGGAAGGAAGATCCTAATCTAAGTGAAAACAAAGGACTGCATTTTGTAAAACCTCCACAAGAGACCCAAGAGAAATTATATAATTAAGTTATTAAAAGCCTCCTTTCTTCCCAGTAGTTTTGCATTTTTGTTACCTGTGAAAGGCTAGAGAATGTTGTTCCTGTCAACCCACCTACTGCTGCCAGGATTGTGACAAAAATGATATAACCAAAAAATATTTAATCCTACTCATAAGCTTCCACTGCCACCAACACACATTAAAATACATATCCCCCCGTTTTTCACCCCTCCCTGTCCAGCATTCACAGAAAAGAGGTTGTTTCTGGACTGAAGCCTTTTCTCACATTCCTCTTTGGCCTGGTGGATGAACGGCCTACTTGAAAATACATTTTCAATGGGATTGGCTACACCACACCAAAGCCTGTCTTTAGGCTATACTTCTTCTAAAGCACTGCCTTGTTCTCCTCCGGAGAATTCTTAAGTCCCACATACTCTGCTTTTTTGTCTCAGCCTGTCTCTAGCTGCAGCCGACCCTGGCAGTGATGTGCCAGGCCTGTTTATTATCCCTTGGCCACCACTTCAGGTTATTAACATGTGGGCACCTCTCAGTTCCATTTTTTATTGGTTTTCACCCATGGTTCAATAGCATTTCTACTAGAGCGAGCAGCAAGAGCACCAGGCAGGCTAGTTTCTCCTAATGTCACTAAATAGCAGCGCCTTTCATTCTCAATGGAATTATGGAAAGGTGTCATTCTCCTTGGCAACTGAAACTGCTGTTAGTGGTCAAGGCCCTGTAATCGAATGAATAAATAAATACAGACTGCAATCTTGGCAGAGGTCTTGAGGGCTAATCTGGTGCCCTTTTACATCTTGTTTAATTTCAAGGGGAGGTGTTTTATTTGAAGTGGAGAAATTACAGCATAGTACAAAATCGAGAGCCATCCATAATGATAAACTCTTGCCCTTCCACACTAAAAACAATAAATGGTTTCTTCATGCCACTGAAAGCAAGAATAGGCAGTATCCAACAGTCGCTCTGCTTACGCCATTGCTATTGCCATTGCACCAGAACAAGCTACTCCAGTGCACCAGGGGCTATGCAAAGGGTTTTCTGTAGAAGCCAGTCATGCCTGCATGTCTTTTGCATCATCCCCTGCAGGTGCTTTACACTGGCCCTCCATCAGTGCTGTGAGCAGAGGGTGAGATGCTGCCCTCCTTCAAAATTTCCATCCCCTGCCCCTAACTTTAGCGTAATTCTACATTTTATTGTTGCAGTTAATGCAAACTTGCAATGTATGGTGGATAGTTAAAGTCCTGTCAGGAAGACCAGGCTGAGACTGTCTTGGTGGCTGCTCCATCACTATGAACTCCTTGACCCTGAGGCTTGCTGAAATGTGAGCTCATGTTTCCTCAAAGAACTATAAAAACCATTCTGTCTTGACTCCTATTTTGTTGCCGACAGTGAAGCTTTTAGGAGTATTTTACTGTCTATGTTGTGTATACTTTATGTCTTAACTGTTTTCTTTAAATGCTTCTTCTCCATAGCCTTCGTGGTCATGTGAGACACAAAAATATACTAACACATTTGGATTTATATCATCATTTCTGCATTTCTGAGCAAATGAAGGTTATTTTGCCATCCAGCATCACTGTTACAGCCTGATTTTTTTCCATCCTTTTTGCCAAGTAAAAATAACAGACAGTAAGCTGTGAGGCCTAACTATGCATATTTTGAAATAGTTATCAGCAAGACACTAAATGAGGAATGAAACTTGTAAACACTTCCTTTCAGCAAGCTTTGGGTTGTTTCTGAACAATTAATCCAGTATCTGTAGGAGGAAACTATGTTATTATTTACAGAATTTCAGCTGATTGTTTAATAATATGGATCACAAGTCACTTTAAGTAGTAGTTCATGTATGTCTGCTTGTTTATGTTTGTTTTTCAGTATCTGTCCTTACCTCACTACAACCATGGCCATTTATCATTTAACAATAACAAGTATTTTTAAATAGATGCATGCACTGTAGGATAATTCCAGCCTATGAACACATTCATATATATTACTTCACACTTTACCCCATCCAACATATGACTTTGTAGCCTTAATAGACATGAAGATGGGACCTTGTTGTTGAAGAACAGCTCTGTTTCTGTGCACCTAAAAATACCCAGAAAAGTATGAAGCTCCATACCAAATAGAAAGATTTCCTCTGAAAAGGGGTATGCATCATGTAGATTATTACATAGAAAGCTCTCCATATTGCACATCTGGAAAAGTTCATCTTGAGAATCGTCACTTTCAACCCTCTTTAACATTCTTCAGTTAACAGACCATGGTTTACTAGTGCAGCTGGTTCACACAACACAATAGCCCATGGTTCAAAAGACAATCCACACACAAATCTTACTCAGGTTGTCATGCTCTTTGAATCCAGAGAAATTTTACCTTTCAAAAAGAGTACAGGCAAAAAATGCTGTCCACTGAGGGAAGCTCTGGGGTTCTATTAGAGAGGAGGCAATTAAGCAGCCCTGTGTGCAGCCTAACCCTAACCCATTTCCCATTTGTACTACAAAAAGCAATGTAGTCCCAAAAGCTGTCAATTCTTGCTGTTCTGCCATAACTAACTTTTTAAAATGAGTCCCAAGGAAAGTAAAAATGTTCTCCAATAGCATTAATTTCCATCAGCATAATTTGTGGGATCCTAGTCTTCTGCTCAGAACACCACCAGAAAACTACAGTTTTCAAGAATTAGGTTTTGTAGTTGTTATTACCAGCAACAGAGAATGGCCACAGAGTGGCAGGCTTATTACTAGCAAGTCCGACATGCAAAATTTTCTCCACCAAAATGGAAAGAGAAAGAAATACTTAGGACAAATGTATATTTCATGGGTGGTGATAAGCTATGAAATCAACTAAAGCTTATACATTTTAAAAAGCTATTATTCCCACCAATAGGAAGCTCAGATAGTTGAGAGCAGGATTTGAACCTGAAAGGTAATCAATGAGGCAGGTATCATTAGGGTGAGGTAAACTCACTAAATTTTTTAAAACCCCAAATTTTCAAACAAGTCAATAAAGTTGGAGCATGTTTATGGTCTCTAGGAGTCATGGGATGAATGCTAATTTGGGGTAATGAGTTCCTTTGAGCTTACAATATTCAAGAGATTGGCATACAGGCTGGCTCAAACCATGAACAAGCACACTCTTGCTATGAGGTACACATAGATGGCAACATTTTGTTGTGGTTTCAATATTTATTTATTTATTCATTCGATTTATATCCTGCCTGTTTCCTACAAAGGGCTCAAGGCAGCTTACATCTCCTCCTCCCCTATCTTATCCCCACAACAACCCTGTGAGGTAGGTTGGGCTGAGAGTCTGTGATTGGCCCAAAGTCACCCAGTTGGCTCCGTGGCTGAGCAGGGACTAGAACCCAGATCGTCTGAGTCCCAGTCCCATGCTCTTAACCACTACACCACACTGGCTCTCCAATATATATCCATATATTGTTTTTCAAACAAGCATTCGAGAACACAAGAGCCCTGTTGTCCAGCAATCTATTCACACAGTGGCCAATCAGTGGCCTATGGAAAGTACTCTTAAGAAGTAGCACTCAGTAGCACCTTTAAGAAAGTTCTTTAAAATCCAGTCCTTACTACATGGCACTTAGCTTGGCACATAAACTCCCAGATACTTTGACATACTGTCAAATTTTATAAAGCAGTGGGTAACATTTATTTTACATGAAAAGATCTGAAGCAACGATACAAACCAGTGAGTGCTCCTTTGTGGGACACAAGAGACTAGAGCAGTGATGGCGAACCTTTTAGAGATCGAGTGCCCAAACTGAAACCCAAAACCCATTTATCATGAAGTGTCAACACTACAATAAAACCTGCAAACTGAGGTTTTAGTTTAGAAAAAACAATTCACAGCCAGTCCAAGCAAATATATATATATATATATATATATATCCTTGGCAGCGCACTGACTGGCCATGAGAAAGCTCAGACGAGTCACGGCTAATGAGTCACAGCTCGTGATATCATAGCCTGGTGTCGCTACTCCATTCCAAGCAAGCACATGTCCCCTGTGCATGGGAATCTTTGCATACTGATCTTGGGGCTCCCGTCAGCCTGTCACAGCAGGCACCAAGTTAAGGACAACTGCACGGTTCTAGGTCTTTGGAAGAAGAAATCCAGGGACTTTTACTGACAGGTTACTCCCTTCTGTATTCTAAATTCATGGGGGGTAATGCAGCTTTCTTAAATCACCTTGCTTCCCTGCTATATCACGCAAAGGTGCCATAGCAGAAGGGTAGAGCTGGTGGGAAGCTTCAGATTCCTTTATTTCCTAACTGGATCTTCACTCCAGAAACACATGGAAAACTGACCCCTTGCACACTCCATTTACCCAAGTTCCTCCTTGATATCCGCTGACTCTCCCTTCTCGTTCACCCCAGATCACAAAGAAGGGGCTGGGGGGAGGCAATGGGCTGCAGCAGAAAGCTGCCAAGGAAAGGCCACAGCACTAGCTGAGTTTTGCCCATTAAGCACTAAGATTACTTCTCCATCTTTCTTGATTATTATCTGCATTCTTGCACATCTCTCCTCAGGCTCATTATGAAAACAGCAGGTAGGCTTAGTGTGGAAATACTGGGTTATGCCACTGGCTGAATTTCCCCTTCCTAGCAAAGCCCCAGGTGAACTCTACAGAACCAGCTGAAGGGTAATGGAAGAGAGCCAAACCATTCCTTCTCATAAATAGAGCCCATAAACTATATAATGTTCTCAAGAAACAACTCTCATTTAAAAGTGAATAATAAGGCACACATATTGGTATAATCAAAGACTGTGTATACCCTAGACTTGTTTCTAAAAATCAGAAATTGCATTTAATTAACAGACCTCTGAGACAAAAAGCTGATTTCTATTCCTAGTACAAATAATACAGGCCATATATTTGCAGTTTTGCTTATTTTGCTTTAGGACATGGGGAAAGGGACTGTGCAGGACATTGCACCTCATAGCCTGCAATCCTATTTCCTCCTTTAGGGAGGACCGTAGTTCAGCAGCACATTCTTCGCACGCAGGAGTCCTTGGTTTTTTCAGACATTAAGGAAGTCAGTAACTGGCAATTTGGGAGATCCCTTTATGCCTGAGAACTTGGGGAGCCAGTGCCTAACAGTGTATCATGAGGTTCTTTGTCATGGCCTCTGTGCATCACACACATGAGTGCTGCGCCTGTGCAGTGCCTAAGTCTGGAAAGATTGCAAAGCTTAACAGTTTTTGGTGGGAACTCCGCTCCCCTCCCCTCTAACGATATAAATGGAGCAGAGTGCCCGCCATTTTCCCAGTCTTCTTGCGACCGCCATTCGCTGTGCCTCGAGCCTTTCACCTCTTCGTTCGTACTTGCTCTTTAGATCTTATTCCTCTACTTGTTGTTCCTTGTTAGTTGTACGATTCCAAGTTTTTTCCTTCCCTGTTTTAAGTTCTCTTCTATTTACTCTACCCTGTTTTTTTTAAAATTACCCCTTTTTCTCCTTCTACCTGCTTTCTATCTTGTTATTCCTCAATGACACAGCGTGTGGCTTCCCGCAAGTGCTCCCAGTGCGGGTCTAAAATGTCACCAACTGACCCGCACAATCTGTGTCTCCTCTGCCTCGGAGAGGGCCACAGGACTGACAAATGCGGCCATTGCCAGGCCTTTACAAAGCAGGCACAAAAGAACCGGGAGAATTGCCTGTGAAAGCTCCTGTGGGACCAGGCCTCCTACAGTTGGACCAACTAGCCGACAAATCTGCTTCAGCCTCTGCTTCCACCGCTCCTCCACCCCACCCATCGGCTGATGGTGCTCCTGTGCTGGAAGCCCAGCGATCCTCTTCTCTTCACAAATAGAAAGAGAAGAGGAAGCATGGTGGATCTGAGAAGTCCTCGGGCCATAAGAAGCCCAAAAAGGACAAAGCAGACAAACCGACCCATAAGCTAAGAAGCCCAATCACCTGAGACATCAAGATTCGGGCTCCTCTGTTCCATTGGTTCCGACGGCCGCCATGGTACCAACTCCAATGGGTCCGGCCCTGAAAATGGCCATGCAAGTGACCCCGCCTGGGTCTCCGAGACAAGTTGTATGCTCAGTCCAGTCATCTCCCGAACAACCTGATGTTCCATTGCGGGGATCGATTTCTGACAGGGAGATTTGTGACTCTCCCCCAATGGCTCATTCTCTGACTCCTCTGCCTTCGTCTGAGCCTTCCCCGAGACCGGCACCTCAGCATGTGCGATACCTCTGGTCATCCCTCGGAGGAATGGGAACAACTGCACTATAGGAGGCCTCATCATGAGCCCTGGGATGACTATCCATCGTGCAGCTATTACCTGTCGGTATGGGATCATACTCTCTCCGCAGTACCGAGAGAGGCTCTGTCCACCTCAAGGCCAACAAGGTCTAGGTGTCCCAGCTCACCGGCTGAGTCTTCTTCAAGCTGTCCACCGCACTATGATTCAGACTCAGAGGACTCTGAGGTGGTGTCTACTTCGCTGGATGCTGTGATCTCGACACAGGGTCCCAGCTCGCCAGAGGAACCCTATGTGACCTTTGGGGAACTGATGGCGAGACTTGCCAGGTCAGTCAAGATCGAAGCCCAACACCGCATCGATCCTAGTACTGACAAGTTCTACAACATTGTCAAAGGAGAACAATCAGCTGCCATCATCCTTCCCTTGATCACGACTCTTTGACAGGCAATGATGGAGCCCTGGAATTTTCTGAACCAGCCTCAACCTACCTCACGTCGGTACGAGGCTATGTATCAAGTCCGGGGGCAGGATATTCCATTCCTCCTGCATCATCTGAGGCCGAACTCGATAGTTGTGGAATCGTCCCAGGGCCGCGAGTTGAGGGGCCATACTACACCCCACGACAAGGAGAGCTGCAAGATCGACATGTTGGCTCACCGGATCTATGCCACTACAGGACTTGGCCTCCACATCTCGAATTACGAAGCCACGCTGGCTCGGTATCAATATTTTTTTATGCAGAAGCTAGAAAACCTCACTGCTTCTCTCCCGGACCAGCAAAAAGATCTGGCTTGTATATTCATTAAGGAGGCCATGCAGGTGGCAGTCCAACAGCTCACTAAGGCGAGACACCATGTCAATTCCTACTCCAGGGCTCTGCTTGGTGCTGTCTCCCTTCGTTGCCATGCCTGGCTCTGGAGTTGCAACTTCCCGGAGGAGACTAAACACCAGATTGAGGAGATGCCTTTTGACGGCTCAGGTCTATTCCACGCACAGACTGACCATAAAATGAAGTCCATACATGAGTCGAGGATGACTGCTCATTGGATGGAGGTCCCGAACCAATCCCGTCGTAAGTGGCCTTGGTCCTGTCTAATAGATACCAGCCATACTCTCAATTTCCGGCCCGTCAACAGTTTCAGCCCTGTCAACATTGGAAGTAACAACAGTGTTTCCAACACAACCGCCGTTGTTTTGACTCCAACAAACGCCAGCGTTGACGGGACAAGCAAACTTCTCGTCTCCTCAACCCACCCTCCCCTCTCCCTTTTGGGGATCGACTACAAAGTCGACTCTCCATCTGGGAGTCCATCACCTCTGATCGGTGGGTTTTATCCATTATTCAGCACCGTAACAGAATTGAATTCGATATTGTACCCCCACCAGGACCGATCTGATTTACACCTCAATCATCGGTTCTCGTTGACGAAGTTCAACAATTACTTCATAAAGGAGCGATTCAACAGCTTACGCACTCTGAGTGGCTCCACAGATTCTATTCTAGATATTCTACTGTCCTGAAGTGGGAGGGTGGTCTTCATCCGATTCTGGACCTACGCGACATCAATAAGTTCATCAAAACCAAAACGTTTTGGATGACCACCCTTCAAAATATCCTTCCGTTGCTTAGGAGAGAGGATTGGTTTGCTTCTCTGGACTTGAAAGATGCCTATTTTCATATTGCCATTTATCCATCCCATAGGCGTCTTCTACGTTTTACTGTCGGTTCCGACCTGTTTGAATTCAACATCCTCCTGTTTGGACTAGCTACTGCCCCCCGGGTTTTCACCAAATGTATGGCCCCGGTGTATGCACATCTTTGGCTCCAAGGGATTCAGTGTATCCCTACCTGGATGATTGGCTGATAGTTTCCCCGTCCCAGGAAAGCCTTCTATCAGCACTGAGAATTACTTGTACTCTTCTGGACAATTTGGGACTTTGTATTAACCATGAGAAATTGTGCCTTGTTCCCTCACAGGTCATCAGTTTCATTGGAGCACATCTCAATTCCACACTGGCGAAAGCTTTTCTTCCACCGAGCCGAAAGGACAATCTGTGCTCCTGGATCCGTCAAATCCAAATGAACAGAACTGTTCCAGCACTCTCGATCCAGAAGCTCCTTGGTCACATGGCCTCCTCAGTCGTCACAGTCTCCCACGCCAGGCTACGGATGAGACCACTCCAATTATACTTCAACAAAATGTTTCAGCCACAACGAGACTTGCCCCACCGATTTCTTCGCCTTCCAACTTCTGTCCTCCGGACTTTATCATGATGGACTGTTCAACACAATCTGACTGTGGGTGTCCCATTCCGTCCACCTCATCCAACCCTGACTCTCTATACTGACACATCCCTGACCGGGTGGGGAGCCCTGTGCGCCGGCCTTCAAACACAGGGCACCTGGGACCAATGGGAGTCCGCCAGGCACATCAATTTTCTCGAGCTCCTGGCAGTCTTCAAAGCACTTCACTCGTTCGAGGATACTCTCCAGTGACACGTTGCACAGGTTGCCTCCGACAACGTGGTCGCTGTATTTTATATCTACAAGCAGGGCGGAACAAAGTCTGCTCCCCTGGCCCATTTGGCGATGCAACTGTGGGACTGGTGCATTCCCAGGGACATAACTCTCCTTGCAGTCCACCTGGCCCGTACCAACAACAAGGAGGCCGATATCCTGAGCAGACAAATGTCGACGACCCACGAATGGGAACTGGATTGTCCAACTTGCCGTTGCCTTTTTCGCAACTGGGGCTATCCGGACATAGACCTGTTTGGCACTTACATGAACAGGATCTGTGAAATGTACAGCTCTCGTGCAGGCATTGGTCCGGGATCAACAGGAGATGTCCTGCTGATCCCTTGGTTCAACACATTCTTCTATGCCTTCCCTCCAATCCCACTCATAACAAAAGTCATTTCCAAGATTGTCCATGACAAAGCTACGGGGATTCTGGTCATGCCTTGGTGGCCCCGCCAGCCATGGTTCTCCACTCTCCTCCATCTGTCCGGCAACACTTTTCTCCAGCTGCCGCTCATATCTCATCTAATAACGCAACAGGACAGGGCTGTTCGCCACCCAGACCTTACTTCACTAGGTCTTATGGCCTGGCTCATCCGGTGAATCACGATACCCATCCGGTATGGACAGAACCAGGGTCTGCCATAGTCACCACACACTGTACCGATACGGCATCCGTTCCCTTGGGCCCGATAGACTCTACATTGGATCCGAGCACTCTCCATCCCGATATCCAGTATATTCTGCAATCTGCCCTAAGCCTGGCAACTCGGCGATCTTATGTGGCGAAATGGAGACAATTCTCATCTTTTGCAGAATCTAATTCATTTACTGCTTCCTCAGCCTCTGTCGAAAATATTCTCCAATTTCTCTTGTCACTCCATCAGTCGGGACTTAAACCCTCCTCGATCAAGGTTTACACAGCAGCAATTTCCCACTACCATGGTCAAGTGCAGGGCTCTTCGGTATTTTCCCAAACCATCATTCGTAGGTTCCTCAAGGGACTGCAGAAGCTTCAACCACCAATTTGTCCAGTCATTCCTACATGGAGCCTCTCAGTTGTCCTTCAAGCACTCATCAGAGCTCCCTTTGAGCCCCTGGCAACTACTGACTTACGTCTCCTATCTTGGAAGACTGCCTTCCTCGTGGCTGTCACTTCTGCCAGAATGGCTAGTGAACTTTGTGCACTTAGGGTGGACCCTCCCTACCTTAACTTTCATAAAGAAAAAGCTGTTCTCCGCACCGATTCGGCATTTTTACCCAAAGTCATGACACCATTCCATACCAACCAGGACATTGTTTTACCTGCCTTTTTTCCATCGCCCTCTACTCCGATCGAGCAGTCCTTACATTCCCTCGATGTTTGTTGTTGCCTTGCCTTTTACAGATCTCGTACGGAATCCTTCCGTAAATCTATCCGCCTCTTTGTAAAATATTTGGACTATGACAAAGATTCCCCTGTGAGTTCACAGACGTTTTTGAAATGGGTTGTGCAGACAAGCGAGCTGGCATACCAACTTGCCAAGCTTGATTTACCCGTCATGCCTCAGGGGCATTTTACAAGAGCAGTAGCAGCCTCCTCTGCCTTCGCTGCTGGGATTTCAATTCAAGACATCTGCAAGGCCGCCACATGGACTAATCCTTGCACCTTTGCCAGGTATTACTGTCTTGATGTGCGTGCCAGACATGACTGTTCCTTTGGCCGGGCAGTCCTTTCTGCTGTCCTCCGGTGATGACACCGCCCGCTTCCGGGTCTGGTAAGCTTGCTAGTCACCCATATGTGTGATGCACAGAGGCCACGACAAAGAAAGGCAGGTTGCTTATCTGTAACTGCCATTCTTCGAGTGGCCATCTATGCATTCACACAACCCACCCACTGGCCCCGCTCGGTGTCGGTGAATAGGTACTGTTTTGGTACCATGTTTCTTTTCTTTGTACTTATGGTCCCGTAAGATTGTCCTACAGTATCTCCCACTCCTGCGAGGGGGCGAACATCTGGTCTCTAGTAGACTAGGAAAATGGCGGGCACTCTGCTCCATTTATATTGTTGGGGGGGAGGCGAGCGGAGTTCCCGCCAAAAACCGTTAAGCTTTGCAATCTTTCCAGCCTTAGGCACTGCGCAGGCGCAGCACCCATATATGTGAATGCACAGATCGCCACTCGAAGAACGACAGTTACAGGTAAGCAACCTGCCTGGCTACATGGAACAATAGGTCTGGTCTGGGCATAATCTTTCCAGCATTTCTCAACCAGTTTATGAAGTGAGAACATCATCCAAATCTGGTCAGTGGTTGTCCTGAAGAACAGTGCAATCACAACTTTTCTTGCCGAGCCTCTGCTGATTCCAATGCCCCATTGACACAAGTTCAGCAGGACAGAAAAGAGGTAACAGCAGCATTTCTGTTCTTCCCTCCCTTTCTGGGGCCAGGTTTTTCTTTCATTCACTATTTATGCTAGCACCAGGGCTTAGCTGCTCTACAGATCCAGTCTTTCCTAGCCCACCCTGCACACATCATTCACCCCCCTTCCCGTGTGGAAAAGAACTGCCACAGAGGTTTCCACAGCAGCTGCAAGACTGGATCTCCCTCTCCAAGCATGGAGTGAGGAAGAGATCTGAGGGAACCTAAAACTCCTGGGACATCCTCCATGGGCTCTACCCTGAGGATAGCTTCCTATGCTTTTGCCATCTGACTACTCTTGCACAGCTTATTTCATTTTTATACCACTCAGTAGCCGAGGCTCTCTGCTATTAGACTCAACAAAGCAGGACTTCCTAGCAGACTTTGCCAAAAGTACCAAGATGACAAAGGCTTTGAATAAGCATCATCCATAACCCAAAGGAGTAGTTTTGTGCATGCAGCTACACAGCCCTCCTACTTCCAGCACCAGTTAACTGCAAATTACCAAACTGCAACCAGGATTATAATTTGTTGATTTCTTGGTGTGAGGGGTGGCAGTGTCCTGCTTGACTTATTGAATGGCATGAAGAATACCATTAATCTCTGACTACCATACATCTGCAGATGCTGCAAATGGTATCCTTGGCAGTGCAGGATTAAGAGCCTAGCAATAAGATTCATTGCCTCAAAGAGCAACAATGGCTACTAGTTTAATAACTTTAAAAGGGATTTAGATTCATAAATCATTGACTTTCAAATTACACACACACACTTTAACTGAAAAGGCGATTAGACAAATTCACAGAAGATACTTACTTATTAAGTCACATAGTCTAAATCAGCCTTGTGCTTGCCAGATGTTTTGGGCTTCAATTCCCATCAGCCACAAACAACATGGCCAGTGATGAGGCACAGAGTTGGACAAAACATCTGGAGGACACCAGCTTGTAGAAGCCTGAATTGAGTTGTTGAATACCAGTTGCTGAATAGCAACAGTGGTATCATATTTCATGGCATGTGTTTTTATTTGTTTATAAATAATTGGGGGAAAGGGGTTACATGAAATGATATACATATGTAATAAATTGACTATTTAGGTTGGCCATTGTGGTAGTACTGGCTGCTGTCTTAATTTATTCAGACCGTTTATATTCTCCCTTTTGGCTACACAGTAGCATACAAGAAGTGTAAAAATAACATCACAATAAACAAGATTAACACTTAAACATGATCAGGATACTTCCCACAAAGCAGTTGGTAGTAGATGGCTCTGGAGCAGGGAGGGTCCCACTGGAACAGGACCATCAGTGTCATGTTATCTTCATCTCCCTCCTTTTCTGCACAAAAATTCTTCCCATACATTTGATGGTAGATGATGCCATGGGACTGAGGAGGGGAAAGTCTAGCCACAACAGGGCTGGAAGCTTCTCCATCTGCCTCTCCTTCCCACAAGGCAGTTGGCCACCTTTTGTATGACTTAGTGGTGCTCTTTTAAGGATCCAGTGAAACCGACAGTAATGTCAGAACTGCAAAGCCCTGGAAAATTTTCTTGTACTTCCTTGCTATGTGTCTTCTTTCTTCATGGGCATAGGGGCTAGTTTCAGCAAGGAGCTAGGACAGGAAGCTGCAAACAAATGGCAGTCCCTTGGCCGCTGTGATCTCGTAGGGGAGAAGCTTGCCAGCTACCACGATGCTAAATTCTGCCAGTAAACCAGTCAAAACTGGCTCTGGTACTGCACAGGCAAAAGATATATTTTATATAATTAAGGGACCAGGTGATCTTCAGGAAAGATAACCAATGAGTATAATGGAAATCTGTTCAGATACATGGGACCCGAACAGCCTTATGAATTACTTGCCTTTAACACCCTTACTGAAAACAATGCTTGGCAACTGAATTCAGGGAGTGTTTTAGACGTCTGAGACAAGTGCCACTCTTTAGAGAGATGCCCAAAACTGTTATCCAAAAGAAGTTTTTAAATGATCAAATGCATTTTATTCAAAAAGATACAAAGTAAAACAGATATATTTAGCTAACAGAGTATCTGAGTCCTTAAATATACTATACATTTCCCCTTTTCATGTTTGAAATAGCATACTTTAATTTGACTTTAGATTTAATTTGGTTCTATCAGCAAAACATAAAATGAAAATTTTAACAATTTTTCTGAGAAAGAGTCAACATTGGCTGATGTGGACATTACACACAG
Organism: Varanus komodoensis; assembly: GCF_004798865.1. NCBI lineage: Eukaryota > Metazoa > Chordata > Lepidosauria > Squamata > Varanidae > Varanus > Varanus komodoensis. The sequence continues at coordinate 15,747,573 of NW_025336087.1, read as the reverse complement.
TGTGTTGTTCTCACACTGGTGTCATCATCATCATCATTCATTTGAACTGCACTTAATATCAGAGCTTTACCTGGGTGAATGGAAGGTATAGTTATTATTCATAAACCAAAGACTTTTATAACCCAAAATATTAACGTAACCCACTAACAATTGCCTCAGGAGGAAGTCAAACCATTTCATAAGATTACAAAGAAAGATACTGCCATCTATTCCTTTCTAACTATTGAACTCTGAACAGTTATTGAGCATTTGGGAATTTAGTTTTAATCCAAACAAGAGAACAATGGAATATTCAGTCATCTTTATAATGCCTCAGTCTATTAACTGACACCTACTCAGCACACTAACAAATGCAGAGCTTTTTGTGTGTAGGCTGCTACAACAGAGATCATTCTAAATGTGAGGTACATCTAGTCTATGATGCAGTTTGGCAAAACGAGCAGCATTAATGGAACAGCAGCCAATCTTAATGGAGGCAAGTGAAATCAAAGTCCAGCCATTTTTGCTTATCATAAATTAATGTGAATGGATAAGCCACAAAGATAATTACTGAACATGTGGTAGAGACCTAACTGAAGCTCCCCGGCTTGTGAAGCCGGCTTTCAGTGTACCTTATCTGCATGACATCTCTGCTAAGGAGAAAACCATGTTGAAGAGAAGGTAAAAATAAAAAGTCAGTACACTGAGCATGATTAAACCCAATGCAGTTTAACATACAGGCAATTTGTACAACAGATTTTTTTCTTTAGGGAAAACAGCTCTTTATAGAAAGAGCATGAAACTTACATGTGAAGAAAAGACAAACTAGAAGTGAAAGGCATTTCTATTTTTTCACATATAAAGCAAGGGGGGCAAGGGCTTAAATTCAGCAACACACTGGCACACAGTTGAGGGGAGCTAAGACTTCCTCATGCCAAATCCAACCCCATGGGCACTTTTCCCTAGCCTGGCTCACTTCCAATACTGGAACAAGCCTGATGAAAAAGGTGCTTGCGTGATGGACACCTAAGGGGTAAAATGGAGAGGGCTTACTCCTACTGCACCCCCTTTCAGATGTTCAAATTAGAGACAAACAGCCTTTCCCATTTTTACACGAGCAGACACATAAACAACAAATGTAGTTGCTACCATTATGTCCACTTGCTTCTCAAGTAAAATGTGTTAGATTTCTGTACACTCACTAGAGGAAAGGCTATATGCATATGTTTAGTAATCACACATGAATATTAACACAGCAGGTTCATGCTAATTCATCAAGAGAAGCGTGTTCTGTAATGCATGAAGCACTCTGTGTATCTGTAACTGATCAGTTTTGCTAATGTGCCTTGCTAAACCAAAACAACAGTAAGGGAACAGTGTGCACAGAATTATTCCATTTCATGGGGCTACTTAAAGCTGGAGCAACAGTAAGGGTATTGTAGGTTTCAGAACATGTTAGTGGCTCTGCATTGTTATTTTTATTTAGGCCTGCTTTCTCTAATTTGGTGCCCACTGGATGCATTAGATTAAAACTTCTAGCATCCCAGTCAGTGTGGCAGGCTAGGGATGCTGACAGTTGCTATCCAACACATTTGGACGGCAACAGGTTGCGGAAGACTGAAGGATTCTACTGGGCTGAATTATTTGCCCATAAGTTGCCCCAAATCAGTCATTCCATTTTGTGAAAGTCTTTTTGATTTATCATTAGCACAATAATCTTCACATGTATCATTCTTGTTCCAATTAGAACTGATTCCTAAGCTCAATTGTCATCAGGCGCATCAGTGAAATGTATCCTCCATGGATGTCTGTTGTGATGATTCCAACAACTTCTGAGACTGGATGCTGTCTTTTGCTGCATGCATAAGATGAGCTACAATACTGGTGTGACCCATGTATATTTCACCACTAGCAGCGCTTCTGCCCAGAGTCTGAAATAACAGTCATAAAAAGTAATCAGAAGTAGAAAGAATTTAACGATGGGCACATCAACATTATTAAGTATGAAATACATGCTCAACATGCTAATACATAGTCACCCCTGACTCATTAACATTTTTCAGTTATTAGAAAGGTTACCAGCAGTATTTCAATACAGTGCTTTAAACTGCTCAGATGTGTGTGTGAGAAAAGCTTATGATCTCTCAAGGTTGTACACAGGTAGTTGTAGAGTCACTTCATACTTTATGCAGCAATCATAAGCAATTTGCTAAGCTGTAGCAGTTTCCCCTGCTCCTAATACAAACACACAAATTGTGAAGAACAGAGACCTATCTCCAGGTATTCACCACAGGGATCTTCAAATCCTGTTTTCTAAGCTTACCTAACTGAGAGCACAGGTCAGTTTGTCATTGTGGTTACTGTTACTACTGATATAATGCTTGACTATATTTAAACATTGAAGGAGGAATTCTCTCTGGAGAAAAGAAAGGCTGAGGGAAGGGTCACACCTTTCTATGACTTGTTCACAATATCTTAACTGTAGTTAAGCGGACCCCATGGCTGGGTCCACACCAGCATTGGGGCTTGAGTTTCCATACAACAGCATGAATGGATAGTGAGAAAGTCAAAGTGAAAAAGAGGAGCTAGGGTACCAGAGTAGACAAACAAATTATATTCTGAAGAAAGACACAGAAGCAAAAGTTAAATGAGCTCCATTTTAAAAGCAAAAAAGCTGGATTTTAAAAAAATATAACAAAGAGAAGCACATCAAGAAAATAATAGCATAAGTGTTATAGCAGAAGGAAATGCAATACAAAAACATGCCACTCTTTTTATGTAAAAAGAGTAAGGATGAAGAAGGTTATATGCACAGGTGTAAAATTAATAAACAAAATGCTTTGCATTGAGAAACAGATCCAAAACAGATTTTAGCAACCTGAAGAATAAAATGGCTTTTAACTGCCTAATTTTAGGGATCTATTTTACCTCTTTAATCAGCACTTGTGTGGTGTTCAGAATTGACCTTTGCATAACTCAGAGGTAGATTGAGACCCACTACTGGACCTACAAGACTAAGCCATGAGATAATGTAGTTTGTATTCCTGAAAAGCAAAAAGAACACACACATTTTATACTGCAGGAATTGCAATACACACAAAAGATCTTTAAAACTTGGGAACCATTTTAAAAGGCTATCGTTTTTAAATAAAAGAGACTTGACATTACAGGGGCTTTTATTGTGTAATTTAGGGTAGAGAAAACTAACTTAATTGGCAACTCTGACCTTCCAGGTTAGTGTTGACAGCATGTGACATTTGACAGCATGTGTTTTACATTCGTAGGCTGCTGTATGGAAAATAATTCAGGTACTGAAAGTGCCATGGTGTGGTTTTTTATTATATGAGAGCTGAATATCTCGGTAGACATTTTAGCTCAGGGGTGGGCAACTTCAGAAGGTCTAGGAGACATTTACAGCCCCTGCACCCAGCCCTCTTTCTTGCCACTGCTGGCACCCCACCGAATTTAGGAGTGATGGCAAAATAAATAGAGGTTTGCCACTGATTTTTCAGTACCAAACTGGTACAGATTGCTGAAATCCCCAGGTGTAATTGGAAATGAATAAAATTCAGCTGTTTCAGTTTTTCATAGTAGCTTGCTGTTAAAATTTTTAGCAAACTGCAGGAGGGGAGATTGTTTCTTTGCTATTGGGAATTTTGGCATCTTAGTAGATCTGATACATGCCTCAACATCTAGTTTGCTAAAGCAATAAAACAACATCTAGCACAATCACTGTTTAAATAAGAACGTTTTACATGATCTGAAGGAATCCAGGGTTGGATTCTAGTGAACTTCACTTGGCACAGCATTCCAAAACATCAGTGTACTCTAAGCAGGCGCTCTCCAACAAACCTGCAGAGTCATTGGGATCGCTTCTGAACACCCAAATCATGAAATGCATCTGATCTTTTAAGCGTATTTTCTAACCACATATTTAGCTTTGTAAACATGCAATTCACACATACGAGTAAGTGTCAACTCAAATGTTCAGAATTTCATGAAACACAGAAGAACAAAATGTATTAAAAATCATTACAAGCATGACATAACACTGGGCCCATGTAGTACAGATATATTTGAAAAACACCTTCTGCAGTGTCCAAGAACTATGAATGCAGAAGTGGTGTTCATATGCTCAACTTTATTACAGTAGGAGATATGAAACAAGCATAAGAAATTGTGCTTTATCCCTTACCTGAATCCATCTGGCTAAAAGATTTTAGAGAGATTTGTGGGATCTCTTAGGAATAATGCTGTATCAGAAAAGCATACATAAATGTATTTATATTTTTCATGAGTTGTCCAAAGGTGAACATAACACTCTAAAAATATATGCTGATGCTACTTACTTGCTTTGTTGTTGTGAACTGGATAATACTGAAGCCATAAATTCATTTGTCCGGCAGGGATGAAGGACAAAAAAAGCCTGTCCAAGTAATGGATGCTCCTGAAAAGCAGTGTAGTTAAAAATTTGTATAGCGCTTTTAGATTACAAAGTACTTGATAACTGCTGTAATTTAGATTCCTAAGAATCTTTTTCATTTTAAAAACAACAACAAACATCAGAGAACAGCAACAGCAAGTGTAAACTTAAGTTCTAAATCCAAGTCTGATAGTCTTTCCAATGGATTATACTCAATTATCCACCTACATATGCATTTCTGACAAAAGAAACAGGGTGCTAACATTCATGAAGTTTTAATAAAACATTTTCATAGAAAACTCAACAAATTCGTTAAACATGCAGGAGCTGCAGACAAAAGTACCTGTATGTAAATATCCAGGGATATCAGAGTCTGCTAGCAACAAAATATCCTCCAAAGACATTGGCATTGCATCCTACAGATGGCCTGACAGATATTCTAGGACAGAGGATTCCACCATATAGGAGTGAGCACTTTCACACATTCCAGGCAATTAAAGGCCAGGTCTCCATAACTGATTTCTGAGTGTAGACAGGATTGCATTGGGAGAGGAAATCCTTTAAATATGCTGGTCCCAAACTAGGCAGTGCTTTGGTTCTTAGTCTATTGATCAGCATTCTATGTGATTTATGTTAACATTGAACACATTTCACCAACCTATACTCTTACAGAAAGACTTACATCAATTATGCATAATATATGTTTAATATGGACTGTATTTCCCAGGAGCAACAGAGAAACTTACTAAATTAACTGACAGAAATGCAATAGTGCTCACACAGATGTAGGTTATCTAACCTTGGAAGTTTCCTGAAATGCTAACAATGGCAAGCAGGCTGTAAACCTTTTCTTAAATGTTAACAGTTCCTGAGTCAAGTATGTGCACACAGTGGGCAGTCAACGGTCAGGGATTTTGTGTGCTAAAGAACAACATTCGAAAAGTGATGGCAACTAAATATAATCATAGTAGTGAATCATCTGAAAATATTTGGTAAATACTGAACTGCAAGATGAGAATTTTTCAGATACCCTTCAAGAATACCTTGTAGTTGTTCAAGAACATCCTTAACTCAAGCTATATATGAGAGATAATAATTCTAAACTAGATCTTTTTAAAGTGCACAACAAAAAAGGCACTATTGAATAAAACAGAAATTAAGGGTACAAGCAGGGATGTCTTAACGCATGGGCCTGATGGGCACTTGCCCGTGGGCCCCATACTAATCTGTGTATGTTAACCATTGGAAAACTGGAAAACTTCCAAAATTAACAGTAGATGTAATTGTCGTAGGGGCCCCAGTACACTGCTTTGCCCAGGGGCCATAATGCTGTTAAGACGGCCCAGGGTACAAGCCTATGCATATTTATAAAGAACAAACCTTTCTGGACTTTTACATATATAAAAGTGTGTAAATTTTAAGTGTGTGTGTGTGTGAAAATTCTAAAAAAAAAAACACCTCTCGATGGCTTACAGCACAGGGAAACTGCTCTCTTCCAGGCTAGAACAGGTATTGTTAAACCTGACTAAGGTGCAATCCTACACAGATTTTTGATAGGAAGAAAAAGCCTACAATTTCTGGTATGCCACAGCTTGAGTTCATCAAGACTCTTCACTACAGGAATAGGGTAGGTTGTTGCTGATAATCTCAATCCTAGTCTGACAGTGGAAGACAGATAAATTAATATGCAAATCTATGCAAATTTAGACAGAAAAAACTTGCTAGGAGTTGTAGGCCTTTCTTCTGTCTAATCTTGGATATGATTGTGCCCTGAGTCACTATCACATTTAATGAACAGAATTTGCAGTTGCCTCAGATAGATTTAGATTATGTTCCTGTACTTTGGCAGAATTCCCAGTGAAGACATCTTTAGGCTACCTTTATGCTTCCCATCCCTGATTTTTGTTGGAGACTGATACAGTCCAGTCATGAGGAACGTAGAACACTGCCAGACTACACTATTGTGCATTCCAAAAGGAGAATACATAATCAAGTCTTTTTAATATTTTCTCTATTCCAAACTTGCAACAGTGTCAGACAACCAAATGTTCTTTCAGTTACACATCTCAGTCCACATTTCACTTCTATAGACCCAGCACTCATTTCGGTGTCTGCATACACAGTGAAACTTTTTAATCTGATTTGCCAACTAGAAGCTGGATAAACCTGTAATTCTGTATTTAGACCCTGAATTACTAAAACAGATTTTGGAATTATATACATCTGTCAGCAAATGAAGCTCTTGTATTACCCCGGCTGACACATGATGTTTACCTCTGTACTTAGAAAATCAAAAAAAATTAATATAAGATCTAGTTTTAAAAAAACATAAATAATAGTTTGTATTGAAATATGTGCAGAGAGACACAACTATACTACTGAAGTGAACATGGTAAGGTAGAAAAACATTAACAATGTTTCTGGTTCCTTTTATTTTAATCCTGAAGACCAACATTCCAAACTACAAATTCATGCAAGGATGTTGCCATCTGCTATCCATAATAGTGAATTGGTGCCATTCTACATTATGAAGTGGGTGCCAAATCTGAACAAAAATATATTACTCCACGCAACTGTTAGACTGCCTCAGAAATGTGTGAAAAAATGTCCAGAAAAGACAGATTCCTGGAAAAGACTATGTCTTGGAACTGACAACAAAAGATTTATCAATGGCTGTATAATGGTAACAAATAAATTGCAAAGCAGTTAGCAAATAGTTATGCTGTCTTCAAGTTAGAAGTATCTTACTCGGCTCTTCAGCCTGACAAGACATGCTGCCTTCAAATCTTGTTCCTGGTCTTCTTCACTCCTCTCTATAACCTTTTTATTCCTGAACCTTTTTATTTCTTGAGCTCTCATTTTTCTCCTCTACATGTTCTGCTAGTCTCCTTTCTTTCTTTCCTTTATTATTGTAAATTGCAATAAAAACAAAAACAGAGCCTCAGCTATGGGGTGGTATAAAAATGATATAAACAAAAATAAAAATAAAATTTTACTGTTTCCTTACATAAGATATGAATGTATGCATTATAATAGATACATATGCAATGGGTACCCTTATGGATTTTATATATGACAAACTGTACAGTGCCTTGCAGCAGTATTCACATATAGTTTGTTATGTTATATCCTGGAGCTAGGAGAGAGCCAGTGTAGTACAGTGGTTAAGAGTGTGCGACTGGGACTCAGGAGATCTGGGTCCTACTCCCCACTCAGTCATAGAGCTCACTAGATGACTTTTGGGCCAGTCACAGACTCTCAGCCTAACCTACTTCACAGGGATGTTGTTCTGTGAATAAAATTGAGAGGAGGAAGAGAATTATGTAATCTGCCTTGAGTTCCCTGAAAGGAAAATGTGTGTGATATAATTATCATAAAAATAATGAATGAATGATTGAATGAAATAGATATAATTGGTATTGTTACCACTTAATACATGCAACACTGTGAGGGTAGAAAATTAGCTGGTACTTGTTGGTTGCATAAGTATTCATGCCCCTCAGTCAAGTCTTAGCAAAAGCACTTTGGCAGCCAAGAGTGATATGTCATCTTAACTAAGTCTCTGTCAGCTTGCACATCTTGGCCACAATGCTTTTCCATTCTTCCTGGTGAAGCTGCTAAGCTCTGTCAGGTTTGATGGGAAACACTGGTAAACATCAACTGCCTAGTCTTGCCACAAATTCTCAATCAGATTGTGGTTACCTGGCCATTCTAGGGCATTTACATTCTTGCTTTTAAACCACTCCAGTGTTATTTCTGTGTCTTTAGAGACTTTATCCTGTTAGATGGTAAACCTCTGCCAGAGTCTCAGATCTCTTGCAGACTGAAACAGGATTTCCTCTACACTTGCCCTGAGTAATGGCCTTCTTTTGTGCTTCCTGTGTATTGGTGGAGTGACTTCTGTAGACCATAGTCTTTCCATTTTGCAACGACGTATTTAAGAGTGCTTGGGGAAAGGCTTATAGAGTTGGATTTTTTTCCTAAAGTTTAACACAACCCTGATTTGTGCTTTGACAATTGATCATGGAGTTGTTTTGATAGAGCCTTGGGTCTTTATGATGCTATTTAGATATGCCCTCCAATATACACTGGGACCTTCCACAAAAAATATATTTAATATGAGATTGATTGATTGATTGATTATTTATTTAGAGAACTTCTATGCCGCCCCATTTGCCAAAGCCTCGGGGCAGCTCACAATCATAAATAAATAACATACTATAAAACAGTATAATTTAACAGTATAATTTAAGTCGCCCTGACCAAAGAATAAAATAAATAAATAATATTAACAATTAAAATAACGTTTGACTAAAAAGGTCTTCGCCTGGCACCGAAAAACAAATAACGACGGTGCCAAGCGAACCTCTCTGGGGAGCGCACTCCATAGATTGGGCGCCACCACAGAGGAAGCCCTCCTCTGAGTACTTACCCTCCTAATTTCCTTCACGGATGGTTGCCGGAGAAGGGCCTCTCCCACTGATCTCAAGGGGCGGGTGGGCATATATGGACGTAAACGCTCCTTCAGGTAACCAGGACCCAAGCCATTAAGGGCTTTATAGCCAACATAACCAACACCTTGAATTGGGCCCGGACTTCAGTGGGGAGCCAGTGAAGCTGACGGAGAACTGGAGTCATGTGAACATAACACCGAGTCCCCATCAGCAGCCTGGCAGCTCTATTTTGAACCAATTGAAGTATCCGGACCATCTTCAAGGGCAGCCCCATGTGGAGCATGTTATAGAAGTCAAGTCGGGAAGTCACCAACGCGTGTGTCATTGTCGCCAGGCAGTCATTCTCCAGGTAGGGGCGCAGCTGATGGATTAGCCGAAGCTGAAAGAAAGCACTCCTCGCCACAGCTGTCACCAGAGTGAAAGCTCTGGGTCGAGGAGCACTCCCAAGCTGCGGAACTTGTCCCTAAGAGGGAGTGCAACCCCATTCAGGACTAGGTTCAATTTACCTTTCCCGAAGCCCGATCCGCCAACCAACAGGATCTCCGTCTTGTCTGGATTGAGTTTCAGTTTATTGGCCCTCATCCAGCCCATTACCTCAGCCAGGCACCGGTTCAGCACAGCCACTGCCTCACCTGGATTGGTGGAGAACGAGAGGTAGAGCTGGGTATCATCAGCATACTGATTCCGCAGCCCACACCTCCTGATGACCTCTCCCAGCGGTTTCATGTAGACGTTAAACAGCAAAGGGAACAAAATGGATCCCCGCGGTACTCCATGGCATAGCTGCCATGGCACAGAGCCATAGTCCCCCAGCACCACCTTCTGCAATCGGCCATTGAGATAGGAGAGGAACCACTGCAAAGCAGTGCCTCCGACCCCCAATCCCGCTAGCCTATTCAGAAGGATACCATGGTCGATGGTATCGAAAGCTGCTGAGATGTCCAGGAGAACCAACAGGGACGCACTCCCCCTGTCCTTCTCCCTGCACAGGTCATCATACAGGGCGACCAAGGCAGATTCAGTACCGTACCCAGGTCTGAAGCTGGACTGAAATGGGTCCAGATAATCAGTTTCATCCAAGAGTGCTTGGAGTTGTCCCGCCACCACCCGCTCCAACACCTTGCCCAGAAACGGGATGTTGGCCACTGGTCTATAATTAGTGACCATCTCTGGATCCAGTGATGCTTTCTTCAGGACCGGTTGGACTACCGCCTCCTTTAAAGGGGCAGGTACCCGACTCTCCCTCAGAGAAGTGCTAACCACTTCAGGTCTCAAGATCCAGGTCTCAATCCCGTGCTTGGCATTGTTAATTAACCAAGATGAGCAAGGGTCCAATAGGCAAGTGGTGGGACATACTCGTCCAAGCACCTTGTCCACATCATCAGGCCGCAATAACTGAAATTCATCCATTAATTTTGGACCAGATGGCAACATTGGTATCTCCCCAGAAGCCTCTGAATCACTAGTAGAGTCTAGCTCGTGACGAATCTGCGCGATTTTCTCCCTGAAATGCTTGGCAAAGTCATCACGGCAGGCCTTCGAGGGTGGAACCAGATCTTTCTTAGGGCCAGGACGGACCAGCCCCTGTGCCACCCGAAAAGGCTCCGCAAGATGGCATTTTGAGGAGGCAATGGAAACGGAGAAGAATTTCTTTTTCGTCATCCTCACCGCCACAGCATAGGCCCAGTAATGGGCTCTTAAGTGTGTTTGGTCAGATTCATTCCATGATCTCCTCCACCTACGCTCTAGACGTCTCCCAGCCTGCTTCATCGCCTGCAATTCAGATGTATACCAAGGGGAAGAGTGGGTTCTGTCTGGTGGGAGAGGACGCTTAGGAGCGATCGTGTCAACAGCCCTAGTCATCTCCCCATTCCATAGTTCAACCAGAGCCTCAACAGGAGCAGCAGTCTTGTCAGCCGGAAACTTCCCCAGGGCCTTCAGGAATCCGTCCAGATCCATCCAGCTCCGGGGGCGGACCCACACAATTGGGTCCGCACCCTTACAGAGGGAGAGGCTGGTCTCGAGCACAAACCTCACAAGGAAGTGATCTGACCATGACAGGGGTGTCAGACATAAATTCCTCACCCTCAGACCACCCTCTTCCTGCCCTGTCGAGAAAACCAGGTCCAGAGTGTGTCCACATTCCTGGGTCGGGCCTATGACATATTGAGACAGCCCCATGGCCGTCATGGAGGCCATGAAGTCCTGAGCCACTCCAGTCAGACCAGTCTCGGCATGGAGAATGAAGTCCCCCAGGACAAACATCCTGGAGGTCCTCAACACCAGGTCCGAGACAATCTCCGTCAGCTCAGGCAGGGAGACTGTTGGGCAGAAGGGTGCACGGTACACCAACAGAATCCCCAATCTGTCTCGGTTGCCCAACACCAAGTAGAGGCACTCTAGCCCCAGCCTCGAAGGGACTTGGTAAACCAAAGCGACCCCCCCTCCCCTCCAGGCATGGATGGTGCTGAACCAGATACCCGGGCAGGCACATTTGAGAGAGGGCAACATCCCCCCACTCTCCCACCCAGGCCTGTTTTATGCAAGCCAGGTCGGCCCCCTCATCCACAATCAAGTCATGGGTGAGGGAAGATTTATTGTGGACTGACCTGGCATTAAGCAGCAGCACCGTCAGGCCCAAGGGGCGGTTGACAAGACTACCTGGAACCCTCTGGCTGGGAGTAAAACCAGAAGGAGGGACAGGTGTCAGCCATTTGTCCCTCCTTCTTCTACACGGACACCACTTTAACGTCCATTGCCTGTGACCACCCCAATGGCGGTGCCCATGCGTTCCCCAGGTAACTCAACCGTCAACATGGCCAGGGACGACTCCATAAAAACAAATTAAAATACAATAAAACTTTAAAACAGTATAAAACTCCCCTTCTACCCTCCCAATATAAAATTCCACCCACCAACCTAGCCCCCCACCAGCCCAGCCCCGCACGGCCATGAACGGCCACAAACGGCGGCCACCACTCTTTGGCCATAGCCCTTCGGCCGCTGGCCAGAGGCTGCCAGCTCCAGGCTGCATCCAGCGGGTTAAGCCGGCGCCCACCCGCGCACCGCACCCCCCAATCCGGCGTTGCTCTCATCGACGCCGGGGGGGGGGGAGCAGAGAGGGGCGTGGAAACCCGCCAGGCGGCAAGATGGCAGTGCCCTCCTTAAATATGAGATCATGTAACACTAAACTGCACACAGGGGAACGCCAGTCAACTATTTACAGTATGCACCCTCTGGAGGCAGTGGGTTTCACCAGAGCTTATTTAGCTGTGTTGTGGCAAAAGGGGTGAGCAAGTGCCAGTTTTTGTTTCCTTAATGTTTGTGCCACAATAAAAAAATTTCTGCAGTGCTGGGTATCTTCTGTACATAAGTGGTAACATTGCTAATTAAATCCATTTGAATTCCAGGTTGTAGTAAAACAAAATATGGAAACATCAAAGAACTGTGTGCGTGTGGAGGATAGTACTGCAAGACTCTGTACTACGGTTCTAATAATTATGCATATACTTCAACAAAGGCATAAATATCAGTTTACTTGTCCATTTGTAGATTATGCCTAAAGACCATCTGTTTGAAAGCATTATTAAGTCTTCAATCCACTATATTCTCAGAGGTGTCCATTTTGTCTTCCAATGTTGCAATATTTGTATTTGTATGCAGAATCCATTTACTCTGACCTTGCATTAAGTTCCAGGAAGTTCAATATAGTTGAGAAGAGCAGGCACTTCACTAAATATTAAAGAGCTTTCCATCACAAAGTTTATTCGTATTACTGTCTTCTCTCCCAAGGAGACATCCATTGGGCTTTATCAAACATGGCTAAGAGAAGCATTAGGTATGCTACATGACCAATAATTAGTTGATTTAGCCTAAAGCCTTATTTGTCTGAATTGTTTAAAATTGGCTTTAAATTTTGCAGTAGAATTTAAAGTTTTTATTACCTGTGTTTTATATTGTATATTATTATTTATATGTTATGATCTGTTGTAAACCACCCAGAAAGTTTCAGTTGCTGGGCATTATAGAAATAAAATAAATTAATTTAAGAAGACATTGCAGCATCCAGTATACCTGAAACATAAATTTTTGCAGAAGTAGAGGTAAACATCTGCTAGACCCTTTAACAGATTTTTCTAAACCCTTCTGAAACAGACGCCAATGCTGTAATCTATTGACCGGGCAAGAAATTATTCTTCCTTAAGACACCGTGTGTCATATTTAGTCACTAATAGTTAAATAAATAAATGTTATGTGCAAAAAGTTCATTATATTATGTGCCATACTTTTCTTCCTCTATAACTGTGGGAGGTATCATTATCTATTATAGTATAATTGGGAGTCTGATGCAGTCCATTTGGGACCCAGACAGGAAGATACCAAAGTGACAGGGGTGAAGTCTAATCGGAGTGGAAAAGACCAAAATTTAGTACTTGTCAGCAGTAGTAGTACTACTTCCTTTAATAAGAAGTTGGTGGAATAGCTCGCCATAAGAATGTATGAAACAAAGCATTAAGTGTTTGAATTTACTTGCCAGCTATACATAGAGGAATACCACATAAAACATAAACAATCTGAAGAACTGCATTCAGTTTCAGTATATTTACCCTACTTCATAACCTCAACTTTAAAGATGACTATTTACTGTTATGCTATAGGATATCAGCTGTCATTTTATTCAAATGTAATTTATGCATGTGGGATTAGGAATGCATTGAAGCTCTGCAGAATCCATTTATGGACTTTCTTTCATGCTTGGCTTGGTCTTAGAAAGTGAGCAGAGCTGAGAGGAAGTCCAAAAATGTTCACAGAATGAAAAACGTGCAAGTGGCACACTTCTTCCATGTCATGTATAGCAGCACAAAGGATGCTGCATGTGGTGCAGAAGAGGGACCCTGCTTGCGCACCTTTCAGTTCTCGGTGATTGATACACGAATGCTAAGTGTGCTCACCAAGAACTCAGACTCATGGATGTCAACGCTAGGCAGAGTCCAGGGAGCCAAGTCCAGAGGCTCTGACAGATTTCCACCCTAAAATGGATTCCTCAGACATCCCTATTTGGGATATATATCTAGAGATGAGTATTACCAAATAAATGAAATCTGAGCGGAATCTATTTATTTATTTACTTATTTGGATTTTTTTGTATGCCATCCCATTCGCATAAGCCTCGGGACGGCTTCCAACATATAAATAAGTATCTATACAAATACATATAAAATCTGGAAACATCCTGGCAATAATTTAAAACCAATAAATAAAATCAACACTTATTAAACATCTTTTAAATAAAAAGGTATTGGCCTGGCACCGAAAAGCAAATAACAGCGATCTAAATTGCTAAAGCTTATACAATTTCTCCAAACGGCATCATCAGTTTAGACTTTGACCAGTTAACTAAATAGTCAAATTGGACAAATAACCAAATTGATTAATTATCTGCAGAAAACCTGGAACAGATTACTAGTTTTTGAAAGAAATCATCTGCATAGGGAATAAATATACATTTTGAAAAGTGGTGCACAAATCCATTCAGGTTATTATTCTGTCAGTTTACACCAGGGTTTCCAAACATAGATAAAATACCAATGGGGAAAGTGGACATCAGTGTTATGCACCTCTCTCAAGTAAAAAGAAATCAGACAAAATTTGAATATAGAATATAAATTTTGAATATAAAATTTGTTCAATTTCAAAAAAATTACAGGAAAATCAAACTTTTCTCTAGCACAGCTAAAGCAGTAAATTCCAGTAAATTTTGTCAAAGTCCTTCTCTGCATCCAATGAAACAACAGCAGCTGTATTTGTTTTGTCCGCACTGAGTGTCATCAAGTCAACACTAATTTAGAATTATTTGTCCCTTGACTATTTTTAATTAACCTTACCTGTTCGTGCTGGACTAGTGTTGTAATCACTTGTTGCAATCTGTTGGCCAAAACTGCAGTTAACATTTTGATGCCACCATTAAATTAAGGAAATAGGTCAATAATTAGCACAGTAGGTGTGACCCAATTAAGATTAGGAATCACAGTAATATACATACTATGGAGTGCTGATTAAAGAAAAGAAATCCTGATTCAAAAGTATAATTATAGAAACAATGATGCTTTGAAACTACAAAGCTGGAAATGTTTTTACCACTCAATTGGAAGTCCATCTGGCCCTGTAGGTTTCCCAGTTTTCATATTTGTTTCCTTTTTTCTTTAATATGAAAAGCTGAGAGGAGGGTACTTTTATTGGGAAAGAATGTCAAGAGAACAAAAGCAAAGATCATCCCTGTCTATGTCTATGTCTCTGCTCTTTTCTGCTATTTCACTTTTACTATTTTACAGTTCTGAGTACCATTTTAAAAGTTGAGAGTTTTGGTCTTCAGGAGCAGTTTATACTTTACTACTCTAATCTTTAATGGCCAAAACAATATTTCAATATTTTGTTGTTTACACAAACAAGCCAAAATTTTACTAAAGCCGCTCTTCCCAATATACCTGCCATAAACAGGTTAAAGTAAATTCCATCTGCTGTGAAAGAACTATATTCAACTCATGTTTGACATGTTATTTCTCCTCATAAAGTTGTGCAGTTGGAGAAATGGTGAAGTGAGTTACATGATTTTTCAATCTTTTACTTAAGGCTATTTGTTGCTTTAAAAAAATCTGTATAAAAGGCATAGCAAACATTCAGCCCATATAAAGAGGCTTGCTGGCTTCCCATAAGTTAACTTGTACCCTTGTTAATTTCAAAATACTCACATAACTTAGGAAAAAAACTGATATTTAAAATGCTTGCTATTTAACAAAGAAATACTGAAACACAGGAGACCTGTGGGCCTCAGTGAATGTATAAATTGCATGTCCAAGCAAACTGGAACATGACTTGACATTGCCAGTGTTTTCATCTTGAAGTCTCTACTGCGAGCAGACAGAGATGTGGAAACCAAATAACAGCCTAACTGGAAAGAGTTATACCAGACAGAGGAAATAAATATATCATCTCTGTCATCCAGATGCATAATTTGCCATGAGTCAACAAGTCAAACTGATCCATATTGGCCTAACTTGTGTATTTCACTAGGGGCTGGAGTATCTGTCTAGTAAAGGATTTAAGATCTTATTAAACCTCTCCCCACCCAAATCAAATGATCATATGTGAAATCAACTAATTTACTAAAACATTAATGGAACATAACTGAAGATTCATTATTAGGCCTTTTTGTATGATCAAAGCAATTATTTCTCATTATATATTCCAAATAAAATAAAAATTTGGAGTCAATAATAATCTGTTGAACTCTAAACAAATGTCATTTATGAATGAAAACAGCTATCTTTTTGAACTACACCAGGGTATCCTTTAAATAGATCCCTCAAATTCAATTTCTTCTCATCTTGAATGCATCTGCTGCCCCGAGATGAGTAACAAAGAAAAGCTACATCAGTATTGTATTCCTTTAAGAGAGCACTTTCCTTGGTTTATTTGTATTCTGCAATCCTGTGGCCTTCAAGAAAGTCACATCAAACATGAGAAAACAGTAAATACATTGCTTGCTCCTAGACTCATCAAGATTGTGCCTATTCTACAAAGGATGCCTAGTTCTGAGTAATTCAACAATGAGTATAAAACATGTCACACTAACAGTGAACCCGGCCCTTAAAAAAAGGAGAAAATGAAAGCAAAATTCTAAAGATATATATATATATATTTTACAAGGAAAATATATACCAGGAGTTTTGGTCTCCTGCTAGGTGGCAACATAGTAAGTCATAAATTATATCTATACATAATACGACTAAATATTAACAAATAAGAAGATGACCAAAAGAAGCCAACAAGATTTATTCTATGTTATAACAACAAATAAATTCACTGGATTTCTCCGTTGGATGCACACCTTAACATGGTGAGGGGGTTTGAGAATGTCAGAGAAGCCCAGAGCAATGCCACCAGGAGGCCAGACTGTCTTTCTGAACTGGTCTCCTAGCAGGACCACCCAAGGCAGAAAGATGAGACATCATACTATGATACAGCCACACTCTGAGGGAGTCATGGTCGCATCAGCAGAGGAGAATGGATATTTGTAATGCTGATGGGAGAGAAGAAACTCCTGAAAGGCACTATTGGGCACCAGCCAAGGCAGCACTGGCAGATGATCTTTCACACACAACGGGAGTAAAGCTCAAGCTAACTCTGTTTAGTACTGTGCAGATGAAGGCAATGGTACTGCTGAATATTTCTTAGCTAAAAAACACTATGATGAAGCAACCCAGTATGAAATAGGAGACAGGGTCAGAATATGAGATTCCATGGTTAGAAGTCTCTCAACAGCTACTAAGGAAGAGCAAAGAACAGGAACAAATACTATTATCACTAATGATGCAACTAGAACAATAGTGAAAGCAAGTCTAGTGGCTGACATGCACAGAGGCAAAGGGAAAGTCCAATGCTGCAATTAGAACATTATAAGCACATAGCAAGGAAAACTGGAAATCATAAAGCAAGCAATAGAACAGTTAAATATTTCAGTAGTTGGTATGAGCAAACTAAAGTGGACTGGAATGGGGTATTTGCAGTCAGACAAACACAAAGTATTTTATTCTAGAAATGACGAACTCATGAGTTAATGGAGTAGCTCTAATATGGAGACAAGATATAGAACAGGCAGTATAGGGCTATAATGCAAAGTCTGACTGAATAATATCAATTACAATTCTCAGAAAACCCATCAAGAGCATCATGCAAATCTATACTCCAATAACAGATACTGAAGAAGAAATTGAGAACCTTTATATAGGCATCCAAGAGGAAATTGATAACACACCAGAGACAGAGACATTCTCCTCATCAGGTGACTGGAATGCAAAAGCAGGAAATAAAACAGAACCAAATGTGGTGGGAAAATTTGGCCTAGGGTCAAAAATGAAACTGGAGAATGGCTGACAGACTTCTCTATAGCCAACTGTCTATTTATTTAAAGTACATAAATGGCACATGGACATAAGTAAATGACCAATACAGAAAACAAGAAAACTACATAAATGAGAGAGAGAGAGAGAGAGAGAGAGAGAGAGAGAGAGACAGAGAGAGAGAGAGAGAGAATGGGTTCCATTTTCACTACCATATCAAGAGCAGTAACCAATTGTGGTAGTTCTCCTGAATGCTTAGTATCAAAATTACAGTAAAGCTCAAACAGATCACTAACAGAAGTATGGCACCAAAATACAAGTTAAATATACCTAAAGAACAGATTTGCATTACTGAACTCAATTGATGACAAGCCAGAAAAACTGTTGAGTGCAACCAGAAAGATTATTAGGAAAGAATGCCAAAAGACAATTCCTGTAGCAAAAAAGAAAGAAAAATCTAGGTGGATGACAGAAGAAGCACTCACAGTTGCAAAAGACAGGCAAGAAGCAAAATCAAAAAGTGACAGAAATGGAGTCTACTGAATACAATGAATATAATAAAGAGAAAAAAGACTGAGGCAAAGAAACAGAAGGAAATAATAAAGAAGGAAAACTCCAAGAGACCTCTTCCAGAAGTTTCAAGAAAACAAGGAAATTCAAGTCTGGATTAAGAATGGTGAAACACCAACAAGGGAACATACTCTCTGACTAGGATAAAGTAAAGAGAAGGTGGAAACAATATAAAGAACTATACAGAAGAGATAAAAAGATGGCAGGCTCCTTCGAAGAGGAACTCCATGAAGAGCAACCTGTAATATTAGAAAGAAATGCTTGTTCTGAAAGCACCTGAAAGGAATATTGCTGGGGTGGACAAGATACCAATGGAACTATTCCATGATGCAGAGACTGAATCAAATTCTAACAAGAATATGACAGCAAATATGGAAACAATGTCTCACAGACTGGAAACATTCGATATACACTCCAATCCTCAAGAAAAGAGATACTACATAGTGCGCTAGGACAATTGCACTAATTTCCCATGCAATGTACACAGTTTTGCAACAAAGAATTTTACTTGAGAGGGAGTGAGAAATGCCTGACATTCAAACTGGATTTTAAAATGGAAGAGGTTACTGGAGCACACCAAAGAATTTCAGAAGATCAATCTATATTCTATAGGCTGAAGTAAAACCTTTGATTGTATGTATCATGAGAAGCTATGAAAGAAATGAGTGTGCCTCAGCCCTTGATTGCCCTGACATGTAAACTGTATGAGCTAGTGTTAGGAAGAACATGGAAAAACAGAATGGTTTCCTAGCTAAAAAGGCATCAGACAAATGTGTATTTTGTCCCTACATCTGTTCAATCTGTATACAGGTAATATCATAAGGAAAACTGGATTAGGATTAAAGGAAGTAAGAATTGAAATTGAAATTAGTGGAAGATATATCAATAATTTAAGATAAGCAGATGATACCATATTACTGGCAGAAAGGAGTGATGAACAGTAAGGAAACAAAAATCATGACTACAAAATTACAACACTTTAAGGTCAACAATGGAGAAACTGATACTGTTAATACTTTTGCATACCAGTCCTCAATTTGAATGCAGTCAAGAAAACAGCAGAAGACTAAGACTTGGAAGGGCAGCAATTAAGGAACTAGAAAAGATCATGAAGAATAAGGATATTTCACTGGTTTTCCTATATTCTTGATCTCTACAAACGAGGTGAAAGATAGACAGTGAAGAAAACTGATCCATTTGAAGCATGGTGCTGGAGGAGAAATTTGCACATACCCTGCGGACTGACATATCAAATGGGTCCTAGATCAAGTCAAGCAAGACTTTTATCTAGAAGCAAAAATGATGGAACTGAAGGACATATGGAACTGTACTGTGGACATATCATGAAAAAGCGAGATTCACTGGAGAAGACAATAATCTAGGGAAAAATGTAGGCAGAAGAAATGGAGACAGACCAAAAATGAGATGGATCAATTCCAGAAAGAAAGCCACAGCCTTGAGGTTAGAACAGTTAAAGCAGGGCTTTCAAGCTCAGAACACTGGAGGGCATTTGTTCTTAGGATTGCCATAAACTGGAGATAACTTGATGGTATGTAACAGCAACAACAAGCTTATTAGTACATGCTATATACTACAGTGCTAGGTAAGCAGTATTGGCTAAAATGCTGCCATATCATAAAGGCATAACTGATACGGACTCTGGCTTATTATACTGATATCACACAGGAGATAATTTCCTTTGCCTCAAGACTACTAATTGCTAGGGATTTCCTAAAGCCTTTGGGGCAACCCAGTAGTTTTTACCGCCTACAATAACTCATATAAGTATACATTTGGTCCATGAGCATAACACATGAGATAAGAGCCAGTGTGGTGAGGAACTCACTGGGCAACTCTTGGCTAGTCACAAACTCTCATCTCAACTCTACTTTGCAGAGTTATTGTTGTAAGGCTAAAACTGGCCTATGTAAACTACCTTACAAAGTAGGTTCAACCCTAAAAGCAATGTAACAACAATATATGATAGTAACTTCTCACTTCTGTGACATCTTTCATGGATTCCACTCCTAAAGGGAGCCTAAACATCATTATAAATAAATAAATGCAGAAGGCTGCAGCTTATTTATGTTAGAGCCTTATGCCAGAAGAGGATGGATAACACTTGCTGCTTAAATTGGTGCCATGGGTTTTTTATATTCTGCTCTATATTCTGGAGCAATCACAGCCATTCAGTAACTCATCAGAGAAGCCAGCATACTAAGCATATGCAAGTCCTGCTCAACCATGCTGATCTCCATGCTGACCATTACTAGTACAAGCAGGAACACACAAAATTAGTGACACACACCATAAAACCATGTTGATAACAGAAGTATCTCATGTTCTACATTCATATATCTGTGGTTACTGTTTCTGGCAAACTGGCAAGTGGAAGCGACCTACATTAGGAAGCTCAGTTCAACAAATAACAGGGTTTGCTTTTGGCCTTCCTGATTTCTCCAGCTAGACACAAAAGCAGTTTCACAGGCTGAATTTTCATGCAATCATAATGTAACTTTATTAACATTGTCCAAACAATTGAAAATGCTGTAATCTTCTTAATTACAAACCACACTATAAAGTTAGTTAATATCATGTATATATCCAAGCAACTTACTTAAAACTATTGAAAATAATGTTTAGGATTATCATGTTATGGATTAACTAAAGATTTGGTTTCATAAAAGACACCTCCCACACAAACACATATTATGCTTCTGTTTCTTACAAACTGTCTGTCAGCCTGATTCTATGCTATCAACTGTTAAGAACACTGCTGTGTGAAAACAAGGAACTGACAACAAAACCCAGTGTGTTTCTGTACCATTTTCCCTGACCTACATCTTGTATATTTGTAACTAGCATAGTGTCTTTATCCTTTTTATTATTCTCAAATAGCTCCAACACCATGCAAGTCATCCTCCTATGGTACATCATTTCTATTTTCAAGAATATTACTAAAATAAACCATTTCTGAGAAAAACAAGATTATCTTCCCAGCTGGAAGGGGCATTGCAAGGTCTGAAAAGTGATAGAGCCAGTATCACGGGAGCACAGTAGATAGTGGATATCAGTGACAATAAGCAACACAATGCTGACCTCCATTTTCACAGCATCTTGTGCCCTACAGAGGGTTTATGATACCCAGGACAGATGTAATGTTGGGAGCCCTGTCTCTACTCCCAACATAGACCCATACATGTGTGGGGCTGTAGTGAACAATGTGGCAGGGCAGGGCAGGAACCTATGGGAAATACAGGCAGGAATGTTTTACTTGCCAAGCATTCTCCTCATTTTGGTAGCCATGCCAATGTCATGATGTGCTCTTAACACCAACATCTAGATTAGTTTCACATATTCCTGTGTGTAGCAAGTAGCTCCCAGGTTTTGCCTTGAGATTTTATTGTGGCTTGTAGAAGCAGTAATGCTGATTATGAGCTGAGACTTTCAAAGAATATCAGGAGCCATCAAAAAGGCTTCTCTCAACATGTAACTAGCAAGAGGAAGGGGAGACGGGTAGTGGGACCACTTAATACAAAGGAAGGAGATTCAGTGACTGATGTGAGGGAACAGGCACAGATGCTGGAAGAGGGGGTGACAAGTCTGCTGATCAAGTTCACAGACGATACTAAAATAGGGGCAGTGGCCACAACTGAGGAGCAAGTACTCCAGATCAAGAAGGATCTGCACAGACTATGAAAGTGGGTTGGGGGACAACTTATTGGTGTTCAATGTGGATAAGTGCAAGGTCTTGCACTGGGGACATAGGAATGGTGTCATAAGTGCAAGTTAGGGGACAAGTGCCAGGAGAGCAGCACTTGTGAAAGGTATCTTGGAGTATGGTCAACTGTAGGGTAAACATGAGTCAGCAGTGTGATGCAGCGGTCAAGAGGGCGAACTCCACCCTTGGGTGCCTAGTCAGAAGAGTGGCTTCTAGTATTGCCACTCCATATGACTCTGGTGCACCTGCAACTGCAGTATTGTGTCCAGTTCTGGACTCCAGATTACAGGAAAGATATGACTAGGTTGGAATCAGTGCAACATAGGGCTGCAAGGTTGGTGGTCAGATTGCAGGGGAAGTTGTATGAGGAAAGACTGAGGAAACAGGGTCTATTCAGCCTGGAAGAGACTCCAAGAGGATCTGTTGGTGACAAATAGGTATATGAGGGGGTGTCACACTGAGATGGGTCGAGACTTGTTTTCCCCTAAGGAGGAGAATAGGACGTGTTCCAATGGAGCAAAGCTCAGGGAACCAAGGTTCAATTTGGATGCCAGGCAATATTTCCTGACAATTAGGACCCCTAGAGTATGGAATGGGCTTTCATGGGAGGTGGCTGAAGACCCATTGGTGAGGGTGTTCAAGGCTAGGCTGGACATGCATGTGGTAGGCATGTCATGAGTGGACCCAGCTGGAGCTGGACTAGATGGACTGGGAGGCCCCTTCTGACTTGCTCTGTTTCTTTGTTTCTAAGAGGAAGTATGGAATACAATGGACAGAGAGAATGAGTTAACCATATGATAACAGCTGATAACACAGAGAAGGAACCAAATTTCATATATTGTCTAGACTAATATATATATTCCCTGGACAAGATCTTAGTGGAGTAAAATAATTTCACTGAATTTTAAGAATATGAGTTTCCATGGGCTTCCTGATCTGCTATAATTATTATTTGTGTTTTAGTTATCTACACTATTCTCCAATCAGGCCATTATTATTTGTATTTCAGTTATTAAAATATTTGTTATGTATTTAAATTTTAATAAGACAAATTGGCACACAGATGCTTCCTATCTTATGTACTTTGACTATTTAGAACCAGTGTGATATAGTGACTAGACAGTTACCACAGTACCAAAGGTCCCGGAAGGAAGAGTAATAATGATCATGGGATCAGCATCATGTGTAGTTTCATACACAGTGAGCAGTCAATGTCATCCTCCAAGTCAGATAGGGAGTGGGAAGAACTTTTCTTTGCCTAAACCACAACCTAAGACTGATAAGCATACAAAGAATGTAACAGATGAATGGGGAAAGGGCTATATAAATAGTGGAGAAGTATCAAACTACATGTATTAGGTCTAGAATCTACTTTCCAGAAGAGAGACTCCAGAAGAAAGGCTCTGAAAGTCCTTCTGCCCGATTTTTGGTGATCCTCACCACAGCTCATTCCATTCAGCAGGGTTTCTTAAATTTTGTGGATAATTTTCAAAGGGATGGAGAGGCTAAGAAGGAGGATGTATCTCCCCAGTTGCCCATACTTAACACTGGATCTAACTCTGCATCTTGAAAAACACTTCAATGTATGAAGTTTTCATTATTATGTATGTGTGTCAGGAAGGATCAAGAAATCTCCTCGTCTCTGAAACCTAAACATGATTTTCTTTCAGAGTCATTGATATAAAACAAGACCTATCTGAACACATCTTCTTTACATTGTGACTAACTTCCTGGCAGAAGGATTCCCATCCGCAGTACCATTTGAGGTTTCCACAGATTTTCAAACTCTTTCTGCTTAATTTTTTTGTTCAAGAGACCTTAATATGAGGGGAATGCCAAGAATTTTTAAATGACACATCGAACCTAATGATAATCTGTTTTTATCTTCTTCTGTGGAGCAATTTATAGACAGACGACAGGCAGGTAAGAACTGCTACTAAAACAAAATCTTCCTGTTTTACAGTCTGAAAATAGGAAGGCAGCCCCACACTGGCAATTTGAGATCCTAAAAGGCATTATGCTGTTGGGTAAGCTTCTTCTGAAAGCATATGCAAAAGGAACATTCAGTAAAGAAAACTTTTTCTAGCTTACCCACCATTTATTTTTAACTAACAAAGGGCCATTTCCAGCAGATTCCAACATAAAAAGTATGAAATACCCTTTTCACAGCATGAGAATGCAAAACTGTGCTGAAGTTCCACCGATGCCAAAAGAAAACTTTCAGATTTTGTTATGTAACTTTAAGGAAGAAGCACCCAGTGAGATAATGCCTAAAATAATATGTAAAATATTATCCATGTCAAATTTCAATTAACAACGAATGTCACTTTTGGGTAATGGATACAGCAAGGTAATTAGTTCTGGATAGCTGGTATTGTGTGTTTTACTTCCCTTCCCCCAAACAGCAGGTATTTTGTTGTCGGTACATTTCCTGTAACAGCACCATTTATTTTCCCTGTCATAACTGGAGCTCCTCCAGTAGTAATGGCTTCTATTTTCTCCAGTGCTACATTAAACTGCCTTGGAGCATCCATCATAGCATTTATGGCCTCTCCATTTCTACTGCAAGGGAAAGGGATTGTTGTCCAAAACATCCTCTGCCGCATCCAGTTTGCATGATGTAGCTTTGATGAAAATCATTCATAGAGGAATGTCAAGACTTTTATCAAGGGCACCAGAAAACGTTTGTGCATGAACATTTTTTCAGAACAACTCAAGAACTCAGCCATTCTTCAGTCTAAGAAGGTGGGGATAATAAACTTTCTTTCATGGACACTTTGTGAAGAGGATCATGGACATGCAATTCAAGTAGACAGCTTCCATATTTCCCCACATGTGTAAACTATATTCAAAGAGATTATACTGGCAAATTTCAAACAGCAAGATCAATACCTATCAAAGCAAATGATCTTCACATTTGATAGTCGTATAAAAACACAGATTCTGCTCTATCATCTTTTTAACTAGAAAGTATCAGAATTTTTCTTTTAACACAGCCAGTCACAAGCAATGAGTTAAATCCAATGTTGCATGAATGGACTTGCCCTTGCACAACAGGACTGGCTTTTCTCACCTCCCTGGTAGCCCTCCATATTCCTTCCCAATCTGCTTCCAGAGGGGTGCATAATCCTCTGAAGCAGATATTGAAGGGTTTGGGAGGCAATAAAGAAGCGAGAAAATCACTTTCACCAGTGGTTTCCATTCAGCTGGCAGCTGGTCAGCATTAGATAAAACCAATTTTTGTTCTTTGAATTCTCCCTGGTGGCTCATCAGCCTGAAAACCACTTTTTGTTAGACTCTTCAGTGCCAATCTGGCATTGTCCCACACAAAAAAGAACAACATAGGGAAGAAAATACAATGTGGTTTAGAACTTTCTGCTGGTGGGTAAGAACCTTCAAAAGGATCACACAACAATTTAGCTAGGTTGCATTAGCTAGGTTGCACCTTATTTTTCTTTTGGTTTTGCTTTCATACACAGGGTGAGAGAGAGAAACAAAAGTAAAAGAAAATAAAACAAACAACAACCAGAAGAAGTGATTTCTACTGATTTCTTTTGTCTTTAATAGCAAATGAGGAATGTAATATAAATGAGGGATTTCTGCAAGAACAATTATTCTCTTTTCTGATCATTAAGATTCAGGTGTCCTATCTTCCTTTGCATTTGATCTTTCAAGCACTCAGAGAAAAGAAAGATGGCCATATAGGGTAAAACAAGTCCCACGTAGGTGAGTGGGGGTTAAAGTTGGGTCCTATGGGCAGCAGCCAGTATTGCTACTCTCCTCCCAAGTAGCATACCTGACCTCTGGTGCAAGGCCAATTACATATGATGGCGCAGGCAGTTCCAAATTAAGAACATCTGAGTTAAGAACAATCTGCACTTAATGAACCAACTGCCATACAACCTGTTAATTTTTAAAAATTACTGCAGAAAATCGTGAACAGCATAGAGGAAGAGGAGAGAGGGTGGGCCTCCAAAGCATCACCATAGAGAAACAGGAAGCAAAAGGGGAGAAAAGAAAGCCCCCAAAGCATCCCTCCCTGCCCTGCTCATCTGGAGATGGAAATCCCTCTGGCATTTCCTTGCTGTAAAGAGAAGGCCCTGGTGAGTTGGGGTGGGGGGGAGGCGGCGGTTAGAGATATTTATGTTTTTCCACTTTCACTAGGGTGCTATGCCGATTATAGGCGGAGGGCCAATTATATGTGATCTGACATACATACAAATTTGATTTAAAGATGATTTTCCATTTTCCCAGAAGTGGAACTCATTTGTAACCCAAGGACTGCCTATATATTCATTTGTACATTTTTTATGGCTATAAACCAGGAAAATAATAAACAAATCAAAATAACAATAGTAAAATAAAAACACAGTCTAAACAAGTGCACATTATACAATATCTTCACTCAAGAGGGTGAGTGAATTCTCTAATTTGTAGTAAAAAAAAACTGGCAACATTTCCAGTAACATAAAGGATATATCCCTTAAACAAATTGATATCAAAGTGGAAGAATTATTACTATAAAGGTCTGTTATTAATGGCATAATCAATTTCTTTCTGCATTTTCTATAAATGCTGCAGTATAGCAGAAGATGTTTCATTGCTGCTACTGCTTCAACACCACAAGAACATACCTGGATGAGCAATGCCTAGCAACAATGACCCATCCACTGGTAACTTCCCGAGTGGATCATTGTAATGTGCTCTACATGGGACTGCCCTTGAAGATGGTCTGGATACTTCAGTTGGTCCAGGATAGACCTGTCAGGATATTAACATGGACTGGCAGATATTCTCATGTAATGCTTACACTGGCTGCCCACTGAAGTCCAGGCCCAATTTAAGGTGCTGGTGATGACCTATAAAGCCCTAAACGCCCTGGGCCCTAGATACCTGAAAGAACGCTGCCTTCCCCATATGCTTTCCCACCCCTTAAGATCTGAGGTGGAGGTCCTTCTTCGGGAGCTCTCCTTGAAAGAGATTATGAGGGTGGTTACCTGGAGGAGGGCCTTCTCTGCAGTGGTGCCCTGATTATGGAATACGCTCCCCAGAGAGGTTCGCCTGGTGCCAGGCAAAAACCCTTTTATCTTTCTGTTATTTTAATGTTTAATTGGTTTTAATGTGTTTTATACTGCATGCTGTGCTATTTTAATTTCTATTTTATTTTTTTGTTGCAAACAGTCCCAAGACCCTAGTAGAGGGATGATTGATAAGAGCGATAGACAGACAGACAGACAGGCACCCATTGACTGGGATCTTGTGCAATCATCCTTTTAATAGGGCTGACAGTAGCACATTAAAGCAGGCAAGAGTAAATATTCTTCTCTAGTCTGGGAGAGTTAATGTGTACAGATATGAGTCTACAGTAATTCCAGCATTATAGCAGTTCTTTCAGGGTGAAATAATGAGGAACAAGTTTTATTAGCAGCAGTTCTCAAATGTTGAAGGTCCAAGTGTATTAAGGCTACATGCTGGTACAATGGGCTTCCCCAGAATACCTATCATCCCAGCATAAAACTAATGGTGTTGCACTTGGTATTACTACTGATGCAAGTGTTACAGCAATGGCATGAGCAGAGTGGTAGGCTTGGATGCTGTCCTGGGTCTGCAATAGTTGAAGACTTTGGTTTTAGCAAACAACTAAGACAATATGACACCTTGGATTTTAAGAGTATACTGGACCTGTCATCCAAATAGGCACAAAGCTAGTTCAGGCTGAAAATCAGCAGATTCATAAATGATGGACTAGATGATTATCAAAATCCATCTGACCATCTCTGAATAAACTCCCAAAGATTCACCAGCCCAAAACATACCTAAGCCAGGTAAGATGTATGCTTAAGAAACTGCATTCAACTAGGATTTTAAAAAAGCAGTGGGATGTTTATGCCTTGTAGAGATTCAAACAGTTATAGATTTGAGGCAGTGATGAGATAAAAGTCAGTACTACCATGTTGACTTCAAAACAATTGTTGAAGAAGATAAGACTGCAACAGCCCAACAAAGATCATTTTTGTTTGTGCATTCCTATTTCAAAAAACACTTCCAAACAAGTTACTATAGATAAAAAGGCACTATTAATAAAGCTTCTCTGTGTTAAGGTAGCAGGATCACCATGAGCAGAAAGCAACAGCCTCACTTCTCAGAAGTTAGACTGGGCTATTGTTTATTATAAAAAAATGAAGCATTTTCATCCACAGCCTAAGTCAACCATTCGTGTTCTAAAAGTAATACAGCAACTCCTATTACTTGAGTCATCAAAGAAAATGTAACAGCAGTATTAAATCTGCAGTGAAAATTGGTCAAATGCAGTGTAAGAAAATGTATGTTATGCTCTTCACAAGCATATTCTTAATTACAATTTTACCTTGCTAACAAATTTCTGCTCCTCTTTTCAATCAAGAGCATCTAGCAACAGAACTCAGCATGCTTACTGTTTTGATCTCTGGTACATGTTTACTGAGGGTTTGAAGCAGAGTTGTTTTGGTATGCAAGAACTGAATCCTCAATACGAAAAGGTGACATATTCTTTCTATACCAAACTTCATAAGGATAGTGAACAACAACTAGAACACTTTCTCTGGGAAAAATATAAATACAATTATTATAAAGTAAAGGACTAACCATGAAGATTATTTTAAGCCACAATCCTGCCTTTTAAATGAATATAATGAAAATATGAAGCTATCTTATAACTGAGTTAGACCACAAGCAGCCCCATAATTATTCTAACTGGCAGCACTGAAATCTTTTCCAGCCCTGCTACCTGAGCTTCTTTTAACTGGAATTGCTGGGAGTTGATCCTGAGATTTTGATCATGCAAAACAAGCACCCGTCCATCCCCAATGTTTAGGAAGATGCTCTGCACTTGACTGTATGATTAAAATAGAGGTGCACTGCCAGCAGAGACTGCTGTGCCTAGAAAAGTAAGGCATGACTTGAAACATTCAATTCTACACATTGCTTCACCTAATAATATTACTGGATTAAGTGAAGCTGAATATACTAGTAGCTGCCATAGAAACAGGAAGGCCTTTCACTCACTTCCCTCAACTCTCTCTCTCTCATGAATGCATGCGCGTGCGCGCACACACACAATGACAAATTGCCAGCAGCTTTGCGATAAAGCATTTGTTCAGCAACAGAAACCAACTGAGCCAGAACTATTTTTGGTGCCTCTCTCTCTCTCTGTGCACATGCACATAGAACTTTTATTTTTAGTGTACCATCATTTTCAAGAATTTCCAGAAGAGCAGTCATCGTATTGGTCTGTTGTAGCAAAAGCACAGAGCACCTTTGCAGCACCTTAAAGACTGTTCCATTTGTTATAGTGTATCCTTTTGTAGACAAGGCAAATGGAACAAGATTAATTCTCCAATAGCCCTTGCAAAATGTTATCAGCATGGAATTCCTATGAACCTGATGTAGATCTCTGATTCAAATCTTTCTCCCACCCCTTGTTTTACTGCACTGCTGTAACTGAGTTTTTTCCATGCTCCATATTTTTACACCTCAGTACCCCCTGCATAAAAACAAATGTAAAAATAAAGAGCATTATAACCCTGTAGAAGGGAAACGTAGGCTCTGAACTACATCCAGTTAGTTGGGACCTGGAGCAACAGAAACAAATGACAATGCATAACACAGAGACCAACCCCCTTTCCACTCCACATACAACTTTAAATATACCATAAATGCCCCATCTAACAAGCTTCCTAAGCCCCTTCCAGCCTCATTAACAATATAAACTAGGTACAGCAGCAGATCATATATATATTAATGAAAGTTTAACTCAGTTTCCAGAAGATACATGTCAATTGCTATTTCATTAAAGTGATATATATTTTTCAGTGTAACATGTATACAAAGAAAATGACATAGCTTTATAGCAGGGGTGGGGAACACTTTTGAGGCGGAAGGTCAAATGTCCCTGGCCAAATATTCTTTGATCCAGGTCTTCATGGGATGAATGACATTAGGGAACAAGCCCATCCTTCACTGTCAGGAATATGGTATCATCCAGTCCCATGGCTAAAGCCAAGGTTGGAGCTCAGAGTCACATTTTGGACAGGGATAGACTTCAATGCATGTCCAAAGTTGAAGAAAGCTTGGGCACAGCAAAGCTGCTCCTGCACCACTAAGCTGGAGACAATCTTTATATTCCCTGGTAGTAGAAGACGTAGTACGGGCAAGTCCCTGGATTCATGCTGTGTGCGTTGACACCTTGGGGAAGACACATGCAATATAAGCTGAACATCTATCCAGAGTCATCAAGTGGTCCCCCTCTGAGATAACAACAGGAATTCCATGCGAAGAAGTTGATTTCTCCAGTTGATGAAGTTTGGAGGTCAGCCCTGCCACATGGAGGCTGTAAGGCTAGATGGAGAACCATATCTGCTTTAAAGGCTACTTGCTCTGGTATTAACAAGGTAATGAATTCAGTAAGTTTTGAGTGCAACCATCATATGTTTGACTTTGGTTATTTTTCTAGTTGTTTAAGGAAGATTTTATATAGATCTCTCAAATGAATAGTGTAATTTGCTATCTATGATCTATAAATTAAGCAACAATAAATATTCCTCCTTAAAGTATGCCTACTGAACTATGATTAAAGTTTGTAGCTGATTAAACATTTGAATAAAAGTTTATACTGTAGAATTGGTAGACCAGTTTTTGTTCTTAGAATTGGCACTACATTCCTTTCACAAAAATAAACAGATGATATAATATTCAATACATGCCAAAAATTAATTTTGTCATCAACTATTTGGTAATCTTGCATGTTATTTTAATAAGTTTAAAATATGTTCTGAAGCTGCAAGATTTACTGAAGATGCAAGACAACCTAGCAAATTTGAAGAAAATGTATAGTTTATACAAGAAAAAGTTAAAGCTTTTGAAAATCTTACAAAAAGCATTTTAGCACTTTCTTGATGAATTTCCAGACACACAGCTCCTAGAACCTAACCTTGAAACCTTTAATAGCACTCTTCCACTCTGTGCTGCAGGCAGAATTGCAACTGTTTTACATGCTAGCATGGATACTGTGCTTTTTTCTGTGTATACATTCTGCTATGCTCAATCTGTACCAGTGGGTGGGCCACAGCTGCTCTAGGTGGAGAAGGCCCAATTCACCATTAAAGAAAGCAATATAACATGCCAAGCATTTTGTTCAAAAATGAACAAACATACCACAAGCACACAATTAATTAATACTAAGTGTTTATTCATTTAACTGTGATTGCCCTTTACTACCTGGGATATGTTAAAAAAATCAGCAGTTTTGTTTTGGATCAGAAGTGTGGTTTAGTTAGGAAAAAACACTGCTAAACAAGTAGTGACTAATAAGCAGTGAGATTCATTTTCTAAAAAATATTTTAAAATTAGCATTATAGTGCTGTAACACACTTTTTTCTTTTAAGCAGTATTAAGCACAAATATTTTAATCTAAAACCAAATAGCAGGAAAAGAATTTTAGCACTAATTAAAATATCAGTTAAAAAACAATAGGGTGAAGGGAGGCTAATTGGCAATAGGTTCTCCTGCCTGATACATCCCTGCACACTCTTAAACTCTACCCTAGGTGTGGGGAACCTCCAGGTCACAAAGACTTGGATTTCCTCTGTTAAGTTGAATTAGAGCTTGGGAGGGGAGGGGTCTCCACTTGCTTCACATCATGCATAATTTGGACACATCTCTCTTAATAAAGGATCCCCAACGCTGTAACCTTCCTTCATAGGGGACTTGCTACATTGCCCTTTCTGGCTGCACCTTTTCTAGTTCTATCTTCTCTTCATTGAGATACAGTTTTCACAAGTGGTTGTACCATAAATTTGTATATGTGAATTATGATATTGACAGTTTCATCTGCAATCAGAACAGTACTTGAAGTGAATGGTGCCCTCTTGGTCACAGCTGAGACAAAACCTCTCATGTGGGAGCATGAAGGGATCCTCAGCTAGCAGTTTCTGCCTTGAGAAGGAGGGGGCAAGTGCCAACAGCCCTTCCTCACTCCTGCTTCGGAGAAAAGTGCTTTTGTGCACATGGGACTCCCCAACCCAGAGCACACCAGAGCAGCTTCTTCCCAAGTAGCGGCATAGGAGGAGGCAGATGTGCTCAGCAGAGATGCTCTGTTCTCTGAGTGTGCTCACTAAAAACATCTGCCAGCACCCTGCCCTTGGCCTGGAGGAAGGTATTCAGGTAGCTGTGGTAGGAAAGGTGTGCAATTCATATGGTTGCCCTGAAAATAGGGCAGCCCCCAAAAATGCATACCCCTCTGTCACCATAGCCACTTGAGCATTTTTTCCAAAAC
This sequence comes from Varanus komodoensis, assembly GCF_004798865.1. Taxonomy (NCBI): domain Eukaryota; kingdom Metazoa; phylum Chordata; class Lepidosauria; order Squamata; family Varanidae; genus Varanus; species Varanus komodoensis. Next base: position 15,715,214 of record NW_025336087.1, on the reverse strand, counting down.
ATAGGCAGGAGTGGAGCCATGGGCTCAGTGGGGATACCCTGTTCTTGGAATACCTTTGTCAAGCCAGGTCCCAGATCCTTCCTGAGCAACTTGCTTCCAGACAGAAGATGAGAGCTGGTGATCTGTTAAGCAGGGCTGCCCCAATAATGGGGCAAAGGTATGGAGTGCATAAGGTGCCCTTACCTCCTGCTCCTGGAGACAAAATTGGGTCACATTCACAACTGTTGAAGAGAAGAACCTCAGGGTTCCTCCCTGTGGTGTGCCCAGAACACCACCTGGAGGAATGAAAGGGATGGCGGTGGGGGGGGGGGGGAGGAGGAACCGTATCAGCCATAATGAGCCTGATTGTTTGTCACACTCATTGTGGCTGCCAAGTGCTTCATGGCAACCCATCATGGCAATTTACTATGAAGGGCTGTCATGATATGCAAAGCTGCACTTTATCTGCCATAGTACTGATACTGCAAATGATTTTCCAGAAGAGCCCGTGTTCTACGGCAGCTATTGATGAAACTCAAGAAATGTAGCAAGAAATCTTAGCAACACTTTGTTAAGCTATACTGTACATAACCTCTCCTGCTTAACAAAATTCAGCAGTATGTCCAGGAAGATTTTTATGTCTAAGAATAGCTACCTACATTCATTCTGATGGCTCAGGGAAGATTTAATATGCCCCTAACAAATTTTCACTTTGCTGTGTTTAAGCACCTCTATATCAAAACTCTCTCTTCAGAAACAGTCAAGAATCTCTGTATGTTTTTAAACTCCGCACCATTAACATACTTGACATTTTAGAAATAATGTTTATTGATTTTTGTGTTTAATGCTGCCATAAATTATGTGATGTAATGGGCAAAATTATTGTACTGCTATAAAGAACATGTCTTTCAGGTTCTTAACCACATATTGAAAAACAGTAGCTGCTAGATTAATGTGAAAAATTGTCCAGTTTGATGTTAATATTGAAGAGGTGTAGATAAGATGTTGATTTGTTTACATGAAAGAAACAACACTGCACTGAAATATCTTCAGAGTCATTGACTTAGTTCACACATAATTGTAAGCCATGGTGTGATTTGTTGAAATCTGGCTTATTTAACCAACTATAAATCACAAAATGAAGCCACAGTTTGTTGTTGGTCTGCTTTATTTAATCCATGAATTGTCATGTCTGAAACCAGAACCTTGCTTTATCCCTAGTTTGTTGGCACAACTGTCTGCCCTGAATCAAAGACACCCAGAAAGAATACCTTGAAAATGAAACCACATTGCTGCTTGGCAAAAATCAGTGTGAGAGAAACAAACCATAAATATGGAAGCAAGCCATAGTTTGTTTGCTTATTTTTAGGACAATTCAGGGCAAAAACAAGAAACTGTGGTTAATGTAAACCATAGCTTATTATCATGTGCAACTGATAGGGAACTAAATCTGCAATAATGTGATTCCAAGGAAGATAACTTTTCCAGCTTTACCACCAGAGATCCTTTAACTAGAGATGTCAATGACTGAAGACCTGGGGCTATCTATATGAAATGCATTTTTCATTGTCCCTCTCCAATTCTTCTTTCTATACTATGTTGAGACTTTTATTAATCTTATAATCACCATTATCATGGCCTCCAACTGAAATCCTCTCACATGTGGTCAACTACATATGGTACAAATAAATGATTTTGATCAGAATATGAACATGCCTTTGCAATCAATTAATTTTGCCCTCTTGGCTGTAAAACAAATATCTTGAATGGAAACTTGACTACATACAACAATAATTTCTTCTAAAATGAGTCATCTTTTTCTCTTGGGGCATTTAGTAAAATACTGTTTACATTTATTATTCCATCTCAGAATTTTAAAAAGCCATGGTTTGATGGCAGCACTACCTCAGAAACTAAGATGACAGACTTTGCCTCAGGTTCCATATATCAAGTTTTAGCCTGGGTTCAGTCCCGCTATAACTTCTACCATTGGTCTTCATGATGATGTTGATGTCTCCTCCTTTGTATTAACATCCTAGCTTCTCCTTCACATAGGAATCATCAGAGAAGATAAAAACATTCTAAATAGTCCAATAATGCAGCTAGCCAGTGCTGCTGAGCAGAACCATCTGACCTAAGTCTAGCACAGTATTTGGATCAGCACAGCTAGATTATGAATATCTGGTTTTTCTCCCTCTTCCTTATGCTGCTCTCATTATTAGCTCAATGCATAATGCAAAATACTCTTAGTAATTGGATGTATGCCAGGCAAATCCCACATAACAGTGTGATTGAATCACCCTGAGTCCCCCTACTTCAGCTTAGCTGGATCAGGCCATATAAAATACAGAAGGAAAGCAAGTAATTCAGTGAAGAATGCTATATTTTCAAGATTAACTAAATGAATGAATAAAAGATATGCTAAACCATTTCCAAACTGACCCTTCAAACACATTCTTTGTGTAAAATCATTGTTAAGAGTAATAAGTCAATTTGCCAATGGTAACCAGTTTTGTGCCCAAGAACATAAGAGAAGCCATGCTGGATCAGATGAATGGGCCATTCATCCAATCTAGCACTCTGTTCACATGCTGGCAAACCAGCTGCTCACAAGACTCCCCAAGCAGTATGAGTACAAGAATTTTGACTTCCAAACTCCTCAGCAACTGGTATTCTTAGACATGCTACCTCTGGTAAAGGATGCAGCAAATAGCCAGCAAGGCTAATAGCCTTTTTTTTTTTTTTTTTTTTTTGCTTCTACCTGCAAGTAGGTCTTTGGCTATCATACACTTAAATTTTAGAGACACTTTGCTGCAAAATGAGTATCATGCACACTGGCCCACACGGAACACATTGTGTTCCATACCACACACAGAATATACCATTGCTGTGGATATGCCAGTAACATGGGGATTTTACACAGAAAACGTGCAAAACATGAGCCATGTCTCTCTGCCTTTCTCTCAGTAGTGACCCAGGAATCCTGACTGGATTGAATCTTGGCATTTAAAGACACTGACATGCTGTTCACTCTTGAACCTTGCTGACTGCTGGTAAACCACAGGAATCATGTTTACTACCTGCCCTATATAAAAGGATTGCGATTCTAGAGTGAGGGTCTTCACAATGAATAGAAAAATCAAAAGGTGGAGGATTTATACATCTCCTCACAACAGTAATCTCAAGATTCTAAATGGATCTGGACAACCCAGAACACTGAAATCTAGCCTAAAAATGGACCAAGAAAATGTAAGCACCAAGAATGCCACTCTAAAGTTGAGCAGATCAGTGGCATAGAGGGTGCTTGGCATGCAGAAGGTCCAAGGTTCATTCCTTGCATCTCCAACTAGACCTGGAAACAAATACTGTCTGAAACTTTAGAAACCTTCTGTCACAGTATAGAAAATATTGTGCAATATACTGAGTTAGATGGCCTATGTTATAAACCAGGTTTCCATGATTTGCATGGAAATAGAATGTTGATATATGGCCTATCCACCCCTAGGGTGAAGTTGGGAACATTCAATCTTTATTAACTATGATCATTATTATTAGCATCAGCAGATAGCAGCTTCCTATGTTCTCCTTTTTTAAGTAGAATTATACTAACCTTCAATCATATTCCCAGGGCGCTTTAAAAAATAATGGTCATAATCTAACACTAAACTTCTACTTCTGCAATGACGCTTTGCCTTCTTCACCTCCTGTACAGCCTGTAAGCCCTCTCAAACCTGCTGATAGATAATAGTAGAATCATAATTTCCAAATCTCATTAAACAACTGTTTCCACTTTATTCTGCACTAATATGACGTCATCTAAACTCTTAGGTATTGTAACCCAAGTGTGGTAATTTTAAGTATGGTTCTGGATGCCATACTTAAGTACATAGACAAATAAGAATGCGTTCAAAGAACAGCAAAAGAGAGATGGTCAGCAGTGTGAAGAACACATTCGAGCTAATTAGACTGAGAGGTGACATGATAGCATTTTTCTAGCACCTAAACACTGGAATTACATGCTTCTCTGACGCACAGGGTAGTTAGTGTTAATTGGCTTAAAGTCAGGGGTGGGTTAGGGTAGATTTCAGTTTATTGTTAGGATAAAATCTGGGTATTAAGAGTAGTTCAACAAAGCAATCAGTTAAGAAAATAGGTGGTGGGCTCTTTCACACTGGAGGTTTCCAAGCAGAAGGTGGGCAGCTTTCTGTTGTGAACAGATTTCTCCCCCTTTTTTCCTTTCCAGTAGACTCAGATGAAACGTCAGAAGCACAGTTATTTTATCAAAACCTAAGTTATAAAACAACATAAATCCAAATAACATTCTCCTTGAGATGTGGAAGAAGAATCTGACTATGTAAAGAGTTGAATCCAAACTGAAACTTACCCTCTTGCCCTCCCATTAAGATTCTGACTCTACCCTCAGGGTGGCTCTTGCTGCTTGCTTCACCTGTTTGCTTCTGACAGGGTCAAAGAAAACCTTCTCCATCACCTCCTTCCCCAGCTCTGCAATGCCTCACTCTAAGACAGGCTGGTTCTCATAGGCTGAGGGTCTTCACTAGAAAACCTTGAAACTGCAAAGTTTTTGGCTTACCTTTGCCCTTCTACCTCCTCCTCAGAATCATACGAATCTGGGCAGACTGTAATGTGCAAGAGCTGGTCCTCCCTCATGGAATGTGAATTAGATGGTCTATAAGGCCCTCCTGAATTCTATGGGTTAGATCCAGAATTAGGTACACTTAATGGAGCTGGAAAAGCTAACTTTCCCCACTCCAGATCTCTCGCCAAGGGCAGGAAAGAGTCGGCTTCTACCAGCCTTGATATCTGCAATGAAATCTGGCTCTGGCTCTTTGAGTCTACTTCCATGCAACTGATAGCACATGCAAGCCTAAAGATGATCATGCTGGGAGAATTCAATAGAGCTGCCAAAGATGTGAACTGGTTCTATGACTCAATAATTTTTTTTTCTTGGCAACACAATGACAGCAAGGCTCAAGCTGTTCACTGTAATTAGCTTACTCAACTACTAGCTTTGTGTGTTTGATTATACATCCTATTATTGATTAGGCTTTAGTGAATAAGAACTTGTTCACTCACAACTTAGTTTACTCAAGGAAAGGTTTAGTGCAGGTACTTCTAATGCAAAGCATTTAGATAATTGTGAACAAGGGTACCAATGGCGTTTATTTTGTATGTATTTGTGTGAAGCAGAAAGAGGAAACTCAAACAGGTATTCCATATTTCAAACATGAAATTTGTCTGCTTTCTTTTATCAACGACATGTTTTTACAAAGTCTGGATTATATAAAACCACATTTTAAAAATATTTACTTTTTTCATTACTTGAATAGTTTCTGAACCTGTGTTAAGCAAATTGGTGATTTTATCTGATAAATACATATGCTCCATAATGTGTATAATTTCTATGCTGCCCATCACCAGAGGTCTCTGGGTAGTTCACAAAATTGAAAATGAAAATGTGCAGATATAAAATCTTTGAACATGAAAAAATAAAATAATTTTGAGCAGCTAAATCAATTAATAATGAAATACTAGAACATTATGCTTGAAACTGTACTGATCCATTCTGATGATACATTTCAATGCTAAACATGTATCTAATTTGTTACTGCCTATAACACTGTCAGTACTTGCTATAATTCAAGGTACAGGAAGAAAAGGAGTATTTTTCTCCCATCAATTCTGGGGTAGCCAATTCTAGTCTCCCTTTCTATCCAAATTCTTAAGAAGTAAAAGAAAAAAAAAAAAACTAGAAAAGACCTGCATGCTCACATTTCTTTTACTCCTTTTCAAATACCTTTAAGTTTTACAATTTTTGCATCTCATTTTCCACATTTATTATGAAGCTGATCTTTTAATAGTGTGCACTAATGATCATTATTATGGGCATGTTTACTGTAATACAGCACCTGCCTCACAGTGTGTTTGGTCCTCTCTCTTTTTCCAATCAATTAAAGAGTCCCATTTTCAGTAATACAGTTATTTATTTATTTATGAAGCTTCTATGCCGCCCCATTCGCCGAAGCCATGGGGCAGCTCACAATTTTGTTTGTGATAGTTTGCAAATTAATATTAATTTATCAGGGCATGCTTGAATTGAAAGTATGCTACAGATCTCTTGTCTTTTTCAATACAGTATTAACAATACTTTCTCCTGCAAGATTATTTTTATTCAAAATGGAACTGGGAAGTGTTCCATATTCAGTGAATTATTATTTGCAAAGAGAAATAAATTCTACAAGGCTATTTTAGAACTCCATATGGTTGGAAGGAAGCTTCTCAATAGTAACAAGAAGATTAGAGTATAGCTTTCATTAGCCAATTGCCTACTTGAACTGCACTTAAAAATTGTGTTCTAAAACCTCTAAAATTATTTCATGTATCCTATTCTTACCAAATGCATTTAATCAGTTTCAGAATTTATCTTTATCACTGGATCAGTAAATTATCTAGTTTAATGTATATGCATGATAGTTCAGGTAAATTATTTCCATGTTATATTGTATGAGAGGTCAACCTATGGCCTTCCTTAGGCATTGACCTATAACACTCATCAGTGGTAGCCAGCATGATCAATGGTAAGGGATTATGGAAACAGTAGGTTCAAACATCTGGAGGCCATAAGTCATCCACTTTGCTATAATAGATTAGAAACCTCTAACCTGTTGTGTAATGGTGTCCCAGGGCCCCTGCCAGAGGCGATCCCTGTAGCATTCATGCACCCCTTTCCATACTTCATCCAGAGGTAAAGGCCTTCCATCTGAAAAATATCACATCCCCTACCGTGAGATTAATCATACATATCTACACATAAACATAAAAAATACAGATAATTCAAAAGCAAATGCAAAATCAACCAGTATGTTGGGGAGGACAGCAAGTATTTGGGTCAACCTTGGTCATCAATGTTTTTAACTGTCATACCTTTATAGCAGCTTTTCCCAACATGGTACCTTCCATGTTTAGCTCTACCACTTCCATTATCCCCAGATATTATGGCCACTGGCTGCTATTTAGTGCACTCATATTAGGGGATGATTGGTGCTTACTCTTGGATCCTGCTCACTGGCTCAACTTTAATATTTTGATGTAATTACCATATTGAAAATAGAAATGATCCTTGCTGGAGTATTTGTTTTTGACAAATAAAAGGAAACTCTGATACTTTTTCAATAACTACCATCGTGGCATTTATCAGGTGTCATGAGGCCATTATCCTGTGGATAAATAGTTTTATTCCACTGACATTTTCATGTCTATGAAATAAATAAGATTTATTAGCCCAATTAACATTTGAATGTCATGTAAAGATACATCTTGAGATCCTGTTGCTATCAGATTCGTTTCTGTATTATATATATTTTTAACACACTCAAAGTGGAGGACAAAACTCTCCATTTTCTATTTGGCAGTTCCAAGTAATAACTTCATAATGCAGAAAAATGAAAACATGAAAACTGAAGTAAAGGCAACCATAAAAAACTAAAGTTATTTGTATTAAAACAGGATTATATTGCAATGTGTGATGATGAGATACAAGCTGCAAATACCGATGGGCCAGTTGCCATATGCTCTAAGTAACTCTACATATAGGAAACAGTAGAAAATATTTTGGTGATATTCTCTACGAACCTTTCCATGGTAGATCATAATGGAAAACAGAAAGAAAGTCAATTCCTGATACAGAACTCACTTCTTCCTTATGTCTGCCATAGCTAGCAGGCTGTCTTTCAGGTACTCTATGAAAGCCTTGTGCCAGGAGGCAAGGCTGTTGTTACAGCTATATTGATTGGTAACAGATAATTTCAATTTCTTATTTTAATTGCTATTCTGTATGAAATGGTGTTCTTTGCCTGATTATTCTACAATGGGGCAGATTCAAAGTCTTCATAAATATGAAATAATAAGTTCTTTATAACAGAGGACTGTTTTTGGATGCAACCTTGATATCTTCCTTTCTGAACCAAAAATTTTTTAAAGTTCTCCTCCTGATCCCATATCTATTATATCTAGGATCACTGATCTTCAATTAGGGGGCTGGGATCCACTAGATCATTGTCTAATCTAAGCTATCTCTCACAAGTCGTGCATCTATCTATATCTATTGAGGAAGAACTTTGAGCTTTGGGCTATTTATATAAGAATTAGGCTTTGAAAGGAATTCTAGTTAATGGTGGTGGTAGCAGGAAAGTGAATTTAGAAAAAACAGTGAGAATTTAAGATGAGTTTTGCCCCTTTCAGAAATTAGTAACGATTACAGCATGCAGATTTATCAATATCTTACAAATATGTGATTGGAATTGTTGACATTATATAATAATAATCTGAGTTCCTAATTAGTCTTAAAGAGCTGCCACAGAGAGGAAATGTTCCCCAACAGTAGTTTCCCTTAGCTCAAAGGTTAGCACATGTAAGGAATTCTTTATAGAAAGTGTGTTTCTTGTGAAACAACTCTGGGATAAAATGCTACCTACACTGCCATGCTAAACAGTTGTCTTGTTGAAGCTGGGATTATCTCTCAGTTCCATACCTGTGTCACAATTCTGATTTATTGGTGGTCTACAGTTGTATCCATATACTCTACTAGATTCTGAACATAGTACACTACTGTGAAAAAATCATAACCATGCAAAATGAATCATTTGACCAAGGCCAACATTTATATATAGAACAAAGCATACACCAAGACAAACTATACTTTCATCCTATATCTTCAAGTGATAATATTCCAAAAAGCTAATCAGAAAGTGTGATGCTAATGGGTGACCTTTAAACAAATTTAATAAATAAAATGCATTAAATACTAATAAAGTATTATTTCAAATTATTTATTTTTAATGAATAGTAAACATGGTTATGTCAATTCTTACATATAAGTCTTAATGTTACAAAAAGATCACATTCTTATTTGAATATATAAAATACACTACTAGTACACTTAAAATTCACTAAGAGTGGATATACCAATCAAAATGCTGTCATGAACCATGATTTTATACCAATGTATCAAACAGGTATGTCAACATACACATTTAGGATCAAGCGATAGTGACAGATTTTATTTTCCTGGGCTCCAAGATCACCGCAGATGGGGACTGCAGCCAAGAAATTAAAAGACACTTGCTCCTTGGGAGGAAGGCTACAGCAAATCGAGAAAGCATACTAAAAAGCAGAGGTATCACCTTGCCAACAAAAGTTTGTATAGTCAAAGCTATGGTTTTCCCACTTGCAATGAATGGATGTGAGAACTGGACAAGAAGGAAGACTGAACACTGAAGAAATGATGCTTTACATTTGTGGTGTTGGAAGAGCCTCCTGAGAGTCCCTTGGAGTGCAAAGATGTCAAATCAGTCAATCCTAAAGGAAATCAACCCTGACTGTTCTCTAGAACAGATACTGAAGCTGAAGTTCAAATACTTTGGCCACCTAATGAGAAGTAAGGACTTATTGGAAAAGACACCGATGCTGGGAACATTTGAAAGGAGAAGGAGAAGGGAATGGCACAGGATGAGGTAGCTGGATGTAGTCTCTGACGCAGTGGGCATGGGGTTGGGTGAACTCTGGGGGATAGTGGATAACAGGAGAGCCTGGTGTGCTGCAGTCCATGGAATCACAGAGGGTCAGGCACGACTTTGTGACTGAACAAGAAGAATGATCTTGAATAAAGCAGGATTTGAAATATTCTGCAAAATACTCAAACTGAAAATAAACTGCCCTTTGAGAATTACAGCAGTATAGGAGGCACATAGGTTCATCCAATGAACTAGTAAAACATTTTACAGACCCGCCACCACATAATGTCCCATATGATAGGGGAAAGTGCCCAGCTCATCATGTCAATACAGTTAATCTTGAAACATTTATTAATAATTTATTCAATTTGTATCCTACCTTTCTACCAAATGGTGCACCTAACAGAAATGTTATTGGAAAAAAATGTTAGATCAGTATGTGTCATACTTTCCAGGTCAGAAGGAAGGAATGCTAAAAAGGTAAAAAGAGATTCCAGCTAATTCTGTACGTCTTCCAGAAGTCGTTATTTTCTATTGTGAAAAAATCCCAAGAAGTGTGTTAAAATGTATGATTACACTTGTAGGAACAATTAAAATTCTGTACTGCAAGGGGAGCTGTTGCCATACAATACAAAGACTGGGCATTAGATCATCCATCAGCTTCTGTAATATCCTCTTTCAGCTATAAGGAGTCATGTTTCAACACCTCCGATTCCCTGATGCTGACAAGCTAAACAACTTGTTTTGTCTCTGGGAGCTCTTCTCTGGTGATTAACTGCTTATAGTGAATACTAATTATATGAAAACACTGTACTGTTTTTTTTTTTTTTAAAGGAGAAAAAAAGAACTACCCTACCTCCTTTACCTGCAGCATCACCAGTCCACCCCTCTCCACCACCACCTTACATCCAGGAGGCATACTGTTGTTCCACTGAATGCAAATATGAAGTTATTTTTCACACTACAAATCTATTGATGTGCCTTTTACTATATATTTTGAAATCACTAAGTGACTTTTGCAGCAAGTGTTGCTTTATTCTCCCATTTGCAAACAAGTTAAACTGTGTATTGCGACTTCATTAAATGTCTGCAGCTACTACAAGCATATAATTGCAGCATGGTATGCATGAATTAGGAAACTATTAGTGGCCATGGACCCTGAGATATGCCCCCAATTCCCTATATCCTAGGTTGAAAATATATCTCAAATTGTCATTTGTGAGACAATGAACCTCAGATTAAAATCCCTTTTACCAAAGAAGCCTGAGAATTTCACATTCAAAAGCTGGTTAAAATGCTAACATAGCAAAATTAAAAGCCATTAAACAATATGAGACAGCAAGTGATTAAATCTACCAAACACATTCAAAGCAGCTTAAGCTCCTTTTTAATTAAAAAGGAAAGATATCACTAGTAACATTCAGATGTGTTAATCTAGATAATGCTAATAGATCATTCCAAACACAAAAGTCACTGATGCTGCTAAGTTTAGAAATGACCTCAGGATTCCAATTCCAGTGCACCAGGTACAGACTCTTCAGACAGAGCAAAGTACAAACAGTGCTATTGTATGATCATGCTATGCCTAACTAGGTAAGCATTACTAGCAGTGGTACTAGAGCAGTCAGTGTCTCCACCTTTCTGACAAAGCAAATGGAACAATAGTGAGATATAGTTGACAACACATAGAATATGCATATCAAAAATGCATGGCAATGAAACATATAAAGCAAACTCCTGGAACAAAGAATTGAAACAGCATGTTTGCAATTGCTGAAACATGATTGAGTAGGATGCTTTTTCCATTTAATCATTCTCAATTAGTATGCATTATTAATCTGAAATGAAAATTTAGATAAGCCTACATCAAGGACATCTCTAGAAGAGCCAGGCCCAGGTACTCCATTTCTGAGTTTGACTCAGCATCTTTGAGGGTTTTTCATTTAGAGAAAAAGAAAAATGGACAGCAGATTTAGTCAACCATAGGCTTGTTGCCAGGAGTATAAAGATCAAACTCCTTCAAGGCTGAGATGATATCATCTGCCCCTGGATACTGATACTTAGAGAATCTGAAATATGTACAAGAAATGAATCATAAACCACTACGATAACCCAATATTTTATCCTTTATTTTCCTGCTAGTTCAGTACAAATGTTATGTCATTTTTACTTTAAATATTTGCTTTATGGGGGAGACAACTTACCTAAGAAGCATGCCCTAAAATAAAGTACAGGAGCTTGGTAACTGCAGGAGTACAGAACATGGTATTCATAGCGAATCACTTCTGATGTTGCAGGGATCTCAGCCACCTGAGAGTCATCCAGCCCTACCTGAAACAGATTAACACCCATAAACAGTACGTACAAACTAGTGTGGAAGAGAATATCCAACACTGCACCAAAATGAATAAATATATAGAAGAATTATAAATTCAACTGCCATGTTGTTTCCTGTCTCACCTTCAGCATATGTGGATTGTCATGTTAGTGATCAATTTGCAAGCTCCAGCAGGTGTCCCCGACATTTTTGGGTAAGTAGGTGCATTGAAAAAGTGTTGTGGATGCCCTCACAAAATACCATGGTGGGCACATCCATTTCACAAAATGGTGGGTCACAAAACACTAATTTTCCAGAAGGCAAACTGATGAGGCTAAATGAAGCTTAACCTCCTGAAGAACCTATGCTAAGGGCAGAACTCTAAAGCAACACTTTTGAATTCAAATAAAGATGGTGCTAGAAGGTGGCACTTCTTTTTGTAGCATGCCAGCCTCCCAGTTTTAGAAAACAAGAATTTAAAATAAAATCAGAAGTGACTGGTACCCAGAAAGGGTAAACTGGTGCTCATGGGCACACCATGATGGAAATTCCAGCTTCAGGTGGAGAACAGACCTTTTCATTTCCAAAAAAATAAATAAATAAAAATAAATGCTGTGTGTTTAACTTTTCCTATTACAAATAGCATTTTAAAAAATGAGGAGTTTCTAAAACCTATCACAGGTTCCAACCAGTCAACATAATACATTGTCAATTTCTCTAGCAAAACAGTAAACCATTTTTTCTTTTCCAGTTGCTTCTAACATTGCTCACTGTTGCTATAATATTATTAATAATGCTTTATATCTGTATTACACTTCCAATCATTCAGAATGTTTCATTGACACTTTGTAACCTTTACAAGCACCCTGTAAACTGAGGTAAGGTCAATATTACTATTCCCCAGATTGCATATGGGGCCACTGAAGCTCAGAGAGAAAGGCAAGTAGAATACCTTGCGTAAGACCATCTACTGAGTTCACAGCAGAGACAAAATTGAAACCAGGATATTCCTGATTCTTGACTCAGTCTTTTAGCCACATCAGTTTCTTTCAGTACGGGGAACAATTATGGATGTATTTAATTATAGGGGTGAAAGAAAATGCTATATTAGCTTAGGCAGGACCAATCTAAACAGCATTCAACTCATGGTGAAGCAATTGCATGATTGCTTTATGATACTCACAGTGTGTAGCTGCTTTATTAAACTACTAATAAAGCCACTTTAAGCAACTTTGTGGTGACATGGTAAGCTGGGCCAGATAAGAGGAGAAACATCATCCAACTGCTTTACCCTTTTTCAATTTCTGTATGGATCAACATGGCTATTTATTTGAGTCAAATGTGATTACTAATCCTTAACAGTAATTCTCCTGCCAATAAAAGTTACCACTTACTTTAGAATGAAACTATTATAATTTATGAATGCAAAGCCTCATTTTCATAAAGTATGGATCACCTTTAAATTGGACTGACTTTAGGCACATGCTGGTACTAGGAGCTTTTTGGAAATGAGGTCGTTAGTTTACAACAAAACTGGCAGTTTCTTGTGCCCCTTGGGTCCTTAAAAACCTTAATTCTTCTTACATTAGAGAAATACCAGAACTGTTCAGGTTAAAGATGACATGTTCACATTTTAAGCTTAACTGAAAATATTATGTCTCAATTTAGGATTAGAAAACCATTTGATCTTTCTAAGCAAACAAACAAACAACCTCCTCCACTACTGCATGATTAAAACTAGTCAAGGTAATTAACAGAGAAAGAGAACAACAGTATTCCCACAACAGTTGTTAAAAGTGCATAGCAAACTATTAAACAGGCATTGGTAACTCTAGTAGTCTTTTTTGTGTAGAGATAACTTTTATGGTTTTACCTAGATGGTCAGAGTTTGTTTTTGTTTGTCTGTTTTTGCCTGTCTTGTTCCTAGAGACAAGAGGAATGCTATGTCTGTGATCTATAAACATACAAGGACTTCTGAATCCTCCTTAAGGCCATCTCTAATCCCTTTTTATTTGATAAACAGTAGTAACAGGATGCATGACACAAAGGCTAGAGTACTCATGTGTAATCCTTTGCTCAGTATTTCCAACAGGGTAGATGAAAGACTTTACTAGGGGAAGTAAACTCTGGTATGAGCAAACATTGATCGCATCACTTTAACTGATGCTGAGCCATGTTCTAACAGAAGTTCGTTTTAAGTCACCTTAATTCAGCCTTTGCTGTACTTATTGCACTGTGTGATTGAAGACACCACAAAATCTGAGGGATTATTATGTTGGATTTTATGTGCAGAGGAAGTAAGTAGTGTGCTTTAAAACAAATTATCCTACTTTTAGTCATAACAACTAGCAATGCCCTGAAAACATGTGAAAACGACAAAAGGTATGAAGCACTAAGAAATTTTTACCACACCGTGTCATACATTTATTAGGGCATGATCCTGCCTCTTCTGCACGGAGACAGAGAGAACAAGATATAGAAAGTTCTATATAGGAAATACCAGAGTCCTTCATTTCCCTTGCCACCATTGCTTCAATACTGCATTAAGTAAATATAACCAACAATTACCAGTTGGTTATAGTAAATCAAGACTTTCCAGCACCATGCCTCTATAAGCATCTATCATTTTTCCTCTATGCCTTTGCTGCACAGATAATCTTTCTGCACTCTTCATATTCAGATATAATGGGACTGTGTCCATCCATATTTTAATTCTTAAAGACAAGGCAATTTCTGTTTCTCATTTTTATTACGAGTGCTAGTTCAAACATAACGCTAAACTGTAGTGGCAAACCTTGGGTTTCCACACTCCCCCATCTCCTGCTTTGGTATGGCAGCAGTAGAATGACTAGAAACTTTAACACCTGCTGATAAAGTAACAGATGTCCCTCACTGTATCTGAATTCAGCAGACTCTTTTGGCTTGTTCAAGCAAACCAGGACCAGGCTGTGGTTTATGATCCTGACCAGAGTCCTCCAAGTTCAGCTGTAAGGGGGAACGCTGACTCATCTAAAAGCAGATGCTTTTGCTCTTTTCCTTCTGGCTGTGCCAGAAGAAGGAAAGGAAGGCAGAACACATAAGCCCGAGAATTACCAACAGCCCATATTTTAGCATTACACTTGAACCAGTCACAGTTCATGCTGCTTTTTAAAGGTTCATTCCAGTCGTGTCTTTGCCTTAGCAAAATGGACTTCCACAAGCCACAGCACCTGATTTTTCCTAATCTAACCCTCTAAACCATATATATCTCCAACTATTTACAAGATTTCATCAGAGGCAGATTTTTGTAATCTGTAGTGCACAACTCTAGAAGGAGGGCTCTGAGAAAACTAGGAGCCCTTTTTACATGATCAGAAATGTTTTCCATTCGTTCAAAGACACTCATTCGCTCTCTCTCCCTGGCTCCCTACCCTTTCTCTATATAAACACAGTGTCTATTTCACTAATTTATAAAACACTTAACATATCAAAAAAGAAATCACAAAGTGATTATGACACAAGTTTAAAAAGAAAACCAGCTTTTTTTTCTTAACAACATATAAGACAGCTGTTATTTAAATTTTATAAATCTAACACTTAACAAACTGGACAGTATTGCTAATCAGGAAAGACGGGGTTAAATAACAGGTTTATAACTGGTACCTAAAGCAGACAGCAGTTGGTGCCTCCCAAATACTAGGAAGGGTGGTATTCCACAAGTGAGTGCCACCTCAGAGAAGGCAAACCAGGTGGCAATCTGTAGATCAAAGTATAACCTTTCAGTATAACCTTCAATTATCTTAGCAATCATGTTGGTCTACATAGACATATAGATCACAAACACACTGTTAGACAGTGATGTACTCTTCCATACAAGTAATTTACTCTTCTTATGCTGTAGAGGCCTTATAGAAAATGTAGTTCAACAGCATCTGGAAGGCCACATGATCCCTAGTCCTGACTTACAGCATGGTGAGGGAAACACATTCAAGTGTTTAAAAAGAGGGTTTGACTTAAGCTGAAATTTCATGAAAAACAAAACACAATAATTGAGTTTTCATTTATTGATTCTCTATTACAATTTTACTTGTACAGCTGCCACACTGCATGGGGAAACCAAATCTGGGACTGACTGTTTCCTAAACAAATTGGGAAGTTGTCATCAGGAAGCATCTGTTATTTTATTACACTCACACAAAAGCATTCTGCTATCCTACTGGAGTACTGAGCAGATGCTATACCTAATACAATGTATGTTTAATAATAATAAATCTAGTAAGAAGGTACCAACAGGTTAATTATAAAGGTTGCTTTACAAGTACATTCCCACTAACTAATGAGATATGTCAATCTTCAGCATCTTAATTGTATGTTTGTTTTCCTGCTCTCAAGTGCATCTGACCTCTTCCCTATAAAACTGAGTTATACATTATTTTAAAAGTTAATTTAAAATATACATTTCTGGTTTTGCAACATTAAAATGTTTGCATATTCTCAGAAAAATCTTCAATAAAATATTTCAACCAAAGTTCAGCTGTTAGTGGGAACCATTAATTTGGTTTTGGCAGTGTTTGATAATAACTTGGAATCCAGCCAGCATCCACTGGCCGAGGTCAGGGCAGGCCAAGATGGGAATGGCTGCTTTTGGGGAAGAGCAAGGCTAGGAGAAGTTATGATCAAGAAGGAACCTAACAGTAAAAAAGAAATTGTATCTCTTATTCCTCACTGTCAAATATTATATGATCTTGATTGAGAAAGGCTTTCTGGAGCAAGATTCCTCAACAAGACAGATCCAACTTGTATGTTCTGTAATAGTATGAAGAAGTGACTGTGGAGCAAGGCAATAAAGATGCCAGAAATTAATATGGCAGGGACAGTTGCCAAAATCACCATTCTTTCTATACCTCTTCAATGCCCCCTCCTAACCTTCTGCCACTAATTATATCCCTTTCCCAATTTATGTTGAGCAGTCAAGAAAAAATGATCTTGCCAACAGGAAGCCATGATAAAGACAGTTTTTCTAAGGTGGTTAACTGGAAAAAACCCAGATATTACCAATGTGAAAGATTAAAATAAATATCAACTATTTAGTGCTTGCATAGTACACTGAAGCAGCCTGATTCTAGTAGCATTATACTGAGATCCCATACAACAGATCTCTTAACTTAGTTTTTCATGATCTCTCTTTCTCTCCCCCTCCCCTCCCCTCCCTCACACATACACACAGGATGCAATGCTTGGGAACGACAACCAGCTTAAGCAATCACTTCTTATTCTCTACAACTAAATAATCTTCTGGAAAAGCCTTAAAGCAGAGATGGCCCCAGTAAATACAGTGTTGGTAATCATTCAGAAAGTAATGTTTTCTTCTTATACTTTATGAGAGCATAAATAAGTACTAATATGCTATTAAAATTAATCCTTATTGGTGATTTTTGTATTTTTAGCTGCTATGTGGTGCACTGTTTAAACAGTGACCCTTTTATATCCCAAATTCTACATTTTCTAAGATTTTTTTTTACCTTGGGCAAGCCAAGCACCAGATCAGATGAACAGGAAATACTATATCAGTACAATGTTAGACAAATAAAGATTAAAATTAGTGTAATGTAAAGGGCGTTGCTGGGGCTTGTCTGCGTGGTTTGATTTGTTCTGTACAGTTTATTCCCACCCCCAGGTGTTTCTTATTAATCCTGAATTTATCCTTGTTATTTGCAGTCCCCACTAGTCTAATATATTCAGCTTACTTTGGCTTTTCGGTATAGTTTATTGGGTTAGTCTAATCCTTCCCTCACTGAGTACTGTAGAAACCTGCAGTTAAACATATGTGGTCAATTACATACAATTTTAGGATAGGAGCAGCTCACAATATTCTCTCCCTCTAAGAATTATGATTGTTGAAGACAGAGAGCATAGCATTGAGAGTACAGCAATTCTTGGCATTTGAACAAAGTTTCTTTCAGACTGAATAACCACCAGACCAAATGGGCTAGGAATGCAATAAAGATTTCTGCTCCAAAACATGAAATCATGAGTGTGGAAGAAACCTCCAAAGTCCAAATCATGCTTTAAGGCAGGATCATCCACTACCATACCATGCATCAGCCACAAACAGAAAACCCTGTAGGCAAGTAATAATTTGGTAAAACAAATCCAAATGGCTCAAGCAAATCAAACAAACAATTTGCTCTGGTACTATCCAAACTGATGAAGCAGGAGTCTTTTTTCTCAATGCCAAATACAGCTTAATTATTTCAGAAGCAGGAACAGCATCCTGTAATCCTAAACATTTCTTCTGGAACAAAAGTGAATGTAGAAAACCAGACACTTCCCAAGTCCTCAAGTTATTTTTCTTTGGACAAAGCAAGAAGGGCAAATCTTAACTTTCTGTGTGGCTTTATAACAATAACAGGAAAGGAGGAAAACTGTTTCAAGATCTTTACAAACACGTACAGTGGCATGACTTTCATCTCTGTCTTACAATTTAATAGTTCAATGTCACATCCTAATTGACTTCAAAATAACATTATGGTAGTCACACACAGAAAGAGAGAATTTTTGATGCTTTTATTATAGTGCCAGCATGGAATGCTACACAATTTTTGAATTTTATCAGTAAGTAGTTTAAAGTGGAAACATTTTGCAGAAACATTGCACTGGTTTGTTTATCATTGATTAATGTTCTGTGGCAAAGGTGAGTCTTAATTTAATTCATTTAATTTTTATAGAGCAGAGGGGGAGAGCAGAGAATATATTATCTCCCTCGAGGTACAGAATAAGTTTGGAAACCACAGTAAGATGCAGTTGGGTGTGTAAAGTGAACCAGCTAGTCATTCTGAGAGGCAAGGAAGAGTTAACTGACGCAGGGGATAAGATGCTGGAAAACCATGTGCCAGCCTTGTGGGAAGTTGGCACCAAAGTTGCAGGAGGCAAGGCTCAGCTCTTGTTGTATATAAGGAAAAGCTATTGTAAATTATGCTCCAAGGACACAGGAGATAGCCGCCATAGGGGCAAATGGTCTACATCTGGAGCCCTTAACAGACCATCCCCCCCATGGGTCAAGCTGATCTGGGTTGCGGGGGAACAAAGCCCAGGTCCTGGAAAGGCTCAGGGTTCCTCTTCAAGCAGAGCTTCTGCTTTGGCTGCCGTTACTTTGTGCCAAAGAATACTGTGCTACCCAGTGCTGCCTGTGCCTTACTCCTGTATAGCATCTGAGTATATAGCTGAGGCAAGGCTGAGCTTCATTATTTTACGTCTGAGTGGGCCAACAAGGCCTGGGATTTGACAGTCTTGGTTGACTGTAAACTCACTGCTGCTACTCTCCAAATTTCCTTTCCCTTTCCCCTTCCCCATTTCCCCCTTTTTATTCTTACGTATTTTTAGTACTTTCCACCCCTGTATTTTATCCTTTTAATCAAGCTATTTCCCCCCAAAGCTTGGGTTTGTCCAGTGCTGAATCCAGTGTCTGGTTCAGGGCTCTGGGATCAGGGAAGTTCTGGGTGGGCATTTTAGCCCAGTGGCTGTGAAAGTGGGGAATCCTGACTGGCTTGCTGCTATGGGTGCTCTACAGAAGATTTGAGGTTCTGTGAAAGAGCTACCCTTCACTAGGGTTTTCCAGAGTTGCCACAGGTTCTAAAAGATGCAAACAGTTTGCTCTGTTGGAAGTGACGTTCACTTAATGCTATGCTCATCCTAATCATGGATCCTACTGCAGTAGTATCTTGGGAGACAGCCTTCTGCCTGCTTTCACACAGAAAAGGGAACTAGACCTGAAAGGAAGCAGTACATTTCTTTCAAAGCTGGGAATGATATTGTAAAGAGAATAATGCTGGACAATTTTAAAAACTATTCTGCAGAGGTGGGTGGAGCACTACACTACTGCAGAACTTGTTTTTAAAAGTCTAGGTACAGGGAAAAAAGATTATTATACAGCATGCCACAAGCATTATCTGTTAGGAACCTGAAATGTTTGCTTCCTGTAATAGGTCTACCTACATTTTAGCACGCATGTTGCACTTACTTGACACTTTTGAATTACAGTATACATGAAATGTAATATCAGCAAATAAGCACAAATATGTGAAAAATAGCTCCATGTATGTCAAAATTGGAGACTTCAGCATGATAAAGAATGTATCTAAAGTAACTGTAATTGCATATCCAATAACATAAAATTAAACTCCTTACCCAGGAGTTTTACCTGGGTTTGTATTTTCATCTTTCATCTTTTTCATTTCATCTTTCATCATCATACAATATCTTTACAATTTAAAAGGAAAGAATAGAATTGGGAAACCCCTTTTTAATCAAACAGCTTTCTTGTACAGTACTAATTATCCTCATAAAGTGTTCAAGAGAATCCTGTTCTCCTTCATTTACAAGATTAGTCATTGTTAACTGCCAAAATACACCTTTTAATGTTATTTGCATCATGATTATTTAACTATATGGTACTAAAAAGAAAATATGAACAAAATGAGACTGCTACTTTATTTTGTTTGGGTATCCCAGTTCTAGGAAAACAAGGTAAAACAAAACAGAATAATAATTTTATTTTCATAATTAATAATTTATCAACATAACACTGAACAATATAACAGCTATGGTGATATAGATATGCTTAGTATAAGTAAATGGAAACCTGGCAAGGCTGGTACAGTTATCCAGACTTCTAAAAAGGCAACAGAAAAAGGGCTGAAAGGTGATTATTTTGTCATTTTCATTGAACTAAAGAAACTGATTTGAGCACAGGTAGCATGGATACTTTTCACTGTAATAACTCTGATGTAAATTATTGTTCAAATCTGAAATTCTACAAAAGTAATGGTCTAAAAAACAACTCTCAGATTTAAACAGTGTTCATATACACATAACAGTGTAATACATAGCAGTTTGGACAAGTAAAATGGTCACAGGTCAGAGATTCAAACAGCAGGATAATTTTAGCATGTGTTATCCGCATCTGACAGTTTGGAAATAAAATACATGTATTACAATCTCTGTCCATGTCTACTCAATGGTAAGTTTCACTGGGTTCAATGTGGCTTGTTTCCAACATTGGGTAAAGGAATCCAGCCTCAATTGTTAATTCAACTAAATGTTAGTCACAATAAACTTCAGTCCTGCCACGTAAAATGGACTTAGTGACAATTTATATTGGAGCCTTCATCATCCTCTCTTTCAATACTTACACAATTTACTGCCTCTCACACAGGAGAAATGTGATAAGGAAAATATGTGTTAGTACTATTTAAAAGATGGCTGAGATTACTCCTGCTCTACTCATTGCTTATACTCTTTGTCATCTGAATACACTGTATTCTGTATACCATTCTCGCTGGGAGAGGGCAATGAGTCTGAAATAAGAAGCAGCTATGGTTTGCTCTTTAAAGAGAACCCAGTTCTGAAACTGTGTTATTGCAGTGGAGGTACCAAACTGGAGCCTGACTGTGACCACGGACTGGACGAGGGCTAACCAAATGAATCTCAATCCAGGGAAGACTAGGGATGGGGTTGCATGGAATACTTTGTACCAGCTTTGGTGATGGTCCAGCTGCACATCTGCCTAGAGAGTAATACCCTGGTTTCAGTAATTTATGTTTACTATTAGGCTGGACGTGCACATGGTGGGCATGTCGTGAGCGGAGCCAGCTGGTGCCGGAGGTCAGACTAGATGGCCTGGGAGACCCCTTCCGATTCGCTCTGTTTCTATGTTTCTATGTTCTGCTAATCTCTAAACTAATTTACTGTAATGCACTCTAGGTAGGACTGCCTTGAAGACAGTTAAGAAGCTAGAGTTTTTGTGAAATGCAGCAGTCAAACAAAGAACCAGGACCAGAAAGTGTGAACACAGTTTTAGCCCACTTGCATTGCTTGACTATATGTTTAAGAACTTTATTCAAGGTACTGGTTTAAACCTATAAACCCCTGCAACCGTTGCTATTGTTGCTACTGCTCAGCTCTTCTAAACTCAAGACTGTGGCTTTCTTTACGGAATTGATCTACCTCATACTTGGTCTTCCTCTTCTTCTTCCTTCAACTTTCCCAAGTATTCTTGTCTTCTCTAGTAAGTCTTGGCTTCTCATTACACACCCACAGTAAAACAGCTTTAGTTTCATCATTTTTGCTTCAAAGGAAAGTGTGATATGGGTATAATAAGCCAGAGAACCATAATTTATTTATTTAGTATTTTATGATATTGGAGCATTATCAACCAATACTGTTTACCTAACACAATTAGTCTATAGTATATCCATCTCATTTTTGGTCTGTCTCCTCTTCTCCTGTCTTCATTTTACCCTAGCATTATTGTCTTCTCCAGTGAAACCTGCTTTCTCATAATGTGCTCACAGTCACAGCTTCACCTTCATCATTTTTGCTTCTAGGAAAAGGTCTTTCTTGATTCCATCAAGAACCCACTTGATCACCTTTCCGTCAGTCCAAGATATTTGCAAAGCTCTCCTCCAGCACCATGTTTCAAATGGATCAATTTTCTTGCTGTCAGTCTTCTTTCTTCACTGCCCATCTTTTACAGCCATGCATAGTGATCTCTAGTAAAGTATACTTATACTCGATGATCTTTTATAGTTCCTTCACTGTTACCATTCCAAATCTCATTCTTCTTCTTTTCAATTGATGACTGAGAGAGTATGCAAAAGTTCTTACAATTCTAATACTATCATTGCTGAAATTAAAGTTGCATAATTATAGAAGAGCCATTAGCCAATTTTCACTCCCCTTTCCTCTAATTTTAATCCAGCTTTCCTTTTATCTTCAGTGTATAGACTAAACAAATAGAAAGATCACATACACCTTGGTCTGATGCCTTTGCCTATAGAAAACCATTCGGTTTCTCCATATTCTGTCCTAACTTTTAGCTTACTGTCCACAATAGAAGACAATCAAGTTACATCTCAGGATGATCAAGTGTTGAGGCACACCCATTTCTTTCAGGACCATACATAGTTTCTCCTGATCCATGCAGACAAAAATTTTGCTGTGATCTATTAAGTATATATTGATATTCACCTGATCTTCGGTGCACTCAAGTTGTCAACTTTTGTTTGCAATATGATCTCAAGTGCCTTTTCCTTTCTGGATCCAGCTTTGAACATTGGGCCTATTTCATTCCAGACAGGACAAATTTTTTTTACTGCAGTACTTTGCTTACATGGGAAATTAGGGCAATGCTCCTATAGTTGCTACATTCCTTAGCATCTCCTTTCTAGGGGACAGAAATGTATATCGAACATTTCCAGTCTGTGCACTATTTTGTTATCCATATTGGCTAGCATATTCTTGTTAGAATGTGGACTAATTCAGTCTCTGCAGCTTGGAAGTGTTCTACTATTAGTATCCTCTCTATTCCAGCAAAGGGTACTAGTTCTGTTCTCTATTCTGTGCCAGGTACGCCTTCCAAGAACTTTCAGAACAGCCTTTATTTCTCTTTCTAATCTTTCAAGTTCTTTATCATACCTAACACTTACCCAGATTACCAATATTCCACAGTCCTTTTGGAAATTCAAAGTAATCTATTCTTATCTCCAAATTAACCTCTTTTCTTTGGGCAGGTCCTGATAGCAATATGAATCTGAACAGTCACCACATACCATTATTATTATTATTATTATTATTATTATTATTATTATTATTATTATTATTACAACATTTCTATGCCGCCCCTTGCCGAAGCCTCGGGGTGGCTTACAACACAATAAGATACATTCAAATACAATAGAACATAATAAATTACCACTTAAATACAAAAATACAAAAAATACACTTAGAGTCCAAAGTTTAGACAAACCGTATCAGTTGTCCATCTAGACTGCAAGACTGTCACTGCTTTTGGATGAGATCTAATGCCTACTTGAAACTCACTGTAACCTTTTAAATAAACTTGATGGCTAGATGTCCATCCTTAATTTATAACACCACCCCTCTGCATTGGTTAAGATAGAAATCCAACTGAACCCAAGTTTTTTGTCCAAGGTCAGTTGCCCATTAGCCTAGATGTCTATCCAAAATCTCTTATTTCAGTGATGAATAGTAATCTACTGAAGTACTGTTACATGCCATTTATGGATCTAGCAAACTTTCTATTCTATCAGCTTTAAGTTTGCATTCAACATTATGCCTTGGGGGGAGGAAAAAAACAGGTTAAAATCAAGATTTATAATTGAAACCATTATTTTCACAAATTTCTCAGTTACACACTACAGGTCAACAGCATACACTGCAACAAAGCCAACAAAAAGCCCTCATAGTGAAATGGATGATGACACAACTTATACTATTCACGCAGTCCTATGCGTGAATAATTATTCTCACAGTTAAAAAGCTCTAGTCTTAAACTGTTACAGCACCTCAGGACATGGATTTTTAATATTCAAAGTAAAATAAAACTGTTGAATGCATGCATGCTTACACACACACACACACACACACACAAAAGACACAACTGAAGCCACTGCGACATAAAATTAAGACACATTTGCCTTAGGAAAACCAAATATGGTTAAAACAACCTATGCATTAGTTTTTTTCTGTTACTTCAAGGTCATACACAAAATCTCAATGCAGCATTTTCAGTATTCCTGAGCATATCAGCAAAGAATCTCCATCTTCAGATTTTACATAGTCTCCACATAGTCTGAAGTGCCTTCTCCTACCTAATCTTAGAAGCTATTCGAGGTTGGGCATGGTTGAAATCTGATGCATGACTTAAATGTTGTGAACCACCCAAAGAGCTTCAGCTTCAGAAATGTAATAATTTTTTTTTCTGCTCCTTGACAGCAAATGTGACAGACAATTAGCAAAGAATCAAAGTACAGTATTGAAATATTGGTATACAATATCTAAGACTGATGATGGTAAAACAAAATTAGCTATTCAAATGAACTATGGACAAGGAGTAAACAAATGGGGTTCTTTTGTTTCACCATCGCAGGAAAAATGCATTCATCCAAATTTAAGACGTTCAAATTTCCTGTAATACTTTCTATTTTTACAGTTTTTCATTACAAGTAGCAGTTAATTAAAGAATTAAATTATATTCACAGCTGTTAATTAAAGAGGTAAATTATATGACTCATACAACTTTAAGAGCAAGTGTGGTCCTATGGACTTTTATTAAGGACTTTTTGAATGGCTTTGGAAGGCCAACCTTAGCTTCAATTCTCCATTTGAGTTCAGGTCCAAATGGTCATGTAACGTCTAAAACAGATTACCAGTGCTGATAGTGATACCATTTCCTGCTCCTCCGTTTGGAATACATGCATTCAGATTTTGAAATTTATTAATTCTACACTTATAGAGAAGCAGCACATTGCAATTGCATCACTAGTCTTATAAAATAAAGAGACAGAGTTCAAATTTCATTTTTACAGTTTTCTTGAGATAAAACTCAGCCTCATCCTGGAATACTGTCAAACAATGGATGATAACAATCCTTTGAAACTGTTTTATTGTGGGTGATTTTAACAGACAGATACATTTCAATAACTAATTGTTCTTTATGTGAATCCCAATAATATATATGATGTTCCTGTGCTAGCTAAAGTAATTGCCTCATCACAAGCAGAAGCAAAAACATTTATTCTATCTGTAAATATAACTAGATTTATGTAAAATATTTGTATAATTGCAACTATTTCATATAATAGATAAATTCAATAGCTTTTTGAGACTGAACACATCACTAAAAGAACATCTAAGAAATGGGAAACATTGCAAAAAAGATTATTATAATATTGTAAGCATAAACCATTGAATTCAGTCAGTAGCAACCAACCATGGTGAAGTGAGTAAGATAATTTTAGAAGAACAGAAGAAAAATGTTTTGAGGAGAGCCCTCATGTTGCTCAGGTGACAGGCAAAAGAGAATGACAGGAAATTATT
Source organism: Varanus komodoensis (assembly GCF_004798865.1). Classification (NCBI taxonomy): domain Eukaryota; kingdom Metazoa; phylum Chordata; class Lepidosauria; order Squamata; family Varanidae; genus Varanus; species Varanus komodoensis. Next base: position 15,689,510 of record NW_025336087.1, on the reverse strand, counting down.
CACTCCTGCCTCAAGGTATACAGTAGTGACTGCCCACTCAAGGGGAGTTTCTGATACCTTCATGTCCCTTTCTGAATAAGGATAGCATGGGCAATCAGGGCCACACCTCTTATGAGATGGACTGACGCCTATGCCTCAGACAGCAAAGATGGAAAAGTGGCAAATTATTTATTTACACATACGGACATTCCTACCTGCCAGAGGACCAGCCTCTCATCAACATGACACTCCAGTATGTCCTCCAAGGAGCCCCACTGGCCATGGTCATGCTGTGGCATTTGCTGCAATGGGAGAGCTGGACTGGCAAGGCTTTCTAGAACTGCCACCCACACAGCATGACAGCAGATGCTCCAGCAAGCCTTGCCATTCCCATTCTCCCACAGTAGCAAATGTTGCAGCAAGAAAGGAATTGGCAAGACTTTCTAGAATACATAACCATCCTGGAAGCAAGGAATGATGGTTACTCAAGGCTACCTGCCTCTCTCGCTTACACTAAAAATCTTCAATAGGAGCCTGAAGGTATGTGGGCTCTCTGGAGACTTGGCTGGAGACTACTGGCCAATCCATATGCTAGGTTCTAAGGGTGTCCTTTGTCATAATCAAGAACTATGGAAGGGGTGTCACATGAACAAATCTTCAAGGAAGTACTCATCTCCAATTTGATTATTTTAAACTTTGTGTTATTTTACAAGCTGAAACTATAAAATTAATTTCATTGGCAATGTTACCGTTTGAAGTATACAAGATATTTAGCATTGTAAGGTGTAAAATAAGTTTATTGTGGCACAAAAGTTAAGGAAACTAAAGCGAAATGGCACTTGCTGGTTGCCTTGGTATTCACCTCTTTCACTGTGACATACCTAAATAAGTCCTGCTGCAACCCACCACTCTAGATATCACATACTGTATTTTTATTGAGCCCCTCTGTGTGCAGCACATCATGAAGATGCAACTGTCAATGCTACTCTGGCAAAAATCAGAGTTGGGTTATAAACAAATATTAAAAACTACTAACATCCCCTGGAGCACTGTTAATTCCTTTATTACTGAATGGAAAGAATTTGGCTTAATCATGAATGTGCCTACAGAAGGCCCTCTACCAAAACTCAGTGGTTTGGTAAGATGGGCATCAGTCAGAGGACTGTCCAAGAGGTCGATGGTAATTCAGAATGAACTCAAAAGATTTGCAGCTGAGATGGGAGCAACTGTCCATAGGAAAGCTATCGCTCAGATATTCTACAAAGTTGAGCTTTATGGAATAGTTTTGAAATTATTACCTGAATATTTTAGAAAGGCCCACTGAAGCCCAGACCTCAATCTTGTTAGAGAACCTGGGACAAGACTCAAAAGTATGCTAGTCACCAGTGGTTCCCCATCCAATCTGACAGAGCTGGAAGAGTTTTGCAGGAAGACGGTCAAAACTTCAGGATCAAAATCCAGACAGAAAATAACTCAAGAGGACTCTCAGCTGTAATGGCTGCCAAGGGAACTTCTATTAACTTGGGATGGGTTACAGAGTGAATATTTGTGCAAGCGGTATGTTCCCATTTATTTTTGTTCCCTTACCTTTTGTGCCACAGTGTTAAATACCTTCTGTACATCAAGTGGTAACAATGCCAATTAAATCCATTCAATTCCAGGATGCAATACAACAAAATATAAAAAGTCAGGGAGGGTGAATACTTCTGCAGAGCACTACAATACAATTTCATTGGACTATGCAGGGGAGAAGAGCAGTCCACTTAGGTTGGATTTTAAAAATTATTTTTAAGCATTTTTCTTCTGAAAATATTCTCAGTGACCCTCAAGCATGCTTACTCCTCCACTTTTGTTATCTCAGTAGCCCCATTTTGACTCCAGTCTTTTTGGCACTGATGACCTGCATTAGATAGGTCCACCTGGCACCGTCGTTATTTGTTTTTCAGTGCCAGGCAAAGACCTTTTTATTTAAAACTTATTTTAATTGTTAACTTATTATGTATTTATAGGTTTTTAAATTTTTAAGCCGAGATGTTACCGGGTTTTTAAATTTTTAATTGTAATAATTTGTTATTTATATGTTTTAATTATGTTGTGAGCCGCCCCGAGGCTTTGTTGCAATGGGGGCGGCATAGAAATGTTTTAAATAAATAAATAGATAGATAGATAGATACTGCACAGAATGAAATTTACTGAGCAGTATATGACCGTACTGAGTCTATATACATAATCTATCTTTAACTACTGGTAGTCTAGACTACTGGTAGTCTAAGTATGTAAGAACAACCCGTACTTACAAATGCACCGACTGCCATAAACCCTACATGAATATCTCTACAAAATCTCTATCTCTATGAAAAGTCATGACTATCTCTATGGAACTACATGGCCGCTGATGGCACATCAGCAAACAAGTCACAAAGTTCTTTAGACATATTCACAGCTTTTTGCTAGAGATAGACATTTTTTAGAGATATTCACAGTTATCTCTAGGTAACTACATGACATCTTTGGTGATGTGTTTCTCAGTGGCCACATAACTACCTAGAGATAGTCAAAGAAATCCATTTCCATAAACCAAATGTTTCACCTTCTCCAATGAGCTTTTCAATACCTCAGACAATACATTTGCTCCCTCTTCTACATAAGCCTTGCGCTCGATCAGGAGCTGGAACCGAAAGCTCAACAAATGGTCAGCCAGCTCTGCCCCTGTACATAGATCCATTGAAACTACTTCACCTCGGATTAAAGTGTTTTGAATGTAATAAGCAGGCTTTGGACTATATTGCCCTAGCAAGCAGCTGATCATTAGAGAATTTAAGAAGACAATGAGGGACTGGTAAGTCACTTTTAAAGACCCAAGCTATTTTTTTATTAGGCTAACACTAAAGCTGAACAGACAATGAGGCTCAAACATTTAAGCCAAGAGTAAGAGGAAAGTTATGACTTTTTTTAAGTAATACTGTATGCTCACACACACATATGTACAGATTCTCTCTATCTCTTCAATACCTGTAGCTACTTTATTACTACTGTATTATCATTATTAGAATGCAGTATTGTGTTTAAAATGTTTTAGTGAATACTGAAGTGTTATTAAAGTGTTTTATATGCATGGAAAGGTAAAGTAACTACATATACTAAGAAAAACATTAGGCTTACTCATGTGATCTGACTTACATACAAATTCAACTTAAGAACATTCTAAGGAATGGAACTCATCTGTAACCTGGGGACTATTTGTATAGCTGAAATACTAATTCTGTTTAAAGGAAGCAGAATTGAAACAATGGTACTTACACCAACAGTGTACATAGTACTTAAAGTAGAATATTTCCCTTTATTTATCTTATTATTTATTCCTTTAAATTCTAAATTGGTATTTATTGTCGTGTAAGAGCTGAATATCTGAAACTGTTTAACAGATTTTTTACTGTTTTGCTAAATGATTTATTACAATGAGATTGCTGATGTCTTGTAATATTTCTATGGGTCTTCTTGACTACATCTATGCCCAAATTATAAATATGCCACTCAATATTTATACTAAACATCTCTTGAATGAACTTTGAGATAGGGATAAAAGGAAATATTACTACTTCAAAAGCTCGTTAAAAAGGAGGATGTTCTACACTGAGGAAGTTTTATTCTTAAATATTCCATTCTGGAAGTAATCTCTTTAGAGCATTCATGGAAATGAAAGATGCTTTAACTCAGTAGCTAGAGAACAATTACGGCAGAAACTGAAAAAGACAACTATTGATCCACAATTATTGTTTTTCCTCAGAGTAATCTATGTAAACATTAGAGCTAATGTAAGAACTGTTCAACATAGAGGCTTAACAAATTATTTTTAATAAGTAAGGAAGAGAGAAGTGAATTGTTTGCCCCTTAATTTAATTTTTATTTATCAGTTTAAAGTTCTGCTTCCTGTTTTTCCAAAGAAATTCTGTTGCAGGTGATTTATTTATCAAATTACACAAAAATAAGGTATCAGTATTGGATGTTACAGTCAACAACAAAAAACACATTAAAAGCAGAGTAAAAGCAGTAAGTTATAAAAAGTATCTGAAAAAACTTTCCTAAAGAAAGAGTATGTTTTAAAATGAAAACTATGACGTCTGTAGGAAGAGGCTCCAACAGGCCTTCTCGGATAACCTTCCAATAACTTGGAAACTAACAACAAGACATGCTTGCTATACTCCATTTTATACATATCATCTATTGCATTTCACTCCTATTTTTCTACATACAAAATGTAAAAACTCCAATGTTGCAGTTTAGAAAACCACATATATTGCTATATGTATTTTTTTCTTAGAAAGATAAAAAGTACAATTAACACTTAAATGCATGTACACTTCCCTACAAATAACCTCCAAGTCTTTCTGAATAAAAAGTTCTGCCTGATTATTAAAGTTCAGGAAGAACCTTTTAATTTTAATAGTTAATTATAGGAAAGTCAATGCTAATATTTTTTGATAATATTAAATAGAGCTGGAGGGTTAATAATTTATTAGATTGAACAGACTTTTGATTTCTCTTATCTAAGTCTAACATCAAATATTGGAACAAAACATATTTTAGCCATCCTAGTAAAAGCAAGGAAATAAACAAGAGCTGATGAGGGATAGGAAGACGCACCCGGAAGCACAGGTGCCTGGTGTTCATTGAGACTGGTGAGGCAATAGCAGGTAGAGTCAAGGGCTCTGTTTTGCAACAGGAACCCAATGCCTGGAAAGGGGAAACTGAGAGTTGCAAGTGAAATTAAAAGGCACAAGTGCAAAGCATGCAACACTACAAAAACCATGCTGTTCACATTTATCTGTACAGCAGCAAGGACAAAGTGAGACAAGTTAAATATAACAAATGTTAGCAAAGAATGAGCTACACACTGTCACACAAGAACATTCCCTTGGACCCACATTCATGGCTCAACCCGTACCTTCTATTCATAATGAAGTACAAGTCATAGTCAAGGAAAAAGGGAGCTGGAGAGCTAGGAAAAAAATGGTTCATGCACTCTTGCACTCAGGCTTCAATCCTTTCTTTACCATGCAGTTGTATCACCAAAATCCTTGAGATTCACTTGAGAGTAGATACACACACACACACACACACACACACAGCGTAAGACTATAGTAGGGCAAGCCCTGCTGAAAAAGATTCAACAAGTTAGGTAATTTCCCACTAACTTCTTTGTTGAGTGTATCAATAAATATGTTAACAGGTATGATCTAGTATGCTATGTTTTCTTGAATTTTCAAAAGGCTTTTGACCAAATCCCTTATCAAAGATTCCTGAAAAAAAAAAACCGGTCAAGGAATAAGAGAAGAGGTCCCTTTATGGATCAGTAATACATTAAAGAACAGAAAGCAAAGACCAAGAGTAAATGTTTACTTCTCCCAATGTAAAAGGATGCAAAATGTATTATATGTTAATTTATGTTGTGAGCCGCCCCGAGGCTTCAGCGAATGGGGCGGCATAGAAATGTTTTAAATAAATAAATAAATAAATAAAAATCAGGGTTCCTGGAAAATTGGGACCAACAACCCAACTGGTATTGGAACCAATGCTTTTCAATTTATTTGTATATGATCTAATCCTGAAGGTGATATGCCTCCTCCAGCATCATAAATATGCCTTTATTTACCACTTGCTAGCAAACTTGGCAACAAGATGCTGTTATACTCATATCCTCCTTGTGGGTTTCTTGTGGGGAACTGGTTAGCAACTGTGTGAACAGAATGCTGAACTAGATGGACTCCTTGGTCTGAACCAGCATGGCTCTTTTTCACTCTTAAACATTCTCTCTCTGCCAGGAAATTTCTTCATCCCTGCAACTCTCACACACATACTCACTATAACACAGACTCACACATGTGTGTGTGTGTGACAGAGAAAGAAACACACACCAATTTTTGTACATTTTGCAAGCATTACCCACACACAGCCTGCTAAACCCCCTTCCACCCATTGCTTCAATCAGCAAACCCAGCCATTTTACTAGGAACAAGGTATGCTCAGTGCATTACTCCCTTTTTTAACCTGTTGAGAAGAAAGGACCCCACTTCCAAGCAACTACTTTTACATTCCTTAGAGTTCCTACTATTTTTTCTTAATTTTTTCATTTCAACATTCTGTACGATTTCACTCCTCCCCCTCACTATCAAATTATTCCTTAACTCTTATTCTTTCATTTCTGGCTATTTCACCATTTCAATCAATAACACAATGAAAATAGCTAAACAGTCAGCACTATATCTTGTTTCCCTGTTTTTACTGTATTGTATATAAAGGTGCATGATCTAGATCAGGACCCTGGTATGGGGCTTTAGGGGACTTTATTCATCCCCACCCCCCACCAAGGTCCTGATTCAGCCTTAGTTGTCAAGCCTGCAACTTATTTTGAAAAATATTCATTATCTACAAGTGTCTTTATTTATTCATATTACTAAAAGGAAATTGATAACACATCAAAACATTGATGCCAATATTTATAGGTGACTGAAAGTAGAAAACAAAACAAAATCGTATGTTGTGGGAAAATTTGGCCTAGGGCTCAGAAATGAAACAGGAGATCAACTCATAGAATTCTGTGAAGCCAAGCATCTGTTTATTGCAAATACACTCTTCAGGCAAGTGATCAGATGACTGTACACATGGACATCAACAGATACAGAAGTCAAATACACTACATGATTGGAAATACTGCCAGAACAAACCAGGAGCAGATTGTGGAAACAACCATGAACTATTAATCTCAAAATTCATAATAAAGCTGAGGAAAAAAATCACTACAGAAGCATACTGCCAGAGTACAACTTCAATAACTTTTGCGCAATGAAATTCTGAACCTTAATGACAAACTGAAAGTCACCAAGTCATCCAGCCCAGATGGCATCCATCCTAGAGTTATCAAAGAACTCAAACATGAAATTGCTGACTTTCTTACCAAAATATTGAACATTTCCCTAAAATTAGCCCTTGTCCCAAAGGATTGGAGAATGGCCAATTTAACACCAATTTTAAAAAAGGGCCCAGGAAGGACCTGAGAAATTACAGGCCCAGATAGCTTAACATCTGTTCTGGGTAAAGTTGCTTGAACACATTATTAAAGATAGAAAAAACATTAGCATGGCTTCTACAAGGGGAAGTCTTATCTCATTAATCTTTTGGGGTTCTTTTAGCGTGTCAGTAGGCATGCAGACAGGAGAATGATCCAGTGGACATTGTTTTCTTGAACTTCCAAAAGACTTTTGGCAAGTCTCTTACAATGAGTCCTGAGCAAACTAAGACGTCAGGGATTAAAAGATGGGATACTCTTCTGGATCGCTAACAAGTTAAAGAAAGGAAGACACAGGGTGTGAATAAATGGTGCTTTTTTTTCTTAATGGAGAGATGTCACCAGTGAAGTCCCACAGGGTTCTGTATTAGAACAAATGCTTTTCAACCTATTCATAAATGATCTAGTATTAGGAATTAGTAGAGAAGTAGCCAGGTTTGCTGATGACACTTAACTTTTTAGGGTGGTTAAAACCAAAAGGGATTGTGAGGAGCTCCAAGGGAATTCCCCAGACTGGGAGAATGGGCATAAAAATACAAGCAAGTGTAAAGTGATGCATGTTGGGGCATTATACTCCCATTCTAATTATAGCCTTGCTAGGCTATAATTAGAAACAGAATAAAAAACAGAATTGCCAAAATCATAGTTCTGCTATGCCATTTTTCTGTGCGACCACGCTGGGAATGCATTGTTCAGTTCTGTTCGGCTCACCTGAAAAAGGACATTATTCAGTCAGAAAAAGTATAGAGGGCATCAAAAATGATCAGGGGACTGGAGTAGCTTGCCTAGGATAAGTGGCTGCGACAACTAGGCCAATTTAGCTTAGAAAAAAGGCTGAATAAGGGTAGACATGATAGAGGTGTTCAAAATAATGCATGGTGTAGAGCAGTGCTTTTCAACCTTTCCACCATTGGAGACCAGTGAAAACTGGCAAAGCACCTCAGGGATGGCTCCCAGTTGGCTCCCCGCTTTCTGCCCCCCTGGTGGCACTGGTACACCCTGTGCAAACGTGATGTCAACCAAGGGGGAGAGGGTGGAGCATAGCCAGCCCCCACACCAGTCTGCAAGTGAGC